>NC_073410.1:3295000-3667500 GCF_028641065.1 Leucoraja erinaceus | reverse complement strand
GAGGAGCCCGAGGGCTGAGGGAAAGCTGAGAAGGGGAGGAGACAGCAAAGGCTACCGGAAATTGGTGAATTCAATGTTTATGCCACTGGGGTGCAGACTGCCCAAGCGGAATATGAGGTGTTGCTCATCCAGTTTCCGGTGGTGTTCACTCTGGCCATGGAGGAGGCCCAGGACAGAGAAGTCGGATTCGGAATGTGAGGGGGAGTTGAGGTGCTGAGCCACTAGGTTCATTGGTTTATGTAAAATTGCTCCTTGTGTGCATGGAGTGGATGCGAATGTGGGACAACATAGAACAAGTGTGAACGGGTGATCAGTGTGGACTCACAGTGAGCCAAAGTGCTGTATCACTCAATCAATTAAATTGATTATAATCAACACACAGTCTCAGTCATTGATTGCTAACTATGTTGAAATAGAGGATGGCTCTAAGTTCAGCAACAAATATTTGGATTTCTCTATTTACTTACCGCAGAGAGACTATTTACAGTGACCAATTAACCTATTAATCTTTACATCTTGGGGAAGTGGGAGGAAATCATACGTATTTCCTGTGATGTGGTTACAGGGAGAACATGTAAACACTGTACTTACAGGACTAGACCCAGACAATGATACCTTCATTATATTAAATCAGCAACTTCTTTATTGAATTACAGAGTGAATGATCACATTAACAATAACTGTTTTATAATATCAATCCCTGATCATTGATAATTCAGTTAGCTGCAGAAAGTAGACGGTATTCTACATGTGCACAATGGATAAACAGTCTTTTGAAATGATAGCATCTATTGCAAAATATACATTACAAATATCTCCTCCAACCTTTTGGGCAAGACTAAATTTAGAACAGTCAGCCCGAGAAATTAAATGTGTTATTGCACAGGAGTTAACTGGATGGAAAATCTCTAACTTTCCTAATGGGATATATCATCGAGTTAGGTTTTCAGAGCCTGAATCAGGCATCCAACCACTTGCACGTAAAGGTAATGGCACCAAATGCAAAACTAATTTGCCTTCAACTCAGGGCCAAAGCAGTTGTGCTGACAGGAACCAGATCAAGATGCAGCCTAAACTAATGCCCCTGTCCCACTTAGGAAACCTGAACGGAAACCTCTGGAGACTTTGCGCCCCACCCAAGGTTTCCGTTCGGTTGCTGGAGGTTTTTGTCAGTCTCCCTACCTGCTTCCTCTACCTGCAACCTCCGGCAACCACCTGCAACCTCCGGGAACCGCATGGAAACCTTGGGTGGGGCGCAAAGTCTCCAGAGGTTTCCGTTCAGGTTTCCTAAGTGGGACAGGGGCATAAGGCTCTTAAATACACCCCACTTGGTGAAATCACAAACACATGGTTTCAAAGAGTGCAGGGTCTTGTGGTGTGAATGAAAGGTCTTTCAGGAGAACTGCCCGCACTTGCTGATCTTCTACCTGCTTCCTATCAGGAAGGCAATTCATGACCAGAACTTACACCCCAGTCTTGGCTAATTGAAGGAGACAAGATTGCTGGCAAATACAAAGGTAGCATTGTGCTCCTCAACCTTCCCAGTTGCATAAACCCCCCAGCTTCTATTTTGTTTCTGGATAATTTACACTTGTAATGCTTTAACTGCTTCTTAGATAGGAACTTCAGCAACAATTATTTGAGAAAGATTTATCAGAGAGCTGGCCAGCATTCTTAAGTAGCAGGTAAAAAAATAATACATCACTTGGCCAGAATTATAATTACTGTTTTCAAAGATGCTGCAAAACAACATCGCTGAACAATGCTCAAACAATTCCACAGTGTCTAGACTGCCTCCAGGAGCCTCACATTGTTATTAGATGGCAATATATCACGGCCATCAACCATCCATAGACGTCTCATCTGCAGTACTAGTTGGCAGAGGCAACGTCAATGCATCAACATAGGAAGGACAACGCATATCATGAGGAGTGAAAATGAAGACTTACGAGAACACGGCCTGTGAGTGTCTGGGCGGATATCATGACTCCGGCCCAGTCCTTGACCGAGGTCATCCAGCCCACCTCTCCCTGTGGTATCTCCCCCTCCTTCTCATCCAGGTCCTGGTTAGCGTCGTCAGCCTGATTGGCTGCACCACCAATTTTCTGCACATCCTGGGAGAAGCAAACAGAAGGACATAGAGAGTTTGAGTTTGTGTCTAGACATATAATTCTGGAAGAAAAGTTAATTTACTGTAATGCACAACCAACATCAACAAACTTCAAGTGACGGTTTTTGTAAACCCTATTTCACCCAGTGGATGAAAGATGGGAGGCCTTCTATCATGCAAAACATTTAATAGTAACCTGAGGGGACATTTCTTGTGTAAAAAGTTTTGGTGTATGGAACAAATGCAGGAGGAGGAAGTTAAACCAGTGACTATCATAATGTTTAAGAAACATTTAGGCAGCCACATGGATAGGACAGGCTTAGAGATATATGGATCAAATGCAGGCAGGTGGGACTAATATAGATGGGACACGTTGGCCGGTGTGGGCAAGTTGCGGTGAAGGACCTGTTTCCATGTGATATGACGTTGTCAGGTCCAAATGCAGATTTATTTTATACGAGCCGAGATGCAAACACACGCGGATGGATTAAGGACTTTTTAACAGATCGCCCACAGACTGTCAGGATGGGGTCTAATTACTCCCCAGTCCTGACGCTCAGCACAGGAGCGCCACAAGGTTGTGTGCTGAGTCCCATCTTGTATACAATATACACTTATGACTGTATACCAACACACAGTACAAACAGGATCATCAAGTTTGTGGACGACACGACTGTGGTGGGACTGATAAACAACAACGACGAGTCTGCCTACAGGGATGAAGTCCAAAAACTGACTGTCTGGTGTACCAAAAACAACCTGGTTCTCAATCCATCAAAGACAAGAGAGCTGGTGGTTGACTTCAGGAGGAAGAGGAGAGAGGAACCTGCTCCCTTATACATCAAAGGAGACATGGTGGAGAGAGTCACTGGCTTTAAGTTCCTGGGAATAAACATCTCCCAGGACCTCAAATGGCAAATGAACACCGTCACTCTCATGAAGAAGTCACATCAGCGGCTGTATTTCCTGAGGTCTCTACGGAGAGCTAACGTCTCTCAGCCGCTGCTGCTGTCCTTCTACCGATGCGCCGTGGAAAGTATCCTCTCCTATGGAATCCTGGTGTGGTTTGCTAGCTGCACTGTGGCTGAGAGGAGGGCGCCGCAGGTAATTATAAAAACTGCGCAGAGCATTACAAACGCCCAACTGCCCTCCTTGGATGATATATATAGGGCCCGATGCTTGCGCCGGGCCACAAATATCAAGCAGGACACATCCCACCCTGCCAGCCACCTTTTCACTCTGCTACCCTCTGGGAGGCGATTCAGGACTCTGAAGGCTCGCACCGGTAGACTAAAAAATAGTTTCTACCCATGTGCGATAAAAGCGCTAAATTCCAACAGAGAACACTGGGGAAGCAAAATGTAATTCCAAGAAATGTAACATTCTTTAAATTCTTTTAAATTCTTTTAAAATACCTATTTATTATTTTATTAAAGTGTACATATGTGTTAATGGTTGTCGTGTTTGTATTTTTCTTTTTTAACCGGAGGAGATGTAATGGAACTTCGTTTGGACAGTATTGTGCAATGACAATAAACGTATTCATCATTCAAAATACTAAACTAATTTGCAATGTTTTGATTTCAAATGAATACTCTATGCTGCGGTGTGCTACCTGAATGAACATGTTTCAAGTTTACAACTTTTAATCAGAATTTCATTCGAAACAGACCTCAGAGTTTGGTTTCCTCTAATTAAAATATTTTTAGCAATTTGCTCGCGGTTATAGTTCAGGATCCTGTGGCTTGTGGATTTTAGAGTCATTGAGCTGGACAGCATGGGATCAAGCCCTTTGGCCCAGCTCATCCATGTCATCTAATTCTTTATATATACATACATACATACACACATATACACACACACACATGTATATATACACACACACACACACATACATATACACACACACACATATGTACACACACACACATACATATATATACACATACACACATATATATACACACACACATACACACACATATATATATACACACACACATATATATACACACACACATGTATATATTATTTATATATATATATATACACATATCATTATTTTTATATATATATATACACACACATATAATTATTTATATATATATCTATATATATATATATATCTATATCTATATCTATATCTATATAATTATATGTGTTTATGTATATATAACAAATTATATATGTATAATAAAGTATAATTTAAAATAAATGTATAAATATGCAATATATATATATAGGACTATATAATATGTATTTTAAAAGCCACAACTGTATATACTTCCCAATGGGTTCAATTACGATCAGTTGTGGTTTCAAAATATGAAATTAGATTTAATCTTCCCAAGCAGAATTTGAGCCTGACACATTGCTGATGCAAAGCTCCATCCCCAAATATGACGTCAAGTCTACAGGTCACTGGTGTGTTTGAAACTCACACGGTCAGTATAACCTTCCTGAAAAGCTGCAGGCCATCATATTTACTCAACTGAATACTTCCCCCAGCACAACCCTCCGAGGTCCTACAGTGTGGAAACAGGCCCATCAGCCCAACGCCCACACAGACCAACATGCCCCATCTACACGAGTCCCACCTTCCTGCATTTGACGCCTTCTAAACCTATTCTACCCATATCCCCGTCTGAAGGTTTCTTAAATGTTGCAATAGTATCTGCCATTATCTAAAAACTCAGATTCAAACTCAGATGTGACCTACCACGGCCTATCCCTAATCAGCCACTGTCCATCTAAATGCATGTATGCCTTATCCCTCAGAATACTCTCTAGTAACTTTAGACATCTGGTGTCTCACTTGTCTGCTTAAATATCTGATACTCGAGTCTATACCTACCATTAACCATCTATTTACGCTCTGTTCTACATGGTTCCCAATTAACTCTTCCTACATTCTCAACACCTCCCAGATTCTACCATTCACCCACGCACCTGAGGTAATTTATAGTGGCCAGTTAGGCTACCAACCCTCCTGTTTATTGGGATGTGGGAGGAAACTGGAGCTTCCAGAGGAAATTCATGCAGTCACAGGGAGAACCTGCAAGCTCCACGCAGACAGAACCCGAGGTCAGGATCGAACACATGTCGCTGGGACTGTGAGGCAGCAGCTCTCTATGTCCATCTGCTATTGCCATTATTACCATTGGCTGAGTTTCAGGGTATCAGGAATCACATTGAGAATGCACATGTCAGCAACTCCTCAGGCAGGAACTGAAACATCAGTCCAATCATGGACCAGTCACACCAATCATCATCATACTGAAATAAATCTATATTTAAACCATGCTGATCACCAGAGCATTATGTGTGTAATATCTCAACTGTGTACAGCTTGGTTTTGTTCAAGAATAAATATATTTACATCAGGGGCTGTTCAAAGATCCCCAAGGTTGGATGAAGTGATTGACTCTTGAAATTCAATTGAGCAGAATGGGCCCATTCTTAGAGTTTAGAAGAATGATACGTTATTTGATCGAAACATTCAAAATTCTGAACGTTTTTGACATGGTGGATGTTTTCTTTGTGGGGGAATCTAGAACATGAGGTCACAGTTTGTGTCTATCTTTGCAGTAATGGGGCTGTCCCACTGTACGAGTTAATTCAAGAGCTCTCCCGAGTTTAAAAAAAAATCAAACTAGTGGTAAGCACGTAGAATGTACGTTGCGGGTACGTCGGAGCTCGGGACGTCTCTTAGCGGCTTGAAACGCTAACGGCAGGTACTTGGGCAATGCAGTAAGCTCAGGAAGCCTTGTGAAGATTTTTCAACATGTTGAAATATGTGATTAAACTAAACTAACTAACTAAACACTGCTCTCAATACCAAGGCAGTCTTCATATACATTTTAGTTTGAGGTTGTACAAACATGTTGAAAAATGTCCACGAGAGCCCCGAGTACCTACGAATGGCTATTGCCGTAATTCTCCTAGTTCGAATCAGGGGAAACTCGGGAGAACTTTTGAATTAGCTCGTACAGTGGGACAGCCCCAAAAGTGACGGTTTTTGGGTGGGCACTTTAAAGAAGACACATTACAAGTTGGTCAAGATTATAAATAATGATCTCCTTTTCTTTTCACTATTTTCTCTCTCAACTTTCTTCATTTACTTGTTTTCTTTCTTCACACACTATATATTTCACATCTTTCTATCCTTTACTATCTAACTTCTTTTTCTTATTCTCATCTTTTTTCAATGTAACAAAAAAAAATAAGAAGTTGTACATAAAATGTATTATGAAAATATATATTAGGCACTTTGGTGCCATATGACTGTGCTTACTTCTAATAAAATAAAATATAACAAAAAAAAAGAAGACACATTACTGCAGCCATGTGTTCTTACTCATTGGAGTTTAACCACGTGTTTAGTGATCCCCACACACATGCCCCAACACAGAGCTCTACAAAGGTTTAAACAAAATCACTGCTCTTTTTCCACACACACACACACATCACCACTGATCTGTTTCCAAGATGGTACCCAACGCAGGCGACTATTTGCGTGCCAGCCACAGAAGCAGATTTACAATCACATATTACAATCCCTCCACATAAAGCTCTACTGCTACAGCAACATTTCCTACTTTAACTGTGATATCATGTACACTGTAAATGGCTCGATTGGAATCATGTGTCGTCTTTCCGCTGACTGGATAGCATGCAACAGAAGCTGTTCACTGGACCGTAAACTAAACTAACTAACTAAACACTGCTCTCAATACCAAGGCAGTCTTCATATACATTTTAGTTTGAGGTTGTACAAAGCTTGGCCAAGTTTATTTTCCATTCTGTGATTGTAATGCAAAACCAGCAGGATGCTCCTCAGCTTCTTCCCGCAGGCTATAAGACTGCTAAACGGACTTTGCCCCCTGCCAAAGTATCGCGAACCAACCACCAACCTGGACACACTGCAGCAGAGCCACTGTTGTGCCGCTGCCGATCGGAACGCCTGTTGAATGTTTAGTAGAGTGTTAAATTTGTTCATGATATATGTATTTTTATTTCTATTTATTTTTAATGCACACCGAATGGACACTGGTTGAGCAACGTTTTTTTGTTTCCTCTGGGTATGTGAATACTCAGGAAATGACAATAAAGATATACAATACAATACAATAGTAATTACAGACACCTGCAGACTGCCTCCTACTGGCAGAGATACTCAAGCAGGGAGAATTGCAGACTTTCCGAAAATTTCAATTGTGAAACATTGTCCAGATGTTCTTTAAAGCTGAGAATTGAAAACAGCCCAAGGTCTACAGGAGGCTTTTGAGAAGTTAACCAAATTCTTCATAATATAGACAAAGACTAAATGCATCCTTCATAATGACAATTAAAATTGAATCTGAATCTGAAAGACGCAGAATTAAGCCATTCGGCCCATCAAGTCTGGTCCATTATTTGATCATGGATGATCTATTTTTATCCTCTCAACCCCATGCTCCGTTTTTTTTCCCCGTAACCTTTGATGCCCGTACTAATCCAGAACCTTTCAATCTGCACTTTAAAAATACCCAACGACTTGGCCTCCACCACCTCCCGCGGCAATGAATTCCACAGATTCACTGAATTCATGGTAAATACAGTATCCTAGCGATTCCAATTGTTTTACCATCACTAGGCTCTGGAAGCCAGTACTACCCTGACTCTGGAGTTGTGCTGCAAACTCCATTGACTTCTCAATGCCACCTATTGATGACTCAATGTTCAAACAATCCTCAGGCCACAGAGGAAAGACTGAAAGGGACTGGAGAAGAAGAACGTGTTGCTTGAGGTTGTGGCTAATATTGGATGTGCACAATTGAATCTTGTATGTGTCCTCTCGACCTATTCGACACTTAAAGCAGAGTTATGGAACAAATAAAACCTTTAAGCAGATGTGGATCACCTTCAAATAGATTCCAATAGCGTCTCAAATCTCTTAGGAAAGAACATCATTGTGATAACTGGGCACTAGAGGCATGGGATATACTTAAAAAAAAAAGATATTCACACATTCATTTATTTCTACTGATATTGGATGTTAAAAATGTTTTGTATTAGAGGAGAGAGGAAAGCAAACGTGGCTGTGGTAACAGGTCTGTGGTCAACATGTGGTCGTGGGTGTTGTTTGATTTAATTTCAAATGAATGGATCACACAGACATTGGCTGGAGGAGATACTGCAGAATTAACCCAGGCAGCACACCAGAGATTTTACAAGCAGCTCACTGAATGAACCGGGCTAAATTATAGACACATCCTTAGAAGGGATAGAAGATACGACTGATTTCAGAATCATGAGTTCCTTCGGAGACATGTGCACGATAATTATAGAAATGCAAATATTTTGTCATGACTGCACGGACATTCATAGTCGGGTGAACTCACATAATATGGTCTATTTCTAAAGACGGACAAGAGCAACAAGAAGGTCCAGGGCTGCAAAGGTGTGGTACTTCATCATCACTGAAGAGGCATAATTAATGGATACTTCCTCCCACTCCCCCTACTCCCCTCCCCCTCCTACTACTCCCCTCCCCCCTTATTCCCCCCCCCCCCCTTTCTACTCTTCTCCCCCTTTCTACTACTCCCCTCCCCCCTTCTTTCCCCCCCCCTTTCCCCTCTTCTCCCCCTTCTTACTCCCCTCCCCCCTTCTTCCCTTCCGCTTTCTACTCTTCTTCCACCCCCCCCCCCCCTTCTTACACCCCCCCCCCCGAGTCACTACCCCTCCGCTTGCTGCTCACCCACCACACTTGCTGTCCTGCATCCTCCCACTCTTTCCACTGACTGCACCTCCTGGGTTGATGAGGGGTGGGGCTGACGAGCAGCAGGTGATATGTGACCATAGGTCTGCAAGCACCACTAATTGGATGCAGCTGTGGCTCATTGACTGTGGCCTCAGCTCAGCCCAGAGTTCCGGAGTTTTCTGGTAGCCAGGCCTGTTTACTGGGTGGGGGGGTTCAAGTGGCCCTTTGGGAGAACATGGCCCCCGACTTCATTCAGTCTGAAAAAGTGTCCCGGCCCAAAACATCACCTGTCCATTCCCTCATCGGATTCTGCCTTATCTGCTGATTGCCTCCACCACTACAAACAAGGCAAACTCAAATACAGCAGTAGAGCAAAGGGGAACATAACAGAGTGTGGAAAATAGTTCTTAGCATTGTAGTGCACCATATCCACAGACAATATTCAGTTAGTTTATAGTAGTTTATAGTCACGTGTACCGAGGTACAGTGAAAAGCTTTTTGCAGCGTGCTAACCAGTCAGCAGAAAGACAAGACCTGATTACAATCGATCCATTTACAGTGTATAGATAGATACATGATAAGGGAATAACATTCAGTGCAAGGTGAAGCCAACAAAGTCCGGTCAACAATAGTCCAAGGGTCACCAAAGAGATAGATAGTAGTTCAGCACTGCTCTCTGGTTGTGGTAGGATGATTCAGTTGCCTGATAACAGCTGGGAAGAAACTGTCCCTGAATCTGGAGGTGTGCGTTTTCACAAGTCTGTACCTTTTGCCTGATGGGAGAGGGGAGACGAGGGAGTGGTCAGGGTGCGACTGGTCCTTGATTATGCTGCTGGCCTTGCCAAGGCAGCATGAGATATAAATGGAGTCAATAGAAGGTAGGATGGTTTGTGTGATGGCCTGGGCTGCATCCATAATTTGCTACAATTTCATGCGGTCTTGGATGGAGCTGTTCCCAAACCAAGCTGGGATGCATCCTGATAAAATGCTTTCTGTGGCGCATCTGTAGAAGTTGGTGAGAGTTGTAGGTAGGCGACATGCCAAACATCCTCAGCCTTCGAAGGAAGTAGAGGCGTTGGTGCACCTTCTTGTTCGTTGCTTCAATAATGTCCACAATGGAATGGAGGCGAGTGGGGCTAGTCTAGATGGGGCATGTTGGCCACCGTAGGCAAGTTGGGCTGAATGGCATGTTTCCATGCTGTATGACTCTATAATTAGAGATTGAGATGAGGTGGTGCTGGGGCGAGGCGGTTAGGTGTGTTTTTAGTTTTAGATATACAGTGCGGAAACAGGCCCTTCGGCCCACCGAGTCCGTGCTGACCAGAGATCCCCGCACATTAACATTATCCTCCACCCACTAGGGACTTGGTGTACACATACACCAAGCCAATTAACCTACACACCTGTGCGTCTTTGGAACTTGAGAATGCGTGGTTTTGTGGGGCATTGAACACGTTGCAAGGCAGAGTGAGGCACGCGACAATTCAGAGGCATCGTGTTACACAAAGTCATTTGATGTTTATTGTGTCTGGAACATAGAAAGTTCGCCTTCGCCGCCAACTCACAGTGAATAGATGTGAATCAATGACGGGCAGCAGGGCTCTCTCTGCGACACTGATCATGCAAGGCTTTGCAAATCAATCAATAATTCAGTGTCCTAAATCAGCATGGTGCTTTTATACCTTGGCCTCCGAAAGTATGAATAGAACAAAACCAAGAGTTTGACCGTCAGCCACAGAGTTATAATGGAATCTTTTGCTATAATTTACATATTTAATTAGTTGCGGTCCGTTGTGTCACTGGCTATCAAACTGTGTTTTGACATTGAGGAAGACACTTTCCATGATGTTGCAAGCTGCAGCCAAGACTCTCCTTTCCAAATTGTATCCGCTGTCCACTGCTTTTGGGAGAACCTGCACAGCAAGCGTCTGAAGAAGGGTCTCGACCCGAAACGTCACCTATTCCTTTTCTCCAGGGATGCTGTCTGACCCGCTAGATTACTCCAGCTTTTGGTGTCTAAGGAAGAATTTCATCTCAAATCTCCCCTTGTAGCCGAAAGTATATAACCACAAAAACCATTGTAGGGTTAATTTAAAAAAATACACAAGGTACTGAAGTAACTCGGCAACTCAGGGCTGTGTCTCTGGAGAGCATAAGTAGGTGGCATTTCAAGTTCAGATCCTTCTCGCAAGCATTGTAAGGAGGTGGGCAAGGGTTCAAGCTCGTGACATCAGCTGAACTCAGATTCCATCTTTGGCAAGTGAAGAATCATGCAACAGGCTTGGCCTTTGCTCTTTGCAAACAATAAGGTGCCATTGTGCACATCGTTCCTTGCTGTTCGTGTCTAAATGAAAGGTTACCTTATTCAAACATAATATTCTGTAGTTATTGGCAAGGTATGATCTGAAAGGATATTTCGCCCTTATATAGAACATGGAACTGTACAGTGGAGTGTGGGAGGAAACCGGAGCTCCCGGATAAAACCCTCGCAGCTCACTGGGAGAGAGGACAAACTCTGTACAGAGAGCACCTGTAGTCAGGATTGAACCTGGGCCTCTGGCGCTGTAAAGCAGCAACTCTACCGTTACGCCACCATGCCACCCGCTTCCTCTTCTATAAAGTTCCTATAAAGCTGCAACATTTCCTTGTGGGGGAATGTAGAACGCGGTGATTCGGAATAAGAGGACACTGGATCAATACACCAGGTGGTGGAATTATCCTGAGAGACGTGAATTTTTGAAGGTTGAATGATACATATTCAAGGCCGAGCTCTCGATGAACAGTTTGGAAGTCAGGTATTATGGAAGTGGGAAGGAAAGCAGAGTCGAGGTCAAGATTGGACCTGCCATGATGTTGAGCAGCTGGCCAATCTCTTGGGATTAATTGGCTAGAATTCCCCACACTCTAAAAGCCATGACCTATGCTGGCTTGTACATGATTAGACATTGTAAAAGGGATCTCTCTTTCTTGGATGAACGCACTTCATATCATTTAAGTTTGATAAAATGAAAGGTTACCTAATTCAAACATAAGATCTGCTCTGAACAGGTGACCACATTGGAGACCTTTAGACTAACTTTAATTGGATTGTACCTTGCGCTAAACGTTATTCCCTTGATCATGTATCTGTACACTATGAATGGCCCGATTGTAATCATGTATCGTCTTTCTGCTGACTGGCTAGCACACAACAAAAGCTTTTCTTCAACCTGACTCCGAAACAAATGCCTTTCATGTTCGTACATTTCCTCTTCTACATTTTTAACTTGCTGTGTTTTTTTTTCTAAAATGCAAAACATTTCCTACCTCCTAGAACCTCTTTATGCACCAAAGATCGATTCAGTTGTAGCTGGATATTAGAATACCTGTTTGTCAAGGTTTCATTAATGCACGAGTGCAAGGCTCCTTTTCCCAGCGGGCAGAATAAGCTAATTTCTCTGGAACATAACCAGAGGCAAACGGCCCTTAAAGAAGACAATGCTCGCAATCATACCATCGACCATTATCAGTCATTGCCAATTTCAGCACCTCGTCTTGTTTCATATATATCCTTAAGGGAGCTTTAAAACATTCCTGTCCTCTGCCTGTCATTTACTTGGCTATCAAAACACCAAGGTACAAATTATTCCTAACCGTTGATCTCGGTTATTATTCAGCAATTGCTGAAAACAAAAATCAGACAAGGCAGAGATCACAAAATAAAATTGTTAAGAAAGAACTGCAGATGCTGGAAAAATCGAAGGTAGGCAAAAGTGCTGGAGAAACTCAGCGGGTGAGGCAGCATCTATGGAGAGAAGGAATAGGTGACGTTTCGGGTCGAGACCCGAAACGTCACCTATTCCTTCTCTCCATAGATGCTGCCTCACACGCTGAGTTTCTCCAGCACTTTTGTCTACCTACAAAATAAAACATGCTAGAGTGGTGAATCTCTGGAATCTCCATACGAACATAGATTTGAGATGAGAGGGGAAGGATCTAATTGGAATCTGAGGGGAAATTTTTCACCCAGAGGGTTGTGGTTAAATGGAGCGTGGTGCCACAGGAGATACTTGAGACAGGTACTTAACAGCAATCAATGGCAAGTGCGAGCAAGGAGGAATAGGGGGAATGTATAACAAACAATGGCAGGAAGAGATAGATAGGAGGAGATGGAAGGAAGCAATCACGAGAGGTCGAAATGCATTAGGAGCAGAGACATGCGGCGTGGGGAGGCATGGTGGCGCAGCGGTAGAGCTGCTGCCTTACAGCACCAGAGACTGGGGTTCAATCCTGACTACGGGTGCTGTCTGCGGGGGTTTGTACGTTCTCCCCGTGAGCGCGTGGGTTTTATCCGAGATCTTCGGTTTCCTCCCACACTCCATAGACGTACAGGTTTGCATGTTAATTGGCTTGGTTTAAACGTAAATTGTGCGGTGTGTAGTGTGCGGGGATCGCTGGTCGGTGTGGACTCGGTGGGCCAAAGCGCCTGTTTCCACGCAGTATCTTCTTTAAACTAAACCTTCCCTGGTTTCAAACCATAAAAACGAAGTCTTCAAATGAAACTTAGATTAACTGGCATGTAAATTGTCTTGGTAATAGTTCACAGATATTACCAGGAAATGTACCTTCAGAAGAGAAATCCATACACATTAAACAGATGCGAAATCCTGCCTGGATTTAAATGATGAAAGCCCACCAGGCCTCTGTGCAGGAACTTAACTGTGTTGACTTTCAGAGGGCATGCATGCATGTCCTTAACATAGTGTGGAGAGTGCATGCATAGCCCCATGCAAGGCGTTTGATTCCACCTATTAGTGTGGTGGAGGAGGAACGGAGAGTGGAAGTATAACGTTCCTGATTCCCCTTGCCCTACCCTTCCTTGGCCTGCACCCCTCAGCCCAAGTATATGCCAGGGTTAGGGTCAGTGTAGGGTCACTTATAATACTCCAAAATGACTTCAGTTTGGACATTGTTTCCAATGTAATTGGATGAACTGTTGTGTAGGTAAATGTCTCTACTTTGTTTGTCTGCTATTGATCCGTGTGCATAATTTGCCCAAGTATGTCCTGTTTGCAAAAAGCAGTACGAGATGAATCCAGGCCAGCAACAGCTGAGCTATCTACCGAGATTTGTAAACAACATATCAAGGTAGAGGGCCGTTCTTTTTTAATGCATAAACGGTGCTGGGACACATTTCAATCAAAGATGAACCTACATTTTTCAGCAATATTTTTCCATCAAAATACCCTCCTTTTCTGCTTTGCTTTTGTAACCAATCAACATTGTTTAACAACCATGTATAAGGTCATATGTGTTCATAAGTGGTAGTAGAATTAGCTGGATAGCAGTCAAAGTTCTACACTGTATTTCAGTACACGTGATACTAATAAATACCATTCCCAATACTCAGCAGTGGTGGGACATTTTCTCTCTCGTCTGATATTTAACCGGGACAAATCTCGTGTTCTTTAACGCTTCTATATATAACCATGTCATCAGAACACGTGAAATAGGAGTCAGATGTGGAAAGCTCCAGTCTGCTGCACCATTCTGTAAGACCACGCCTGGCCTGATCATATAAGTTCATAAGTGATAGGAGCAGAATTAGGCCATTCGGCCCATCAGGTCTACTCCCCCATTCAATCATGGCTGCTCTATCTCTCCCTACTAAAACCCCTGTCCCACGGTACAAGTTCATTCCAAGAGTTCTCCCGAGTTTGCCCTGATTCGAACTCGGAGATTTACGGTAATGGCCACTCGTCGGTACTCGGGGCTCTCGTGGACATTTTTCATCATGTTGAAAAATCTTCACGAGTTTTCCCGTGCTTACCTGCCATTAGCGAGTCTTCCCGAGTACCTGCCGTTAGCGCTAAGAGACCCCGAGCTCCGACGTACCCGCTACGTTCATTCTCCGTGCTTACCACAAGTTTGATTTTTTTTTAAACTCGGGAGAGCTCTTGGAATGAACCCCATTCTCCTGCCTTCTCCCCATAATCCCGACACCTGCACTAATCAAGAATCTATCTATCTCTGTCTTAAAATTATCCATTGATGGCCTCCACAGCCTTCTGTGTTACTCCAGCCTTTTGTGTCTGTCAACCTTAATGTACATGATAACCACAATACATACTAATCAATGCAAGAACCCATGCCTCATGTATCTTTGTGAATCTTATGAGAATCTTTTAAGAAATACAAATTATAGTTATTCATCTAAATCATTCCATCATTAAATCTAAATAATTCCATCATTCCAGGGGTGCCACCGAGATGAGGAAAAAATATTCAGATTCATATCAGTTTATTGTCTTATACACCAAAGTGCAATGAAATTAATTGTTTGCAAGAAGCTAACAGAGTAGAATATTGAACATAAAACAGTTCAGCAGAGAAACAGGCCTAGCCAACAATATCCTAGCTCAGGGAAGGCAGGAGAATGTGGTTGAGGGGGAAGGATAGATCAGCCATGATTGAATAGCAGAGTAGACTTTTTGGGCTGAATGGCCTGATTCTGCTCCTATAACTTATGAATTTATGACTATCTGTGCCAAATAGGATGCTAAGTACAATATTCTCTTTTGTCTGCATGTGGCCCATATTACTCCATTCCCCACATATCTATGTGCCTATCTAAACTGAACATCCTGTGGGAAAATTCAATGGTAATCGAATGATTTAGATCAATAACTATCATTTGTATTTCTTAAAAGAGCAAATTCTTAAAGGTAGTTCAGTTAGTTTAAGGTTTACAAGGTTAATTCCCGGGATGGCGGGACTGTCATATGCTTAGAGAATGTAGCAGCTGGGCTTGTACACTCTGGAGTTTAGAAGGATGAGAGGATATCTTATTGAAACATATAAGATTGTTAAGGGTTTGGACACGCTAGAGGCAGGAAACATGTTCCCGATGTTGGGGGAGTCCAGAATCATGGGCCACAGTTTAAGAATAAAGGGTAAGCCATTTAGAACGGAGATGAGGAAACTGTTTCTCTCAGAGAGTTGCGAGACTGTGGAAATTCTCTGCCTCAGAGGGCGGTGGAAGCCGGTTCTCTGGATACTTTCAAGAGAGAGCTAGATAGGGCTCTTAAAGATAGCGAAGTCAGGGGATATGGGGAGAAGGCAGGAATGGGGTACTGATTGGGGATGATCAGCCATGATCACATTGAATGGCGGTGCTGGCTATTGTCTATTGACTATTGTCTATCAATAAGCAATGTCCTACACTCCAATAAAGTCTATTTCCACAACACTCATCAATCATGTTGGGTGGTGAGTAGCTGAAGGTTGCATAAACCAAGTCAGTATTATTATTGAAAGTTTGAGTTTCACCTTGTCTCTGAAAGCAATGACAGAACTTTCTACAGTTTTGAATGCAGCCAAGGACCAACTCAACTATGAGAAGCAGTTCATTATCCCACTGAAAAAGCAGCTGTCACAATTGGAACTAATTTCTTCCTATAGCAAATCTGCCTGGAGGACAATTTCTCCACTCCTTTACCTCAAATTTAAAACTACTTCACTGTCAAATGATGATAAATTAAAATGCATCGTTGCAGTGACATAATAGATACTTAAATTATCTCAGTGCTGGGTTATATTGGAACTTAGAACAGTACAGCACAGGAGCAGGTTCTTCAGCCCTCGATATCTGTGGTGAGATATCTGTGATCTCCATTCTCTACATATCCGCGTGCCGTATTTCGTATCCGTATTTAAAAGCCTCTTGAATACCACTGTCTTATTATGGACTTGAATCACAATAGCTGTTACGAAGAAAGTCCCACCTAAATCATCAGCTATCCATGTTCTCTAGTGATGCTGCCTGACCCGCTGAGTTACTCCAGCATTTTGTGTCCATCACACCTGTCCTTGGTGTATATTAAACGGTTTAACCTTACAAATAGCACCATTTTTTTCTGTTTTATGGTGAGCGTAATCCCTATTTTTTGTTCTGTGCTGACATTTTATTTATCCTCATCTCAAAATATGTTTTATGTATCGAGCCATAGATATGGAAACAGGCTGTTTGTCCCAACCTTGGTCGATGGGTGGTGCCTGCAGCTGTTCGGCCTTTCTACTTTTTTTTTGTTTTTTATATGTCTAAAAGTATGTTTTAGTGTGTTTAAGTGTATTTTAGTGTGGGGGGATGGGGGCGGGAATTGGGGGAAACTGTTTTTAAGTCACATTCCTCGGTGGAATGCGACTTTTCTCCGAGTTGTATTTAGCCCTCCTTCGCGGCCTAACAACTTGCATTGGTGCGGCCTAACAACTTGGATTGGTGCAGCCTAACAATTTGGATTGGTGCGGACTTTCCCAGAGTCGGGTCCAGAGCTTCAGCAGTGGGCGCAATGCGGACTTTCCATCGCGGAGAGCCGGGCGATCCCTTGCCGGGAGTGGCTAGAAGAAGTGCTCCGATTGCTGGCCCGTGGACTATGACATCCTGAAGCCGTGGTCTGCGGAGCTTCTAGCCGTAGGCATGGCGTGGACTTTAAGAGCGCCGAATGTCGTGAAGCCCCGGTCCCCGGTAGTAAGCGTCTGATTCGGGACCTCCAACCCGTGGAATGTCCATCCGTCCCGACATCGGTGTTTGGGGCATCCCGACGAGAGGGCCTGTACATCGGGCCATCCATAGCGGCGACTGCGGATGATTCATGTCCCCAACCACAGATGAACAAAGGAGGAGGGCTGACAGAGTTATTGCCTTCTACCACAGTGAAGAATGTTGATTCCACTGTGGTGGACCTTCATGTTATATTCTATTGTGTATTGTGCTCGTTTGTTTGTATGGCTTCATGGTAAATCAAATTCCACTGAACCTTAATTGGTGCATGTGGCAATAAATATGAACTTGAACTAGTCCACGTCGACCAAGATGCCCCGTTCTACACTAGTCCTACCGGCCCGTGTTTGGTCCACATCCCTCTAAACCTTTCTCATCGGGCAGCACGGTGGCGCAGTGGTAGAGTTACTGCCTTACAACGCCAGAGACCCGGGTTCGAACCCCTTGAGGTCCGGTGCTGTCTGTTTGGGGTGCCTACGTTCTCCATGTGACCACGTGGGTTTTCTCTGGGCACCCCGGTTTCCTCCCACATTCCAAAGACTTGCAGGTTTTTGTAGGTTAATTGGCTTCAGTAAATTGTCCCATGTGTGGAGGATCAAACTAATGTATGGGCGAATGTTGGTCGGTGCGGACTCGGTGGGCCAAAGGACCTGTGTTTCATGCTATATCTCTAAACTAAACCTATCCATGTACCTGTCCAAATGGCAGTGTTATGTTGTAATTCATTTATTCACAGGGTGTACATGTCACGGCCACAGGGTAGCTTATTTGGGCAGTGTAGAGGGGACCGTAGCAACAGCATTGGTAATAGATCTGGCGTCAATATGCCTTCATCCATCTGTGCTCCATTTGGCTCCAAGCCAACTTATTAAATACGGCCATTACATCAAGCAGTCACCCAAACAATAATTTGAGTAGTCAAGAACATGATGTTACCCAAATAATGACTTGAGTTTCCTGAAAGACAACATTAGTTGGGTTAAGCCTCCATCAGATTCATTCACACCCAAAGAGGATGTGACATTCAGAAGCTTTCTTTCCACAGAATAATAAGTATCATCGTGTGAGGCAGCATCTCTGGAGAGAAGGAATGGGCGACGTTTCGGGTCGAGACCCTTCTTTATTGTTTCATGACCCGGCTCGAGAGATCAGTTCACAAACCTGCTGCGTACGTCACTCAGGTAAACATTATTACTTCCCCAAGGGACTGCAACTGACCCAGGGTGAAGAGTCTGAAGCAATCACCGATTCGCTTTTCACAGTGAGGAGCAGAGGAAGATTTGCTGCCTCAACAGCACCAGAGACCCAGGTTTGATCCTGACTATGGGGGGGGCTACCTGTGTGAAGTTTGTACATTCTCCCACAAAGCAAGGGTTAACTTTGAGGCCTGCAGTATCTTGTAGACGGGACAACTTGAAGCATTCTCAATCAGCCTCCAACTGAGACGTTATCAAGAGCAAATTGCTGCTTTGCTCAACTCTGCATATGTTTGGCTTGGCCAGCATTTTAATCTCACAGGCCTGCCAATCACCGCAGGAAAATTCAAGTCGGATGGATGATTGGTGCTGGTAATCTGACACGGTTCAGGGAAAGGAAATACTGCGCTGTCAGCTGCGAAGGTGGCAGGTAATAAACGATAAGACTTTGTCTTAATTGATCAGCTGCTTCAGTGAAGAAAGTTGAAGTCATCACGCAGAGAGCCAAGTCATCACTATTCCAGAGAACTCCAACAGCCCTGCTGCATAGGGACTGAGAGCAGGACACACAGCTGGTAGAGCTGCTGCCTCACAGCGCCAGAGCCCCGGGTTCGATCCGGATTAAAGGTGCCGTCTATGTGGAGTTTGCACGTTCTTCCCTGTGACTGCGCAGGTTTTCTCCAGGTACCCTTGTCTCCTCCCTCATCCCAAAGATGGTTTGTAGGTTTATTGGCTGTTGTAATTTGTCCCTAGTGTGGATGAGAGAGTGGGATAGCATAGAACTAGTGTGAATGGGTGATCAATGGTCCATGTGGATTCAGTGGGTCAAATGACCCTTTTTCCAAGCTGTATCTCTAAGCTAAATTAGTGTGTGGGGAGAGGATGAGAAAGAACTAATGTGAACTGGTGATCAATGGTCAGTGTAGACTCACTGGGCTGAATGGCCTGTTTCCTTGCTGTATTTTTCTCTCTCTCTCTCTAAACTAAGCACGTTGAATACTTCATACCTCTGGCAAATGCATGGGGTTTAACACCTCCACAAAACCAGGAAGAACAAACTCACCCCTGCTCCTACCCTAAATATTTGCACTCTGGGTTCATGACATATGCACTTTGTGTGGGAAGGAACTGCAGATGCTGGTTTAAACCAAAGATAGACACAAAAGGCTGGAGTAGCTCAGCGGGCCAGACAGCATTCTCTGGAGAAGAAAGGTCTTGACCCAGAGCGTCAGCTATTCCTTTCCTCCACATATGCACATTGGTTTTATTGCACTGACTGATGGCATCTGGTAGGTTGTGATTTTCCTACAAGTTTGGCCTCTGTCATTTGTTCTTATTGTTGGGAGGCTGGGTGAAAAAATAAATCAATTGCAAAGCCAATTATGTTTTAAGGCTCGGGGATGTTTTCATCTTGAAAATAGAACATTTTGTCGTGCACTGTTACAGGCAAGTTATGTGCTTTGAAGTATTTTCTGCAAAGATGTGGTTGCTTCGAAAGATGAAAAGCAAGTGGCAAAATAAATGACAATTAGTGTAAGAGATTGTGCAGTTTAACAATGTTTAACTAGCCACTGGGGGGTTTAAGAACTTAAGAAATAGAAGCTGGAGAAGGCCTTAGATGAAATCATTACTGATTCTGTGCATTACTTACTGTCCCATTTAACCCCCTTAGCTGATGGTTCCTTGTAACTCAAACGTCTATGAATCTTAGCTGTAAATATGGTCAACAACTGTGAATTCAGAGCAGCAGTAACCAATTCCAAGGATCCGTAAGCAAATGATGAAGGAATCCTCATTTAAATGGCAGAACTCTTCTGGGAATATCTCCACTTTGTTCCTTTCAGAGACAAAGAGTCATGGAGTCATGAGCCTGTGCAGCACAGAAACAGGCCCTTCACAGAGTGAATGACTTCAAAATCGAAACAGCCTCCAGAATGTTACCAAGGAAATAGAGGCACCAAGCTGAGTGTACCCATGGCCGATGCAATTCTGAAAGCTGCAGGAGCACATGTTGAAGCCAATTTCCACCTGTGTCTCTGGGACAGTGTCGCAGCAATAGAGTTGCTGCCTTACAGCGTCAGAGACCCAGGTTCGATACTGACTACGGTGCTGTCTGTACGGAGTTTGTATATTGGCCCTGTGACCATGTGGGTTTTCCCCTGATGATCTGGTATGTTAATTGCCTTGCTTAAATTGCCCCTTGGAGTGTAGGACGTGAAGTTGGGGAAACATAGAACTAGGGTTGACGTGTGATCGTTGATCGGTGTGGATTTGGTGGGCCGAAGGTCCTGTTTCCTTGCTGAATCTCTAAACTAAACGAAAACTTTCTCTTCATTTTGAATCACACCCCACTCAGATGCTTTGGAACTATTTTACTTGGCCATGTTGGAGTTGGACTAAGTGTGTCCCAGCACACATACACACACACACACAGACACTGACACAGGCACGTGCGCGCGCACACACACACACACACACACACACACACACACACACACTTGCAGATACAGTAATGTCTCTTAGACGACATTTGGAAGATATATGGATAGGAAAGGTTCAGAGGGATACCCACACAGTCACAGGGAGAACGTGCAAACTCCATAAAGGCAGCTCCGGAAGTTGGGATTGGACCCGGGTGTTTGGTACTGCAAGTCATCAGCTCTACCAGCTGCACCCCACTGCGACTCATCCAGTCTCCCTCTCCATAAGTGCTGCCTGGCCAATAAATTAGTTGAGTAATTATTTGATATTCAGGTTCTGACTGAATGCTCGATCAATAGTCCTATCTCTCGAGTGACGGATTAAACTTTCTCCTTCTGAGTAAAACATGTCATGTCACTATTATAGAGAGAGTCAATAATATTAAGGATTATTTTCCGCAAGATAACGTCTGTCAATCGCAATGTTATCACATATTATATGAACAAAATAACATTCAGTACAAAATCAGAGACACAGGAACTGCAGAGGCTAGAATATTGAATAAAACACAAAGTGCTGGAGGAATGCGGTGGGTCTGGTAGGATCTGTGGAGGGAATGGGCAGGCGACACTTTGGGTCAGGACTCTGTCCATCTCCTCCGCAGATGCTGCCTGACCCGCTAGTTTCCTCCAGCGCTTTGTGTTTCGCGGAGGGAACCAATCACCTTGCCTCAATCAAATATTTCTTGGCACGCTACCTGCAATCTTCTACAATGCTACGAGCTGCACATTTTGACAGATGTTCTTACTGGCAGACAGCTGTAATTGGTACAACACAAGGAGGCTTAAAGGTCATGTTCAGTCAATGCAAATACTGAAAGCACAACACACTCAGAATCAACATGCAAACAAAAGCTTGCTTTCAGTCAATGTCAACTTGCTGAAAATGAGGGAACAAAATAATTCACCAACATGACCTTGAAAAAGAAGTGAACCTTTTGTAATGTTACCCCAGCTGGAATCCCATCTTAATTCAGACCATTTGGCTTGAAAGTCAATTTCCAAGCTAATACAAATCTTTTGAGGAAATTAGTAAGAATTGTTGAACTCCCTGTTAATAGCCTTCGGACTGCACCAATCGATCTTCCTGTGGAAGTCCACATTTATCTGTTTCCAGACTCATATGAAACAATTTGAGAGCAAATTGAGCTCGTCTAATTTGCACAATCAAACAAAATGAATAAGGACAGCATCAAGCAGGCTGATGCTGCAGGGAATCAAGAGTTTAAATTCAAAGAGCTATGAGGAATAGAGCAATAAGCATTAAAGAAAGCAATGAGTGAAAATGAAAAGGCAAATAAAGGCATTGAGCCCATGGTGATTAATCTTGCCAATAGAACATGGTATCAGTGTGGTGGAATTTTTAACTTTGAAAGTGGATTTACACATTGTAGCAAAAATATTGCACATTTTGAAACTAACATTTTGATGGAAGTGGATGCACCTCATTTGGAAAGATATTCAGGTATTTTTATTGCAAAAGTCATTTCACTCATTGATTTAGCACAGACGTTTACTCTCTGCAATACTTTCCAGGTATTTTCCAAATAACACTGCAGAAATTCACGTAGTGGCACTCACAAGGTGCGATCCAGAGACTGTTGGTTTTGTATCACAGCAAGGTGATATTAGCTTTAACTAGGTGCCACAGTAGAGTTGCTGCCTTACAGCTCCACAGACCCGGGTTCATAGAAACATAGAAACATAGAAAATAGGTGCAGGAGTAGGCCATTCGGCCCTTCGAGCCTGCACCGCCATTCGATATGATCATGGCTGATCATCCAACACAGTATCCTGTACCTGCCTTCTCTCCATGCCCCCTGATCCCTTTAGCCACAAGGGCCACATCTAACTCCCTCTTAAATATAGCCAATGAACTGTGGCCTCAACTACCTTCTGTGGCAGAGAATTCCAGAGATTCACCACTCTCTGTGTGAAAAATGTTTTTCTCATCTCAGTCCTAAAGGATTTCCCCTTTATCCTTAAACTGTGACCCCTTGTCCTGAAATCCTGACTACGGGTGATGACTGTATAGAGTTTGTACGCTTTCCCCATGAATGGGTGGGTTTTCACTGGGTCTCCAGTTCCCAGCCCTACACACCAAAGATGTGTGGGTTTGTAGGTTAATTAGCTTCTGTAAAAAACAAAAACTGTGAATTTTCCCTAGTGTGTCGGAGAGTGCTAGTGTACGAGTTGATCGCTGGTCGGCGTGGACTCAGTGGACTAATGTGACTGTTTTCATGCTGTATGTTTGAAGATACTGTACAGTATTATCCCCATACTGAGGTACAATGAAATGCTTTTGTTGCATGCTAACCAGTTAGCGGAAGGACAATACATGATTACTATCGGGCCAGTTACAGTGCATAGATGAGACAATAACATTTAGTGCAAGGTAAAGCCAGTAAAGTCCGATCGAAGATATCAAGTGGTAGAGTCACAGTTGGATCACTTATGAAAGTGATTGGAGACCGTGTTACTCTGAGTAGGAAACAACAAGCTGTTATGACAGCAGCTATTTCAGCAACATGTCTCAGTAATAGCATCTCACCAGAAGGAGGTCAGGGCAAAGGGGTGGGAAGATATGTGGACCAGGACCACAGCCTGTCAAGGGACAGTGTGTGTTTTGTTTGAAAGTATCCATTCAATAATAAATTAGTAATCACAGGACCACATTAGAATGCTACAAGGTGCTTACAGTGTGAAGTGCCACATGACAATAGTTTTAAGTGTTTTTGAATGCAATCGTTCATTGTGATTGAGTGGGCAGTTGCCATCTCTCCCAATCACCGCTAAACATGTATCAATCAACAGCAGCAATAAACACACCCAGATCCTTCTCAGACCACATGACAATTATAAATCTTCCAGACAATCGATGCTGATATCAATTTAACTAAAGTAAAGAATTGGACCATGGCACCTTTGGGGGGCATATTCAGGGATATGCAACATTATAATTTAAAGCTGTGCAGAAAAAAAATGCTAAAAAATGTCCCACAGAAAATGGTGTATTTCCTGTTGCATATCCCAGCTCATGCCATGTGGCAGTTAGTCCTGCAATAGAATCTTATAGAAACATATAAAATTCTTAAGGGATTGGATTCAGATTCAGATTCAGATTCAGATTCAATTTTAATTGTCATTGTCAGTGTACAGTACAGAGACAACAAAATGCATTAAACATGTATCAATTGGACAGGCTAGATGCAGGAAAATTGGTCTCCATGTTGGGGGAGTCCGGAACCAGGGGTCACAGTTTAAGAATAAAGGAAAAACCATTTTGGACTGAGATGAAGAAAAACTTTTTCACCCAGAGAGTTGTGAATCTGTGGAATTGTCTGCCACAGAAGGCAGTGGAGGCCAATTCACTGGATGTTTTCAAGAGAAAGTTAGATACAGGTCTTAGGGTCAACAGAATCAAGCGTCATGGGGAGAAAGCAGGAACAGGGTACTGATTTTGGATGATCAGCCATGATTATATTGAATGGCAGTGCAGGCTCGAAGGGCTGAAGGGCCAACTCCTGCACCTATTTTCTATGTTTCTATGTCAACACAAATTGTGTCAAAGCGTCAATCTATGCGATGGTTCAAGTGTCTTTGCAAATTCTGCTTACTCCCGAGCTTGGCTGACCCAAGTGGTTTTCCACTGTTGTGACAGCCCTGATATAAGTGAACTAAATTGCCTGTCGGTAAAATATGCAACAGCTCTGCCATTATAGTGGCCCATTGTGTCAGTTTAAATATAAAACAACAGTATTAAGTGCAAATTACTCTCAAATGGTGCATCTCTTGATGTCATGAGCTTCCAAGAGTGGCATTGTTAAATCAACTCATGTAGTAAATGGTATAATTAACAATAATATTTGCATTAACAGCATTTGTCATAACAAATCAGATTTATTCCCCTTGCATTAGCCTTCAATTGTGCAAGACACCACACTGTCTTCATGGATGATTGTTCTATAAACAAGAGTTTGCTTAACCCTGTTTTACATGAGATAGTAATTATGTTATACAAGAATTGGTCTGCCAGCTCTGTCCACCAGTATTAACATAATGCATGATGCCTCGCCTGCCCCGACACTCTACCTTGCAACACCCCAACTCCCCCAGCCATAGATGTTGGATGTAACATCTTCTCATCACTTGAGTGCAAGGCACTCTATGGTTTGGTCGCCTATCTTTGACTCAGCATGATATGCAAAGTTAAAGTTTAGCACGGTGACTCAGCGGTAGAGTTGCTGCCTTACAGCGCCAACAGCCCGGGTAAGAGTTGTGGAGTTTAGACGCTGTCCCCGTGACCTGCGTGGGTCTTCTTCAGGATCTACGGTTTTCTCGTGCACTCCAAAATACGTAAAGCTTTACAAGTTAATTGGCTTGGTACAATTGCAAATTGTCCCTAGTGTGAGTAGGATAGTGTTAGTGTGCGGGGGTCGCTGATTGGCGCGGACTCGATGGGCTGAAGGGCCTGTATCTGCGCTGTATCTCTATACTAAACCATAGCTACAAAAAGATTGGGTCAAATTGTAGCTAGCCAAGGCTCAGTCCAGGCACCATTCTTATTAACTCTATGCCTAAGACGCTATGCCTATGTTCAATGTCTCATTTGATAAGATAAATTAAATATCGAACCCTGTCAATCAAATAGGAACAATCCAAAAGGCTATAATTATTAACCCCTGTAAATAGTCGTTAAGACTCAACATTTTTAACAACTACGAACATGAAGAGTACAAGATAGCACCAAAACAGTCAACAATTTCTGGGGCAGGTCAGATTTTCTATTTCAGCTAGATTTAAATCTACAGCAGATATCTTAACAATAGTGACTTGTCTTTGAAGCATCTTTGGTACTTATTCATTTAGCAGTACAATTCACACACAAAACAGTATTTGGAACTGCCAAAGAAATCCATTCTTTGAACTGGAACAATTATCCATGGTAAATCAGGATGGGATTGAACTACATTGAATTCACATCATTGGAATTAGATCATGCCAGTGTTTACGAATTTACACAAGACCATTCCACTCCATCTTCCCATATCAACACATCTTACCATTCCTTTCAATTCACTTTGTACAGAGGACAATCTACTCAATGGAAATAATGGAACTAACCACAGCAGAACATAAAGAACAAGCTACAGGGAGATGCTGAATGAAGGAAAGGTCAGTATTGACTACAAACTGATCAAAGAAAATGTATTGACCTGCAGCAGTCTTTGTGTGATGGTTTTTGACTTGTCTTCTGAGGAGTCTTATCACTGTTCTTAGCTTCTGAGTGTAAAATTCTCTTTTTATCATAACTTTACATAATGACCAGTTAAAACATTCACAGGAATATAGTCCCCCTAAATGGATAGCTTTTGCTTACATCCATCTGAGGTTTTCATCAAGATCGCATTAGCTAAATCAACCAGAAAACTTGTTTGCATCAGGAAGGCACAGCAATGGAGTTGCTGACTTACAGCGCCAGAGAATCGGGTTTGATCCCGACTGTGGGTGCTTATCTGTATGGAATTTGTACATTCTCCCTGTGACCGCGTGGGTTTTCTCCAGGTAACCCACTTCCCTCCCACACTCGAAAGACTGCAGGTTTGTAGGTTAATTAGGTTTGGTAGAATTGTAAAATGTCGTGTGTGTGTGTGTGTGTGTGTGTGTGTGTGTGTGTGTGTGTGTGTGTGTGTGTGTGTGTGTGTGTGTGTGTGTGTGTGTGTGTGTGTGTGTGTGTGTGTGTGTGTGTGTGTGTGTGTGTGTGTGTATGTGTGTGTGTGTGTGTGTGTGTGTGTGTGTGTGTAGGATAGTGTTAGTATACAGGGTGATCGCTGGTCGGCACGAGCTCAGTGGGCAGAACGCCCGATTCCGCGCTGCATCTTGGAACTAAAGTTCACTAATCTAAGGACAACGTTGCATTCCTTCTCTAACTTCATGCTCCATCACATTAATGAGACCATTCCCTAAAGCTATGATGCCTCCAACTGGGGACCAAACCTTCACAAAGGAATGAGAAGAAGATACTGAATAAAGAAAAGGCAGAGATGTTTAATTGGGTTTAAAGATCAGGTTTCAGAGGGGACCTTGGCTTAGAGCTCTTTGATAAATCTGACTACCAAAGGATATTTGTATTCTGAGGCACCCCTGATGTGAATTTAGTACGGAGTCATGTTCGGAATGAAGCACTCCTGAATTGTTTGATGTTCCTCTATGAGAGATTCATGAGAGTAATCACCATGTTTATCTGTCTAGTATTTTGATCAAAATTGAGCTTGGTTCAGATTGAGATTTGCATTTGAAAAGTTCATTTTCCTACGCTTTCGATTGTATTGTTTGCAACTCTGAATTTAGATTATCCTTTGTTTTCTGTCCATTAGGAATTTTCTTCCTTCAGCAAATAGTTTTAGGAGGGATAAAGCTTAGATGGTGATGCTTGAGTAATTTCAGATTGGCAATTTTGCTTAGTTTTAAGGGTCAATCTAGTTTTGACCTTCAGATAATTCAAAACAAAAAAAATATTATTTTTATGAGATTCAAAAGGAAAAAGAATAAATCTCCCTGCACTAGATTATTCACAAATTCAAAATATTTATTACTTCAGCTAAATATAACCTGGACAAATTCACGTTTCTGTCCTCAGTTGAAAGTCACTTGTGGCACTTCTCCCAGAACCTGTTAACAGCCAGACCTTTTATGGAAGAATCTGTCAGAATCACCCAGGATGCTGACCATGCCCCCTGCCTCACGCCAAAGATCATGCAACCACTCCAGCACATTCACTCAAGTTCAGTAGTTGGTCTGCAAAGCAATTGCACAGAAGCAGCAAAATAATATACACGCTCCAAATACTGGGAACACGTTGAGGATTGAAGTATATCACAGAGATTGCATTGTTTTTCCATACGACATAGAAGGAAGCCATCCTGGCCCATTGGAGCCGATGCCAGCTCACCGAGCAATCTTATTCCCACACCAATATTCCCTCTAATCTGCTCTTCCCCAGTTTCTACCACTGTTTAAGAAACAGTTAGACAGGTGCATGGATCGGACAGGTTTGGAGAGTTATGGGTGTAGTATAGCTGGGACATGTTGCCTGGTGTGGGCAAGTTGAGCCGAAGGACCTGTTTTCACAATAGACAATAGACAATAGGTGCAGGAGTAGGCCACTCGGCCCTTCGAGCCAGTGCCGCCATTCACTGCGATCATGGCTGATCATCCACAATCAGTACCCCGTTCCTGCCTTCTCACCATATCCCCTGACTCCGCTATCTTTAAGAGCTCTATCTAGCTCTCTCTTGAAAGCATCCAGAGAATTGGCCTCCACTGCCTTCTGAGGCAGAGAATTCCACAGATTCACTGTGTGTGAAAATGTTCTTCCTCGTCTCCTTTCTAAATGACTTACCCCTTATTCTTCAACTGTGGCCCTTGGTTCTGGACTCTCCAAACATCGGGAACATGTTTCCAGCCTCTAGCATGTCCAAACCCTTAATAATCTTGTATGTTTCAATAAGATCCTCTCTCATCCTTCAAAATTCCAGAGTATACAAGCCCAGGTGCTCCATTCTATCACCATATAACAGTCCCACCATCCCAGGAATTAACCTCGAGAACCTTAGTGTTGTAGAGTCACGCCGTATGACACTCATCAATGCACTTATCTCTTGGGATGTGGAGGCAAACTGGGGAATCCGTGATCACTAGGATAGTTCTAACTCCGTGCAGAGAGCACCAGCGGGCAGTATTGAACAGGAGCTGGGAGACAGCCACTTCCACAACTACAACACAGTGTGAGACAAAAAGTTCTCCCACTCTTCTGAACTGCAAGACCCCTCCACAAACTACTCCATCGGAGCACTCCTACTATTAACTTGTGGTGGAAGCCTTATTCCCCCATTGTATGGGATCATTGCATCAGCAAAAACAAACTTGATCCGAACTTGATCATTAAATAATTATAATATTCTAACGTCAAAAGCAGGTACTTCTTTTAAAATGATCTAGGTGTTAAGCAGACATATTAACAATCTCCCACTCAAGGTCACAGCTCTTTGGTTTAATTAGAAATGTGAAATGTGTTGAATCTTGCAATCTACAAAACGGCATATACTACACGTTAAAACCCACTGGTCCAGCACCAAGCAATCTTTGGATATAATATATTCCTGCACACAGGGAGCATCATCAGTGAAGAAAATTATCCAAAAAAGATTAGCTTTATTAAGATGGAAAGTAATCAAGGCTTGGTTCATTGGTAACTCATTGACAAACTCAGTGAATATATCCGAGGCCAATTCTTAACTTGTGAGTTAACTTCTTTAATGGAGATTTATTGTCCCTTTCCTAACATGAAGCAGCTAAGTTTTAGGACATTCTTATATGAGCTTCATTGGCTTCTGGTGTTTCGCTAAGGACTTCACTGTTTTATCATTTACCATGCTTCACAGTTGATATTATCCTTAATATCCTCCGAGCACGATGTTACAGCATGTGCGTCCTTGGTCCTCCAGAAGATGTTGTAAACAGATCAAGGAAGAAACTCCATTTCCATACGTCAACAACATGCAACAAAAAATAATCCGTGACATTTCTGGATGTTCACCTAAAATATTTTCTAATTATATCCTCTTTGGTTTTAAATGTAAAATTGAGCACTAACGATCCTTTACTACATCATCCAAAGCTTCACTTGACCCTTGTAAGCTGCTATTTATTGATGCTCACCAACATCAGATCCACAATCAACATTGCTGATGCGCTGGCCATGCCCAAGGGATCAGTATCCGTATAACTATGCATCATTGATTCATTGACCACATAACCATAATGGTATAACTCTGTAATACTATATCCTGCACTTTGGTCTTTTTCTTTGCAATAGCTGTTGTACTTGTATTCAGTCTAATTTGACTGGTTAGCATGCTAATTAGGATTTTCACTCTATCTTGAAATTCATGATGATAATAAAGCAATATCCAACAGTACAATCATATATGTTGTTCAAGAAGGAACTGCAGATGCTGGAGAATCGAAGGTACACAAAAAAGCTGGAGAAACTCAGCGGGTGCAGCAGCATCTATGGAGCGAAGGAAATAGGCAACGTTTCGGGCCGAAACGTCTGAAGAAGGGTTTCGGCCCGAAACGTTGCCTATTTCCTTCGCTCCATAGATGCTGCTGCACCCGCTGAGTTTCTCCAGCTTTTTTGTGTACCAGCTCAATCAATATATTGGATTGGGGACAATCTCAAACCTTGTCCACCACTATCTATATAGAGTCATGCAGCATGGTAACAGGCCCTTTGGCCCATTTTGTGCATGCTGACCCCTAAGATGCCACATCTACACTAGTCCACCTGCTAGTGCCATTGTGCTACCTTAATGCCAAGAGCATTTCTTGAAGTGGTTCCATTAACCCTTGGGTATAATTAACTAACGTGATTAACCGGTGATGATGAGTGCCAGGCTGGAGAGGGGGGATCATGCATCTTTCATTAGTTCTGCAAGTGATCATCAAAATAGGAGCGTACATGAACTGGTCATTTAGAAGCAAGCGACCCTGCCTTCTGCTTCATCTAATTGGCAGCATGCAGAGTACCGTCCCGCTGTGACAGCCAACTCTTTTTTAAAAAAAGATTTACAGTGACTTTTTTCTTTGGTTAAATATTTAAACATCGTGAAGTTCAAAGCCCCATGTCGTACAGTGAGCACAGGATAAAGCCAGAAATGAAACGCCGTTTAATTGCCATTACACAGCCACGGAGGTATGTGGTACGATCACAACAGTAAGGATAGGTGCCGGAGAGCACAGTTCAAATCCCACCTCCAAGCTCTCACTTGTGAACCCAGTTTTTCACCAACTTTTATGCAGAGGAATGAAGAACGAGAGGACATGGGTTTAAAGTGAGAGTGGAAAATTTCAATAGGAACCAGAGGGGCATCTTTTTGTCTGTACGGTGTTTGTATGTTCCCCCAATGATCGAATGGTTTTTCTCCGGGTACTCCGGTTTCCTCCCACATTCCAAAGACATGCACATTTGTAGGTTCATTGGGGACAGACACATATTATCTTTCTGCTGACCGATTACCATGTAACAAAAGTTTTTCACTGTACCTCGGTACACGTGGCAATAAACTAAACTGAAACTAGACTCAATTGCTGGAGTACCTCAGCGGGTCAGGCAGCATCTTTAGGGAAAAGCAATAGGTAATGTTTCGGGTCGAGACCCTTAAACAAGACAGGTTAATTGGCTTCTGTAAATTCCCCGTAGTATGTAAAATAGAACGTGTATGATCACTGGAGTCGTGTATGCATGGGCTCGGTGGGCCAAAGGGCCCGTTTCCACACTGTATCTATAAACTAAACTAAAGAAGGTGGCGGTCACTTGAAACGAGCGGCCAGAGAAGGTAGTTGTGGCAGGTACAATAACAACATTAGGACAGGTACATGGATAGGAAAGGTTTAGAATGATATGGGAAAAACACAAGTTGGTGGGACAAACCTAGATGGAGCATCTTGGCCAGCTGAGCCAAAAGCCCCATTTCAATGCTGTATGATGCTATGAATCTATGACTGTACAACAATTACCCTCAGAAAATATTAATCATGATTAAAGCAAATGAATACAATCCTCTCCTGAGGAAACATTAGAGAAACTATTGATTTTTATGACTGCTAATTATCCTGCCTCAAACTGACTGCATCATTATCTTCCAAAATATTTACAAAAGAAAATTCCTTTCAAGTCCATTTCTCACATCAATCTCATCAATTTTTTTTATCATATTTCATGACTCTTTGATCAATGAAGTGTCAGATAGATACAGTCTGATAAGGAAAACATTTAATGGGGTCAAGGAAAGAGCGTTCATGTTGCGGCCCTCTTTCCACCACCACGCACAAGAAGTGACAAGACAGTCGCCATTGGGTGCAGATGCCGAGCGAGACGTGTGGTCAGCTCTGGCTGAACAACTTCTAATCTTGTGTGTGGACTCAAGACGAAGAACATTCAAAGCCACAGCTGGACAAACTGCAATGCAATATCAATGTAACTATTTGCTGAGGTGGGTAATGCTCTCTTCACTTCTTCGTTTACATCTACAATGGACTGGTTAATGTCCAATTGAACAAATATGCGGAATTAACAAGGTGAATGTTACATTCATGTGTAAAAGTTGGGAGGTCATGTTGCAGTTACATAAGACGTTGGTGAGGTTGCATATAGAGTGTCGTGTTCAGTTCTAGGCACCATGTTACAGGAAAGATGTTGTCAAGTTGGAAAGGGTCCGGAGAAGATTTACAGGGATGGTTCCAGGACTCGAGGGTCTGAGCTATAGGGAGTGGTTGAGCAAGTCAAGCAGCACGTGTGGAGGGGAAAATATGCACGTCGATCTAGATCAGATGCAGGCAGATGAGATTAGTGATTAGTTCAGCATGGACATTGCAGGACAAAGAGCCTGTTCCTGTACTGTAAAATTCCATATTCTGGACAACGATGAGTCACATTGTTGCAGTGTTGCTTTAGATGGAGGCATGGTGACAGACCTGAATTTTAATAGTCCAAGGTGTATCGATTTAGAGCACCAGTGCATCGAACAAGCACTTCTACACAAGTCACACAGAGGCAAAGATGAATGCGACCATGTCCTATCAGAGCCCCACGAACTCTCACATTCTTCCAAGGAGTTTCCTTTGCCAATTCCACCTGGAATCCATGTTCCAACATTCATCATTTCTACAGCAAGAAAAATTTCCTAAATTGGACCTAAATTCAACCTTCAGCAATGTGTTGGGATCCATGTTGTGCATTATTTATTATGGCATTGCACTTCTGTCTCCAAGTTATTTTCTTTGAAGATAATACATCAGGGGCAGCACAGTGGCATGGAGTGGCACGGTGGCGCAGCGGTAGATTTGCTGCCTTACAACGCCAGAGACCCAGGTTCGATCCTGACTACAGGTGTTGTCTGTACGGAGTTTGTACGTTCTCCCTATGACCGCATCCTCTGGTTTCCTCCCACACTCCATGACGTACAGGTTGAGGTTAATTTGCTTCTGTAAACAGCAATTTGTAGTGTATAGGATAGTGCTAGTGTTACAGGGTGATCACTGGTCGGCATGGACTCAGTGGGCTGCAGGGCCAACTGTTTCTTATATGAAACAACCTCTGATCTCGGCAGCCTTCTGGTAAATCTTGTCTGCATCATCTTCAAAGCTTCCACGTTGCTCTTGTAATAGGGCGACCAGAATCGCACACAACATCCCATATGCGGCCAAACCAAATTTTTCATAAAGCTGCATAAAGACTTTCTGACTTCGATACTTAATGCTTCAATAAAGTCATAGAGTGATACAGTGTGGAAACAGGCTCTTCAGCCCAACTTGCCCACACCGGCCAACATGTCCCAGCTACACAAGTCCCAACTGCCTGCACCTGGTCCATATCCCTCCAAACTTGTCTTATCCATGTACACTGTACACCTTCTTCTCCCCTCTATCTCCTTGTATTGCTAGTTTCAGGGAAGTATGGGTCTTGGACCTCAAGATCCCCTCCGTGCATCAATGATAAGGTACTTGCCATTACACTGTGGACAGCTTGATTGTAGCCACGTGTAGTCTTTCTGCTGACTGGATAACTAGCAACAAAAAAGCATTTCATTGTATCTTGGTAACACGTGGCAATCAACAAAACTAAACAAGGTGCAGAACCTCACACCTGCAATATCTTTACGACTCCCTGGAATATAATGCAATAGCAAAGAATTCCTGAGAAGTGTCTCAGTTTCAACAACTCAATTTAATCAGTAGAAAACCTGTAATGTTTTCATTTTAACATCAAAGTGAACAAGTTGTATTACCCGGACCATTAAAATACAACATTGTGAATTTCACACATTGACCTCTTCTTCCATTCCTCATTATTTAAGGAACATTTGGATTTGGATAGTTGTCCTGTGCTGTACAATACAATGCTGACTGTTCCTTGAGATTATAAAGTGCTACCATTAAAATGCTCATCCATGTGCTGAATGAATGAAGTTTATGGCTGATGCATTAAAATGAAATTGCCTGATCTGACCATGTCAAAGTTAGCCAGAAAATTCACCATTGGAACGAATGTATAAACTTCAAGAAACTAATGAATAAATAAGTCCAAAAAGAAACTTGGATTACAGATTGCTATTGAACATTTAACTGTTAAGTTAATTACCCAGCAAGGGAATTAAATAGAACACCATTCTGCACCCACTTGTCTTATTAAGACCACAATCAGTCTTAAGAAGGGTCCCAACCTGAAACATCATCTATCCATGTCCTCCAGAGATGCTGCCTGACCTGCTGAGTTACTCCAGTTCCTTGTGTCATTTTCTGCCCTATGAAGGAGCCATTTAAGAAGATTGCTGTTGGAATTTCCACCAACCTCCCTCTGACTGACCTTCAACGAGTTATGTCGCAAGCAACACATGAAAAATGATGAGACTGGAGATCAATTTCTCAACTCCTATAGCCTTGACCAGATCGAAAGCTTTTTACAGGTTTAGTAAATGTGTGGCTTCTGAAATAAGTAACGTGCCCGCAAGCACAAAACAATAATGTTTCATAGCTGCCTTGTGCTGCTGCAAAAGTCTAGCGTGTGGAAAATATATCTAATTATGTGTATTACCAAGTATAAATCTACTGTGCCATCTGGTCTGGCTGCATGATTAACGATTGGTTTTGCTCCTTCTGAAAGACTCGCCTTGTGATTGGATCTCTCCTGATCAAGCCTGCATCAGCCCATTGAATTTACAGCCAAATTGTTTCAAAAATGGCAAGTGTTTACATTGCAAAAACAGGATGGCAACAGAAACTAAACTGGTACCAGTAAAGCTGATGTAGCACTTATACACCAGGAACAGCATCAGATTGCTGGCCCACCAAGAAATACATCACTCTATCTGTCATCATTTGCAACATGGCCATCTATTCCATTGTACCTTCCCGACACCATGTGTGGCACTGCCATTGTGCCTACCTGCGCTGGCTCCACTATTAAGGATCATCTTAACAGATACCTTGAACCTGTAAGATTCTAGTAATGGTCAACGCTTGAGGCTTGCATGCCCAGCATTGTGGAGATCTTTCTCCCTCATTCATATATGTTGGGTACAGTAGATAATGGCAGCTACGTTATGGCACAGGTGGACCAGAAGCATCTCATTTCCTCGTCCAGAGATGGATGGTGTAATTTGTGATTCATATACTCTGGAAGTGCAAGCAATGATATCATGTCATGGAAAGAATCATTTCAAAGTTGACAAACAGGAATTATTCGGAGCTGTTCCACCATGCCGGAGCTGTTCATATCTCGAACTCACCCTTGTGAAATGCCTGAAATGCGAAAGGGAACGATGTTTTTTGTTATTTTTAATATAAATTTTTCCTTCAACCAGTTTTTTCTTTTCTTTCTTTTCTTCCTCCTCCCCAAGTGCCAGCTGTCCATCATTTAGAAGTTAATCTGATGTTTCTCTCTTAAGGGCCTGCCCCACTTGGTGATTTTTTTGGGGACTGCCGGCATCATTGATTGATGTATCAGGTCACCAAAAAAGTCGCGGCGTGACGAGGCGTGGTAACGTATTGACGCGGCGTGATGAGGTTTTGGCGCGCGGTGTTTCCTCAAGAGTCGCAACATTTTTTTTTATCGCCGCTGGATTTTGAAATGTTCAAAACCTTTCTGCAACCCTGACACGTCAGTGAATGATGCCGGCAGTCGGCAAAAAAAAATCGCCAAGTGAGACAGGCCCTTTATGATCACAAGGATTTTTCTAAACACAGAATTCTACCTGCCACAGATTTTTACTGATCCCATCAATATTCTCCCCCCTCCCCCCTAACTCCAGAATTTCTGTGACTCAATCCTTGGAATTGTGTGAGGAGCAATATTTCAACTTCAATCACTGCAGCCCTCTATTATAACTTAACACACCCTGGCACCATGCTCATAAATCTGTTAATCACAGTTGATTTCACCTGCATTCTCTAAACGCTTCATGGTTTGTTGCCTAATGGAGTAAGTCATTTTATAATTACAGCTGCTGACTTCAGAGTTTAATTACTTCTGATACAAACCAAATGCCATTCAGCCTCCCTTTTGCAACAAAGTAGAAAGCAAAACAAATTCCCTCTAACCTGACAAGCTATACAAATGATGAGGCATTCCATGATTAGTAATAATGCTACTCATTCTATGTACAGTGGTGATAGCAGGGGATTCCCACCACGTTCTCCTGTCTTCTCCAAAGTATAACAACACCCCAATTTGTGCAGGTTAAACCAAAAGCAAAAGTGTTGCAAATACGCAGGAGATGTGAAACCAGTCCAGTAGCTCCATCGAAGTATAAAGTGCTGAATCACCCCATCATTGAAGGACGCAAAATGCTGGAATAACTCAGCTGTTTAGCGCAGCATTTCTGGAGAAAAGGAATAGGTGGCGTTTCGGGTCAAGACCCTTCTTCTGACTGAGAGCCAGTCGGGGGGGAAACTACAGGCATGAAAAGGTACAAGGAACAATGGAATGAAAGGTATGAAAAGAACAAATCAAAGCCAGCAATGATGATGAACGAAAGGTATTGTCCATTTTTGGCTGTGGAGAAGGTGAAATGTCACCTATTCCTTCTCTCCAGTGATGCTGCCTGACCCACTGAGTTATTTCAGCATTTTGTGTCTATCTGCAGTGTAAACCAGTATTTGTTGCATCTTCCAACACATGAATCACCCCCTTCATTGTTCAGTCGTTCTCTGATCCCCTGACTTTACTCCTGCTAGCAGGATGTGGAAGTCTTGAGAACAGAAACAGTGAATGATTGACTCCACTGGGACAGTTGCAAGGGCCATGGCCTTCGAAGATTCTTGGATATGAAACATTAGCTCTGTTCCTTCATCCGAAGTGGAGTCTGATGAAGGGTCTTTGACCTAAGCTGGTAGTTCAGTTGCAGTCTTTACAGTTTTTTTTTAAGAGCTACACCCTGGAAATAGGCTCTTCAGCCCACGCCGACCATCGATCACCTGTTCACACTAGTCCTAGATCATGTCAATTTCACATCCATTCCTGACACACTAGAGGCAATTTACGGAGACCCGTTAGCCTCAACCTCCATAAGTATTTTGGGATAACCATATAACAATTACAGCACGGAAACAGGCCATCTCGGCCCTTCTAGTCCATGCCGAACACGTATTCTCCCCTAGTCCCATCCACCTGCACTCAGACCATAACCCTCCATTCCTTTCCCGTCCATATACCTATCCAATTTATTTTTAAATGATAAATTCGAACCTGCCTCCACCACTTCCACTGGAAGCTCATTCCACACAGCTACCACTATCTGAGTAAAGAAGTTCCCCCTCATGTTACCCCTAAACTTCTATCCCTTAATTCTCAAATCATGTCCTCTTGTTTGAATCTTCCCTACTCTCAATGGAAAAAGCTTATCCATGTCAACTCTGTCTATCCCTCTCATCATTTTAAAGACCTCTATCAAGTCCCCACTTAACCTTCTGCACTCCAAAGAATAAAGACCTAACTTGTTCAACCTTTCTCCGTAACTTAGTTGCTGAAACCCAGGCAACATTCTAGTAAAACTCTCTCTATTTTGTTGACATCTTTCCTATAATTTGGCGACCAGAATTGTCGATGTGGAAGGAAACCGGAGCGCTTGGAGGAAATCCACATGGTCACAGGAAGAAAGTACAAATCCTGCACAGACAGCACCCGAGGTCAGGATCGAACCCGGGTCTCTGGCGCTGTGAGGCCACAGCTCTACCCGTTACATCGAAGCCCCACTGCCCACCCAACAGTTATTGCCTGAAACGCGGAGTCTTTCCAGCATTGTCGGATGTTATCCCATTTCTCCAACATCTCCGTTTATCTTTGATTTTCATGCACAGTCTAAAAATTGTGTTCAATTTATTTGTATGTTGAATTCCAGTCAGAAGCAGGTGAACAGAAAGATATAAGAGGCACAACACTTGAAAATAATGAAGGCTGGATAAGTTCAAACAAGTCACATTTTAGGGAACGTGTCTTTTTTGGTGCATTGTTTGCCAATGTTAGTGAGCTAATGAAACAACACAGCAGTTCCCACCGATTCATGAAACAGAATGGCACGAACATCATCACATTTAATGAGTGGCCAAATCTCCCAAACCAAGAGTAGTGGCCCCTCTCTACCAAATGGGAGTTCACTATTTTCTGCTCAATCTGTCCTCGTAACGTTTTGTGGGCGACTATGAATAACCAACGACACTAGTATCCAGCAGAGTGTGGTTTACTGTGCGACCTGCAATTAACTGGGGGTTGCATCGAGACAATCCACATTATCATGCTGCTGTCAAAGTCTTTATGGAAAGCAGTTGATTTAGGCCGGATCTGAACAGGAAATATAAGGGTTTTTTTTTAACACTACACCATGTATTCTCTTCAATTCCAAATAGATAAATTAAATCAATATGGTGATTTTTTTCCCATGTAAATGGAATCCTCCTCTCGTTCAGCAGGTGCCTCAGGACTAAGGGCTTGCACACTGCATGAGTGGAAAATGCTGGCTCGTGATTTATTTTACCACAGGTGGGCTTGAAACGTGCGAACATAGCACGGCAAGGTCCCGCTCTGAGTGGAGGTGTATTTATGCCCCTGACTCACTTAGGAAACCTGAACGGAAACCTCTGGAGACTTTGCGCCCCACCCAAGGTTTCCGTGCAGTTCCCGGAGGTTTTTGTCAGTCTCTCTACCTGCTTCCACTACCTGCAACCTCCGGCAACCACCTGCAACCTCCGGGTGAAGCTTGCAGAGAGGTGGGGATGGCTTAGCAAATGATACCATCTGCCAATGAATCTCCCCCCACCGCCCTCTCTATTATCTACCTTTGTCCTGCCCCCATCCCACCAATCTTCCAGCTTTCTCCCCCGATTACAAATAGTCTGAAGAAGGATCCCGACCTGAAACGTCGCCTATCCACGTCTTCCAGAGATGCCACCTAAGACACTGTGTGTCTTGTTTTGTAAACCAACATCTGTGGTTCACTGTGTCTCATCATAGGAGCCCCAGTCAAACAAATAAACTTCTCTGCTGCCGAAATCAATCATTTTAATTATGTTTTACTTCAAAATGACCAAAACATGGAAGGCAGAATATACCACCAGACCCATCAGGAGGTAGCGTTGCCTCTGCAGCTGAAACAATCATCGCAAATTTGGACACTGTTTGTGAACCATGAATGGATGGATGGTTTTGCACATTTTTGTGTCTTCATGGTTGATAAAGGCTTCCTACCAACCCTATGTGGATGTGGAGAGGATGTTTCCACCAGTGGGTGAGTCTAGGACTTGAGGTCATATCCTCAGAATTAAAGGACGTTCTTTTAGGAAGGAGATGAGGAGAAATGTCTTTAGTCAGAGGGTGGTGAATCTGTGGAATTATTTGCCACAGACGGCTGTGGAGGCCAAGTCAGTAGATATTTTTAAGGCAGAGATAGATAGATTTTTGATCAGTACGGGTGTCAGAGGTTATGGGGAGAAGGCAGGAGAATGTGGTTAGGAGGGAGAGATAGATCAGCCATGATTGAATGGAGGGTAATTTCAAGGCACGAATGGCCTTATTCTTCTTCTGCCACTTATGACATTATGAACTTACAACCAACCCCCACCTGACTTCGGAAGGAGAACACTCATGAGAACGGATTGTGACAAATCCTGGCTGCCAACAAAGATCCTATGAAGACAACTGCGGTCCGAGCTGCTATGTCCCCGAGGTCTTCAAACCAAAATACAAAGCTTTGAAATGGATCTGAAATACTCAGTTAGACAAACAATATGTCGTGAGATCGGTTTGCAGTAATCCACCAAATGCCTACGATCCTCCAGTACCAATTAGATTAAGAAACACACCTACTGTACAAGTCATCATCTCCAACAGGCAATCAGTGATATATTCTCTGTTCATGAACATCAGCACACAATGGCATAAACCTACCCAACCTCAAAAATAAAACCATTTCTCAACCCACACCATGAGTTATGTTGCTGTCTTTAACTGAGCTATGCGCACTATTCAGTTTAATGGCTTCTATTGTGTTTTATGATCTTTTCCAAGCTGCTCAAATGAATTGTGATTGCTTACTCCAATAACTTTTGCCTTTTACCATATTTGACTGTGGCATTAGATCGGATAGCATTGGGATTAAAGCAGCATCAACATAATGTCAAATAAATTAGCACCGTAATAAATACAGAAAAGCATGAGCAATGCTTCATAAAAATAAACTGTTCATCATTTCATAGAAATAGTCAAGTAATTCTCTCCACTCTTGTCCCTCCTCTCAGTTCGTGCGTGCGTGCGTGTGTGCATGTGCGTGACCTTCCCTGACAACAACGACAATAATCTCAATTTGTCCAAAGTCCAAATTTGCTGAAGACATCTGGGATAAAGTTAACTTAGTCGAATTAATTAATTATCAGAGTTTCAGTTTGCATTCCTCGCCCTCACTCTCAGAACATTGTACCCATGTAGTGTGTACGTCTACCTAATGCAGTGCACCAACTTGTCAAATGCCAATCAAACTTATAAACCATGCATCAGCCTGGCTTGGAGACATCATCCATCGTCTCCTCATCGTCCAAACCCAATACTCTGTATCCAACTGCATCAAGGTGAATTGCATGGATTCCAGTCTGTGGAAGCAAGATAAAGTTGGCATAGTGGCCTGGGTACCCGGACAGGGTGCCAAATGCACTTTTGCCAAAGGATGAGAAGCCAAAGCCAAGACCAAAGCCAAGATGTCGAAAGAACATGACGTCAAAAAGCATGAAGTTCAGCATCACAGCTTCTCAGTATCATGTCCTTTCAGCATCTAGGTTTCAGCTTTTCGTCCTTCGGCTAAAGTGCATTTGGCGCCCAGTCCGCACACGATGGCGTAGCTGGTTGACCCAACGCCTCGCAGCACCAGAGCCGCTGGTTCAATCCTGATCTTGGGTGCTGTTTGTGTGGAGTTAGCATGTTCTCCCACATCCCAAAGATCTGTGGCTTTGTAGGTGAATAGGCCTCGGTAAAATTGCTCTTAATATGAAGTGGCAGAACCTTTAGCTTTGTAGGTGTACAAAGATGCCAGAATTGGAAATGTCCAAGAGTCGGGAGAGATTGCAGAGGGAATGAGGGATGAAACGATGAAAGGTTTTCAGTTGCCTAACCTGTTGAGTTCCTCCAGTACTTTGTGTTTGAGGGATTTAGAAGCTTGGCTGTGATGATAAAACCAAAGGCATTGCTTAAACTGAAGCCAATCTGAATCACAAGCTCAAGGGCTGAAGTGTGAATGTCTAGCTTGGGTGGATTCCTCTCCCGACACACAGTCAGTTGCTCTCAACAAAATAGATCTAACATTAACAAGAGTGGTCCAAGTCATGCTGGTTCAGGACTTCACTCAGTTTTGTCATACATGATCTCTGGTCTTGATCAGTATTTGGTGCTTCATCCTCAAACAAATCAAAGATACTTCTGAGGATACTTTTGAGTATAGGAGCAGGGAGGTTCTAATGCAGTTGTACAGGGTCTTGGTGAGACCACACCTGGAGTATTGCGTACAGTTTTGGTCTCCAAATCTGAGGAAGGACATTATTGCCATAGAGGGAGTGCAGAGACGGTTCACCAGACTGATTCCTGGGATGGCAGGACTATCTTATGAAGAAAGACTGGATAGACTTGGTTTATACTCTCTAGAATTTAGGAGATTGAGAGGGGATCTTATAGAAACTTACAAAATTCTTAAGGGGTTGGACAGGCTAGATGCAGGAAGATTGTTCCCGATGTTGGGGAAGTCCAGGACAAGGGGTCACAGCTTAAGGATAAGGGGGAAATCCTTTAAAACCGAGATGAGAAGAACTTTTTTCACACAGAGAGTGGTGAATCTCTGGAACTCTCTGCCACAGAAGGTAGTTGAGGCCAGTTCATTGGCTATATTTAAGAGGGAGTTAGATATGGCCCTTGTGGCTAAGGGGATCAGGGGGTATGGAGAGAAGGCAGGTACGGGATACTGAGTTGGATGATCAGCCATGATCATATTGAATGGCGGTGCAGGCTCGAAGGGCCGAATGGCCTCTACTCCTGCACCTAATTTCTATGTTTCTATGCTCTGCTTATGGCCAGTTAAAGATATTCAGCCTCAGACTGGGCATGACTTCAGTTACCATAGAGTCATAGAGTGATACAGAGTGGAAACAGGCCCTTCGGCCCAACTTGCCCACACTAGCCAACGTCCCAGCTACACTAGTCCCACCTGCCCACGTTTGGTCCATATCCCTCCAAACCTGGGGTTGTGGTTCTGTTGGGAGTAAAGATAGGAATTTTACACTTGAGCCATGCTCTATCATTCATGATGAGTGACATTTTATCTTGTTTATAATCTGTGGGATTTACTCTGAATGGGCAATTCATTAAATCAAAAATATTCAAAAAATAAATATACAAATCTGAGCAGGAGTGATCTCATCATGCCGGGGTAACTCTTGAGTTTATGCAAAATAATTAATCTAACTGCTGAAATAAAATAGTGCTCGGTGTCAAAACCTGCGCCACTGCCCAGAGTAAACACAAAATGCTGTTGTAACTCAGCGGGACAGGCAGCATCTCTGGAGAGAAGGAATGGGAGATGTTTTGGACTTCTTCAGACTGATGAAGGGTCTCGACCCGAAACGTCACCCATTCCTTCTCTCCAGAGATGCTGCTTGTCCCGCTGAGTTACTCCAGCATTTTGTGTCTATCTTCGATTTAAACCAGCATCTGCTGTGCTTTCCTACACATTTTCACTGCCCAGAGTTCTGCATCCAGCAAACTCCTGGCCACTGAACCATTGCATGAAGACAGTAAACTACCAAAGGGCGTCGCTGTTATTGCCTTGATCATAATAAAAACCACAGCATCTAGCTACCGAGAGCAGTCTATCACCCATTCACCCAGAGAGAGGAATACCGAATTAGAGACGCTTTCTTCTGAGCCCATTCAGCCCATCTTGTATGTGCCAGCCCAATCATAGAATTAGGACATTTCTACCCCACTGGTACAGGGCTAGTTTAAATGGAGGTCATTCAGCCCATCAATGTGTGTTCAATGAATGTGAATGGCAAACTGTTTTTAAGTGGACACAAATTGCCGTAGTTTAATTAAGTTTTGAGATGTAGTGTGGAAACAGGCCCTTCGGCCCACGGAGTCCGCGCCGACCAGCAATCCCCGCACGCAAATCTATACTATATACCCAATGTTCGACAATTTGTTGCAGTTATAGCCAAGAGCGGAACTCACTATCAAAACATGGAGGGGACGGGGGACACAATCTTTTGGCGGCCACGCGCGCATGCGCACACTCACACACACACGTGCGAGGCTTCGGAGGCTGAATCCAGCGCTAAAAACGGCGTTTTAAAATTGGGATCACAAAAACTTGGGGGGGGGGGGTTGTCCCACACATCTCAAAACATGGGGGACACACGTGTTTTTGACCAGTTAAAACACTCCGTACAGATAGCACCCGTACAAACTCCATACAGACAGCACCCGTAGTCAGGATCGAACCCGGGTCGCTGGTGCTGTGAGGCAGCAACTCTACCGCTGCGCCACCGTGACGCCCCGATAGTCTTGACCGTCATGCTGCCATCAACAATTTAGTGGATCTGTTACATAATCCTCTCTTTTACCATTAAACTCCAGTTGTGTAATGTCATGCACAGGTAGCCACTGGCAACATTCTCTTTTACAACAAAGTAAAGAAGAATTCTAATTAGAGCATTAAAGAAATGAACAGAGCCGTTTCATCTCAGCTTTCAATTCTTTGCTTCCCACATACAACCTTTTCATTTTGCCAAGCTTTCAGCCTCTGGGGAGGAGGCTGTTCCTCCACAGAAGTGTTCCTTGTGAGAAAACGTGTACAACTAAATTCAATACCAGTGGGAGAGTTGCTGCAAGTTTTGATGTTCCAAACTGATACATAATTTCCCCTATTTTCTATACTTTCTATTGGAGCTCCAGGGGCTAACGGAATCAAGGGATGTGGGGAGAAGGCAGGCATGGGTTACTGATTGTGGATGATTGGCCATGATCACAATGAATGGCGGTGCTGGCTCGAAGGGCCAAATGGCCTCGTCCTTCCCCTATTTTCTATAATTTGGGAATGACGTTTAGTAAAGCCAGTAAAGTCCGATCTAGGATAATCCGAGGGTCCCCGATGAGGTAGATCGCGGTTTGGGACTGCTCTCTAGGTGTGGTTGGATGGTTCAGTTGCCTGATAACAGCTGGGAAGAACCTGTCCCTGAATCTGGGGTAAAATAGCCAGGTTAAACAAAGGCCACACACAAACTATAAGTGATGTGTCAGGTCCACTGGCAAACGAGGGGTTAACAGTACCTTGCAAGATAATTAATAAATCAGTTGAAAGGATCCACAGAGAGGAACCATAAGTAAAATCACCCCCGAGGCACACAATGAGCTCCTTAGCAACAGTCAAAGACAGAGGAATCATTCGAAGATGCGCTCACAGCAACCTCCTCTCAGGAGCATCTACTGCTACCATACCAGGTTGGCACTGCTAGAATCTACAGGACGGAAGTCTTTGAACAACAGACACAGCGCTGAAATGCTCATAAATTCCTACGTGACATAAGCAGAATTAGGCCATTCAGCCCATCTCCGTCATTCAACCATGATCTATCTATCTCTCCCTCTCAAACCCATTCTCCCCATAACCCTCCCCCCACCGACACCCAAACTAATCAAAAATCTATCTCGATCGGCCTTAGAAATATCCATTGACTTGGCCTCACCGGCCTTCAGTGACCTAAGAGGCAGGTGGGGGGCATTGACTCTCATAGTTGTCTAACTTGGTACGGACTGGATGAGCAAGTGGGACAACAGAAATCTAGTGTGGGTACACAAAAATGCTGGAGAAACTCAGCGGGTGCAGCAGCATCTATGAGGCCCGAAACGTTGCCTATTTCCTTTGGCCCGGAACGTTGCCTATTTCCTTCGCTCCATAGATGCTGCTGCACCCGCTGAGTTTCTCCAGCATTGTTGTGTGCCTTCGATTTTCCAGCATCTGCAATTCCTTCTTGAACACCAGAAATCTAGTGTGGATTGGTAAATGATGGTCAACGTGCGTTCGGTCAGAGAACAAGGGCCTCCGTTTTGATGAAGCACTGACTGTCTAAATTTGATTGAATATCGCTTGCGCAGCTCAGAGACATCATATTATGCTCATGCAGTGAGATAAACAAACGTTTAACAGCAGCAAGCACAAGATGAACCCGATGGCCTCCCGTCTACCCAGCACTGCCACTGCCGAACCAATATGGATGGGTCCAAGGCTATGGCAGATAGGTCGGAGCAGAAACAGAAACAGTGGCGTTGGTAAATGCAGCTTCTACTGTAGCCCTGCAGACTAATAAGTAGATAGTTTGGGTTTAGAGATACAGCATGGACATAGGCCCATCGACGCACGGCATCCAAGCCATCCACCTGTTCACACTAGTTTTTATGCCATCTCAATTATTGCATCCACTCCCTACATAATATGGGCAGTCACGGTGGCACAGCGGTAGAGTTGCTGCCTTACAGCAAAATGCAGCGCCAGACACCCAGGTTCGATCCCGACTACGGGTGCTGTCTGTATGGAGTTTGTACGTTCTCCCCGTAATCTGCGTGGGTTTACTCCGAGATCTTCGGTTTCCCCCCACGCTCCAAAGACGGGCAAGTTTGTAGGTTAATTGGCTTGATAAAAATGTAAAATTGTCCAAGTTGGCGATATGCAGAGTACTGCCCTGCCCACTACAAAATTCGGAAGGTTCAGAAGGTATGGATTATTAATTTCCAATTAACCGATAAAACCTGCTTGACTTCAGGGTGTAGGAAGAAAGTGGAGCACCTGGAGAAAACTCACGCGTTCATTGGAAGAATGTGCAAACTCGACACAAACTGCACCTGAGGTCAGGATCGAACCCAGGTCTCTGGTGCTGTGAGGCTGTGGCTCTACCAGTGCCACCCAGAGATGGGGAATGAAATTGGTCTATGGTCAGCTGGTTTTAGTGCTCCAAACCCCAAACAGAGAACACCAACAAAGTGGGTAAACTTTACAATACAACTATATCAGTGAGCACTCTTTGATGTGGGCCTGAGGCACCGAGATTCACGCAGAGAGTGGTGAATCTCTGGAACTCTCTGCCACAGAGGGTAGTTGAGGCCAGTTCATTGGCTATATTTAAGAGGGAGTTAGATGTGGCCCTTGTGGCTAAGGGGATCAGGGGGTATGGAGAGAAGGCAGGTACGGGATACTGAGTTGGATGATCAGCCATGATCATATTGAATGGCGGTGCAGGCTCGAAGGGCCGAATGGCCTACTCCTGCACCTAATTTCTATGTTTCTATGTTTCTATAGAGATGCCATCACCTCACACTGTCAGGAGACAATGTCTCATGGGCCCTCTTGTTCTCATCTGGTGTTCTTTTGAACTCACAAACAGCAACGCATGGGCCCAACTTCTACTACAGCTGAATCTTTGTTGTTCAGCTGCCGTTGGTAAAGGAACGAACAGGTGGATCTCTGAGTGTTGTGTTTCTATGGGGGGGGGGGAGGACGATTGGGGGGGGAGGGGGAGGATTAGAGGGGGGGGGTGGATTGGGAGGGGGGAGGATTGGGAGGGGAGGGGGGCAAGGATTCTTACCTTGAAGTAAATGGGCCTAGAGGAGATGGGGCACCCTTCAATGTCAGCTTTGATCAGATACCAGTAACGAGGCTGACACATCACAGAGTTTGACAGGTAATTATGTGGCAACACTCACAGAGTATGTCAGCGAGATTACCATTTCAGAAGGTCGACAGCTTCGACAATAGGAAAAAGGCTTTGGCAAAGGAGCCTTTTCAGATTGGGGTGGGAGAACAGTGGGGGGGGGGGGGGGGGGGAACAGCGGGAGGGGGAGGAGAAAGAGTGGAGAGGTGGGGACACCCACACTGTCCCCACCCCTCCACTCTAGAACAACAGCGGGGGGGGGGGGGGGGGGGTGGAAACAGTGAAGGGAGGGGACAGTGTGGGGGAGGGGGGGGCATTCCAATGCAATGGGGTCACCAGCCTCCTCATATCCGGTGGTGAAAGGGGAATAGAAATATAGAAATTGCCTCATTCTATTTTTAATCCAAGAAACAGAAAATAACAAATGCAAATGGGTTGCAAATGCCAGCAGCTGGACTCCTTGTGATAATTCATGGAAGTTCTGGGCAAACTGCCCGTCTTGGTTGATCACAGATTACAACATTACCCCTGGATGTGGCTTGTGGATGATCCTTGGGGTACGGAGGTCAACATTAGACTCCATCCCTGGTTAACCATCTCCAGCCCTGGCCACATACGTGCAGAAACATCGCAAATGATGGAATATAGTTTAGTTTAATCTGGAGACCTTGAGTGAGCCCTTGCCCAGATGTTGCCTAGCAACCACCGCACAAACTCTGATGGAGGAGGTTGAGTGGGAGGAGGGAATTAGAGATTAGGAGCTCTGTCAAATTAATGTATGGTTTTTATATGTGAGCTTCTGGAGGACAAGGATAGACGATGTTTCGGGTCAGGACCTGTCTTCAGTCCTGATCTCGAAAAGTAGCCTGTCATGCCTTCCAGCACTTTGCGTTTGTTTTGGTAAACCAGCACCTGCAGTTCCTTATTTCCACTGTGTGCTTGTTTACCTGAGCACCTTCACACTGAGCTGTCCCCTCCTGACTCCCCCTGCTGGTAAATAGAAACATAGAAGCATAAAAAATAGGTGCAGGAGTAGGCCATTCGGCCCTTCGAGCCTGCACCGTCATTCAATATGATCATGGCTAATCATCCAACTCAGTATCCTGTACCTGCCTTCTCTCCATACTCCCTGATCCCCTTGGCCACAAGGGCCACATCTAACTCCCTCTTAAATATAGCCAATGAACTGGCCTCAATTACCTCCTGTGGCAGAGAATTCCAGAGATTCACCACTCTCTGTGTGAAAAATGTTTTCCTCATCTCGGTCCTAAAAGATTTCCCCCTTATCCTTAAACTGTGACCCCTTGTTCTGGACTTCCCCAACATCAGGAACAATCTTCCTGCATCTAGCCTGTCCAACCCCTTAAGAATTTTGTAAGTTTCTATAAGATCCCCCCTCAATCTTCTAAATTCTAGCGAGTACAAACCGAGTCTATCCAGTCTTTCTTCATATGAAAGTCCTGACATCCCAGGAATCAGTCTGGTGAACCTTCTCTGTAATCCATCTATGGCAAGGATGTCTTTCCTCAGATTAGGAGACCAAAACTGTACGCAAATACTCCAGATGTGTCACCACTACGGCAACTCCAAACCCAATGGCACAATTCAAAATGCTCTGGAGGCCAAGTCATCAACTCTATCAGTGGTTCAGGAGAGTGATGTTACTCAGCCAGTTACACTGCCTGGAGGTAAATGGCTGCTTCGGTTCAAAGATTGTGGGCCCTGAGTCTTCTAATCACATTCAATCTACACTGGCAAGATTGAAGACAGCAGCCATGGTTGAAGAGATATCTCAAGCCGATCGGATCGGTTCAGCTGAGTTATTACTCTGTTGCATCCTGCCAATCACCTGCTAATCTGAACTACCACATAAAACCTCGGGCCTGAACTGTAGCTGAATCCACACCATCCAATATAGATAAAGCCAGCTCTGTCTCCCAGTCAAAACGTTAAATCAAAGAACTGCAGGTGCTGGTTGAAGAAAAGATAGACACAAAGTGCTGGAATAACTCAGCGAGTCAGGCATATACTCCTTCTCCAGAGATGACCCATGCAGGCAGGTGGAACTAGTGAATGTGGGGCAAGTTGCTCAGCATGGGCAGCATGGACCAAAGGACCTGTTTCCACGCTGTCTGACTAAATGTGCATGTTACTAAGTAATGGATTGAAAAATTAAAATCTCATGAGACAGATTCAATAATGTACAAGTCACAGGTGTGCGCAGGTTACATATTGCTAATCAGAGCCTTTGAAAAATGCCCAGAATAGTCAAAGGCCAGCATTTAGTACAGGCTTGGGGTGGCCTGATGGCGCAGCAGTAGAGCTACAGCCTTACAGCACCAGAGACCCGGGTGCGATCCTAACTACGGGTGCTGTCTGTACGGAGTTTGCACGTTCTCCCTGTGACCTACATGGGTTTTCGCCGAGATCTTCGGTTTCCTCCCACACTCCAAAGACGTGCAGGTTTGTAGGTTAATTGGCTTGGTGTAAATGTACATTGTACCTAGTATGTGTAGGATAGTGTTAGTGTGTGGGGATCGCTGGTTGTCAAAGAATCGATGGGCTGAAGGGCCTGTTTCCATGCTGTATCTCTAAACTATAACGCTTCTCCCAATCAAAGTTCAAGAAGAACTGTCAACCATCTTAAGAAGAACAATTTCTTAAAAACCCATTGCTCTCCAGAAACTTGCATTGCATTAGAAACTGGTGTGAGGTTTTCCTCTGTTTGTTTGCCATGCTAGTGTGTGCCTGCAGTGTTTATATGAGGCATCTACCTCTGTCAAAACAACACCTGTTGAGCTATTATCTAACTGTGGAATTAAGCTATTAAGATATTGCAGATGGAAAGAGTTGAAACCTGCACCTTTAAAACATTTACAGCAGTTGAACAAGTGATTGGGTGTGAAATTGGATTAAAGAGTAGATTAGGTGCGAGGCTCGAGATAGGATCGCCAATGTTCCAGAACCAATGGCAAAACTCCAGGAATCCATGACGCTAATTCAGAGAGGAAATTTAACAAATTAAGTTCACTATTTCTTTAACCGTTTGTTATACCAGTTTAAAAAAGTGAATGTATTTGACCATCTGAAATCATTTGATCAGGTAGCGGAGCATAGGCAGAGAGGGTGGATGAGTTGCGTTGCCAATGGCTACACAAATTGTCTAATGGTACCTCCTGGGATTAGTCCAGCAGATCTGGCAACTCTTGCGGGCAAGAGGAATGGTCAGCACACGATCCAGTCATCATCGTTGAAAACATTAGCGACGCAGTGGCGCTGGTTTCCAACGGGAACGGTGACGGACGCACCACACGTCTCCGTCCTCCAGTTCCTGCGGACTTCCGCCGCTGGAAGTACAGGAGTACAGGGTTTTGGTGTGTGTGTGTGAGTGTGTGTGTGTGTGTGTGTGTGTGTGTGTGTGTGTGTGTGTGTGTGTGTGTGCTTTATCATCATTCCTTACAATGCCATGTACGACAGTGATCGCAACTTCTACTGAAATGTGGATGGCCGTCGGCTCGCTAGAAGCTCATCCGCCCTTTGACAGGTCTTGTTTTTGGTCCTGCTGGGGGTCCACAGCCCCCTCCTCACCTGGCAAACGAGGTTGGGGAGACGATTTAGTCACCGAATATCCAACCATGGAGCACGGGATTACGTGGTACCTGTGGCAGGGGGAACTCCCCCCGACCTGATCTACACACAACATTAGGGACATTGGAACTCAATGGAGAATCCTAAAAGGCTTCTTTCCTTGGATGTGGACACAGCGAGTAGGACCTCAGCTTACTGTCCATCCCCAATCTCTCGAGCAGCTGACCGAACAGGACAATGAGTCAACGTAAAGGAACACACAATTAACTATTCAGGATAGATTTCCAGCGGCTGAGCAGATGTCAGCATCAGGAGAAATGATCATTCTAACAACCACGGGTGAACCAAGAGGAGGATGACTGAACTCCATTGCCTTCTCTCACAGTGGGAAACGTTGATCCCGCTGTGTGTGGGTATCTTCATGTTAAATTCAATCGTGTGTTGTGTTCTTTGTATTCGTACGACTGTATGGCAACTCAAATCTCACTGCACCAATTGGTGCATGTAACAATAAATTTAACTCGAACGATGTCTATTTACCCTTTTAAATGTAAAAGGCACAATTGTTAGTCTGATATGGTGCAGTTAATATAGCATAAGTAATCACCTCTAAAATCTAAGGTAGGCAAAAATGCTGGAGAAACTCAGCGGATGAAGCGCAGAGCGCAGAAGGTTAAGGGGGGACTTGATAAAGGTTTTTAAAATGATGAGAGGGATAGACAGAGTTGACATGGACAAGCTTTTCCCACTGAGAGTAGGGAAGATTCAAACAAGGGGACATGACATGAGAATTAAGGGACTGATGTTTAGGGGTAACATGAGGGGGAACTTCTTTACTCAGAGAGTGGTAGCTGTGTGGAATGAGCTTCCAGTGAAGGTGGTGGAGGCAGGTTCGTTTTTATCATTTAATAATAAATTGGATAGTTATATGGATGGGAAGGGAATGGAGGGTTATGGTCTGAGCGCAGGTATATGGGACTAGGGGAGATTATGTGTTCGGCACGGACTAGAAGGGTCGAGATGGCCTGTTTCCGTGCTGTAATTGTTATATGGTTATATGGTTATATGAGGCAGCATCTATGGAGCGAAGGAAATAGGCAATTGCCCATTTCCTTCGCTCCATAGATGCTGCCTCACCCGCTGAGTTTCTCCAGCATTTTTGTCTACCTTAGATTTTCCAGCATCTGCAGTTCCTTCTTAAACAACCTATATTTTTTTCATTTTCCATTTGTTCTTCTCTTCCCGATGACCCAACAGAGCATTTTTCTAAAAAAAACGTGCATCCCAAAGGGATTAATTTCAACAGCAAGCTCGTTGTTTTTCTTGAATGGATGCAGTCTTCCGGCAGCCCAAACAGCAGACTGTAATTACAAAGGGCAAGTTTCCAATGTCAGTCTCCTAGCAATGAATCCCACCGACTGAGAGTGTGGGCGCGCACACACACACACACACACACAAAGTACAAAACCGGCCACACCCTTGCCGCGCAAACAGCGGGCAAAATGTTCACTCGTTTCCGACGCTCAGGGTTTAAATCCACCCCAAGCGCAAAGAGGAACAATGGCCCCCGTTGACAGAGTGGTGGCAACACAGGAAGAGCAGAACAGCTTTGTGATCCACGAGTGTTATACACATCCCCTTTCACCGGGTCACAGCCTCAGTTAATTGTCAACCCTTGCCCAATTACAGCCACTGGTTTATATAACCATATAACCATAGAACAATTACAGCATGGAAACATAGAAACATAGAAATTAGGTGCAGGAGTAGGCCATTCGGCCCTTCGAGCCTGCACCGCCATTCAATATGATCATGGCTGATCATCCAACTCAGTATCCCGTACCTGCCTTCTCTCCATACCCTCTGATCCCCTTAGCCACAAGGGCCACATCTAACTCCCTCTTAAATATAGCCAATGAACTGGCCCTCAACTACCCTCTGTGGCAGAGAGTTCCAGAGATTCACCACTCTCTGTGTGAAAAAAGTTCTTCTCATCTCGGTTTTAAAGGATTTCCCCCTGATCCTTAAGCTGTGACCCCTTGTCCTGGACTTCCCCAACATCGGGAACAATCTTCCTGCATCTAGCCTGTCCAACCCCTTAAGAATTTTGTAAGTTTCTATAAGATCCCCTCTCAATCTCCTCAATTCTAGAGAGTATAAACCAAGTCTATCCAGTCTTTCTTCATAAGACAGTCCTGAAATCCCAGGAATCAGTCTGGTGAACCTTCTCTGCACTCCCTCTATGGCAATAATGTCCTTCCTCAGATTTGGAGACCAAAACTGTATGCAATACTCCAGGTGTGGTCTCACCAAGACCCTGTACAACTGCAGTAGAACCTCCCTGCTCCTATACTCAAATCCTTTTGCTATGAAAGCCAACATACCATTCGCTTTCTTTACTGCCTGCTGCACCTGCATGCCTACCTTCAATGACTGGTGTACCATGAAACAGGCCATCTCGGCCCTTCCAGGCCGTGCCGAACACTTACTCTCACCTAGTTCCATCTACCTGCACTCAGACCATAACCCTCCATTCCTTTCCCGTCCATATACCTATCCAATTTATTTTTAAATGATAAAATCAAACCTGCCTCCACCACTTCCACTGGAAGCTCATTCCACACAGCTACCACTAAAGAAGTTCCCCCTCATGTTACCCCTAAACTTTTCTCCCTTAATTCTCAAATCATGTCCTCTTGGTTGAACCTTCCCTACTCTCAATGGAAAAAGCTTATCCACGTCAACTCTGTCTATCCCTCTCAGAATTTTAAAGACCTCTGTTTGTGTCTCCCTCCCCCAGTCTGGGCATGGTCACGGCTGGGAACTGCAGCGTTAATCGTGGCATGTAGACGCACAATCACAAACAGAGGAAACGCAATTAATTGGCATTCCACCGCGTAACTCGCCAATCACTGCACCGCATTTGTCCAACCAGGGATTCCAACTCAGAATGATGTTTGGACAACATCACAGAGTGATCACAGAGGAAGAGGACTGAAATTTCTGTTGCCTTTCCCCACAGTGGAAAATTATTATTCTGCTGTGGGGGGGGGACATTCATGTTGAATTCTATTATGTGTTGTGTCATTTTTATTTTTTTTTCTTTTCCTATCGATGTACGGAAACTTAATTATTTCCTCTATGCAAGAAAGCAAGTACATTTTATTTCTATAGCACATTTAAATCAACTCGTGTTGAAACCAAAGTGATTTACATAAAATAAACAATCTCCACCCTGTGAAATGGTTCTCACTACAAATCCAAGGAGGACAAGAGGGTCGGGGAATATTAACACCACTTCCCCAGCCTAACCGTACACCACCCAAACTCAGAAATATATCGCCAAGCCTTCTTACTTCATTGTTCAATGCCTGAAGAAGGGTCTCAACCTGAAACATCTCATATTCCTTTTCTCCAGAGATGCTGCCTGACCCGCTGATTGTGTGTCCACCTTCAATGTTACTGGGTCTAAATCATTGAACTCCCTCTCCAACCACACATGGCGAATACCTTCATCACAAGGACTTCAAGAAGGGACCATCACCATCATCTTCTCAATGGCTCATTAGCAACGGGCAAGAAAAACTGCCCTTGCCAATAACAACAATATTCTTTGACTAGGAACGACACACTCCCTTCCTGTTTCTGCAACTGCTCATTAACTCTTAAATCTCCAACTTCTTCCCCGCTGGATGAACGGTCAGTGATATTATAACGTTCGCTCTGTTTTTGTCTCAACGTTCGTTGCCAGAGCAACTGAGTGTTTCCAGCCTTTCCTGCTCTTAGTTCAGATTGCCAACATCCGCAACAATCTACGTTTGTTTAAACAGAGTGTTGATGCCTAGGAAGCTGATGTATGCAAATTCTTGTCCAGTGAATTATTAACGTACACTCAACACGGGAAGGGGTGTCAGAGGCAAGAGGAGAGGCAAGAGGAGAACCAAACAGGGAATTGTCCCATGTGAAAGTGTAGGAAGGAACTGCAGATGCTGGGTTAAACCAAAGATAGACATATAAAGCTGGAGTAACTCTGCAGGTCAGACAACATCTCTGGAGAAAAGCAATAGGTGACGTTTCAGGTCGAGACCCTTCTTCAGACTGAGAGTCAGGGGAGAGGAGATACGAGAGATACAGATAGTGATATAGAGCGAAAGAACTAATGACTGCGTCTGATTTCTCCGGATGCTCCGGTTTCCTCCCACATTCCAAGGACATGCAGGTTTGTTGGTTAATTGGATTCTGCAAATTGTCCCTGGAGTGTAGGATAGAATTAGTGTACGGGGGGATTGTTGGTCGGTGTGGACTCGGGGGGTTGAAGCCCGTTTCCACGCTGTATCTCCAAACTAAATTATGAAACTATAGAGGGTGGCACAACTGGTAGAACTGCTGCCTCACAGCACCAGAGACCCAGGTTCGATTCTGATCTCAGCCCATGTTCTCTCTGTGGATGGTGTGGGTTTCCTCCGGGTGCTCCGGTTTCCCCCACATGCCAAAGATGAGCAGATTTGTAGATAATTGGCTTCTGTAAATTGCGCGCCTTGTTTAAGGGATGGATGCTGGAGTGGGATTGCATGGAACTAGCATCAATGTCGACTCAATGGGTTGAAGGAAGGACCAGATTCCACGCTGTAATTTTCAATCAATCAAACTTGATGGTCATAAAATGAGCATCCAGTTTCTTATCAATCAATCAAAATCATTCAAAGACTTTATTGTCATTTAAAAATACACTAATAAATGCAAGTCTGAACAAAATTTTGTTGCATCTGGCTCACCGTGCAACATAAAATAACAAAAAGATAAAATAGATAAAAAGATAAAATAGATAATAGTGGCGGCACATAATATGGAATTCAAGAGTCTGATGGCTCGGGGGAAGAAGCTGTTGCAAAACCTGGCCGTTCTGCTCCTTATACTGCGATACCTTTTGCCCGATGGCAGCAGAGTGAACAGACCATGATGGAGATGTGTGGGGTCTTTTATAATTGGCTGTTGGCCTTGGACAAGCAACGTTTACACACGATGTCCCGGATTGAAGGAAGAGAAGTCCCGATGGTTTTTTCAGCCATCCTCCCCACTCTCTGCACGGACTTCCAGTCAGAGGCTTTGCAGTCCACAAACCAGACAGAGATGCAGCTGGTCAAAATGCTCTCTATGGTGCCCCTGTAGAAAGTGGAGGATCTTCTATCCCAACCTGAACCGGGCCTTTATAATGTGACTCCAGGCCAAAACCTGGCTCTTAACTGTACCTTGCAATGGTCCAGCAAGTGGCGGCTCATCGTTAAGTAAGAATGAACTATAAGCATTGTCCTTTCCACTGCCATTCCTAGCCTGCGAACTAATAAAAAAACTAAATGCAGTGGAAACAAATACACTGCCAGACAGTGTAATTTGATTGCCTCAAATCTAATCTTCATCCATTAAATAAAAGTAGCCTGAATGTAACGTTTACAATATGTAAACATTTGATCAAGAGGCAGTGGGGAGCCTCCAAGTCAGAAACAGGAAACAATAAGAAAAAGCAACATTGTAAACACAATTTGAACAAAGATAAGTCCTGCACGAGGATCTCAAACGAAAGGTTCCCCGTGGCAAAGGGCTGGAAATGTAACGATGTGAGGCATTGTTCAATTGATTTCTGAAGAGCAAAGGTCCAAAATTTAAAAAAAATTATGTTGATAATATTCTGCATAATCTCTGAGAAAAATCCTTATTGGCAGCAATGAAACCGAGAATTTCACAATAAGAAAAGCAACTGGCTGAAAAATGAATCCAGGTCAATCTCAAAAGTCATTTGCAATCGCAATCAGAGAATTACATAAAATATGCAGCGTGGAAACAAACTGTTGACACAACTAATCGGAGCTGGTGTTTACATTCCCATCCAATCTCCATCATCCGGGTCTCTCAGCACATCTCTCTGGCACCTGTTTATCTCCTTCTGTTTCAGTTAGTACCTTCACCAGCAGAACAAGTGCAGTGAGGTAAAGAACCAGTCAAAATGTGTAGGAAGGAACTGCTGATGCTGGTTTAAACTGAAGGTAGACGCAGAAAGCTGGAGTAACTCAGCGGAACAGGCAGCATCACTGGAGAGAGGAATGGGTGACATTTCGGGTCGAGACCCTTCTTCAGAATGGACCGAGTCTGAAGGAGGGTCTGATGAAGGGTCTCGACCCAAAAATGTCACCTATTCCTTTTCCCCAGAGATGCTGTCTGACCAGCTGAGTTGCTCATTTTGTGGCTGACTATTGAATCAGTAAATTTAGTTCAACAGAAACACTGATGCACGGAAAAGCTCAAGACATAATATAAAATGCAGAGGGGTAGATATTATTCCCCAGTCTCATAGAAACATAGAAACTAGGTGCAGGAGTAGGCCATTTGGCCCTTCGAGCCTGCACCGCCATTCAATATGATCTTGGCTGATCATCCAACTCAGTATCCTGTACCTGCCTTCTCTCCATACCCCTTGATCCCTTTAGCCACAAGGGCCACATCTAACTCCCTCTTAAATGTAGCACTCTCTCTTAAATATAGCCACGCGTGCAAATCACCCAGTATTCTTGCAGCTTCTGTGGAACTGGGTGCAAATTTCTGAGGCAAAGCACAGAAGTCAGCTGTGATATTCAGACTTTGATGCAGTATCTTCAACAATTGCTGCAAACATTTTGGATGAGGATACCACCCACAACACTCATCCCAATCTGTTAAATAATTAACATAATAGAACATACAATACAGAAACCTGGCGTGAACACAGAAAACACAAAGAGCGACTCGCGGGGGGGGGGGGGGGGGGGGGGGGGGGGGGGGCTGCCGAGAGAACAAAGAGGTCATTAGGTCATAAGTGATAGGAGCAGAATTAGGCATCGTCTACTCCGCCATTCAATCATTGCTGTTCCATCTCCCCCTCCTAACTCCATTAATGATACAAATTAACAAATAGCAAAATAATATTTCACTATTTCATTTGATAAAAATAACATACGTTCACTTATAAAGGTAGGGGAGTCTAAAACTATGTGTGATGGTTTAAGATGAGAAGGGAGAGATTTAAACGTCTGATGGGAATGTGTTTATTTTTACATACATAATGGTCACTATGGACTAAGCTGCTGAGCAAGTGGTAGATGCAGTACAATAGACAATAGGTGTAGGAGGAGGCCATTCGGCCCTTCGAGCCAGCACCAACAATTGATTTGTTCGTTAGGTCCAAAGTAAGAGGAGCAGAATCAGGCTATTTGGCCCTTCAAGTCTACTCCGCCATTCAATCATGGCTGATCTATCTCTCCTTCCTAACCCCACTCTCCTGCCTCCCCGCCCCATACCCCGATACGTTGGGGACTATATTGAATATCTATGTAACTTTGTCAATGCCCTATCCGTAGCGACTCTTTGTATACCTTGTGTATGGGATGCAAAAACATAGAAGAATCAATTAATCTATCCATCGGGCTTCTGTGCTGCCACTGATACCCGCCACTTTTTCTCAGTCGTCAGCACTATGAGTCGGTGCCTAATAACCTCCATGTGGTCAGATTTCATTCTCGGATCAGACAGCAAGCTAGCCTTCCGCACAGATCCCAAGGGTGAGGTTTCAGTGCACGGATCAATGAGGGCTGCCAGTTTCCCATTTTACAACTCGGATTACTGAATGCTTACACGAACACATGAAAAGTCAGGGTAAACAGAATGGGTTTGTTTTGACCCACTTCATTATATGATTACCGCAGGACATTAGCAACCCAACATGGTCAAAAATACAGGAAAGACCAGATAAACCACCACATAAATTATGCAGATCTTTGGTACCAGGATAGGTAACAGATGAATCACTTATGAATTATTTAATATTTATCTCAGGTGTTATAGGTTTGATAAGTTTAACTGTTTAACTATCCCCGTGTTGTGTTCAGTAACAGGATGGGTTTTCTCAATGGAAGAAATGGAAAAGAGTTCTCAACTTTGCACAACGTTAATCTGTGCCACAGATTATTTAATTTAAATTGTCCATATTATTGTATCCTGAGAAACTGTATGAAATGTCGCAGGACTCAAGAGGCAAATTGAAATCTTCCTGAAGCTGGTCTTCCAATTAAAGTTTAGACCTAATTTAAACCTATATATTAGGTCTATCGTTGAAATCCTAAAATCCCTGTCCCACGGTACGAGTTCATTCCAAGAGCTCTCCCAACTTTGCCCCGATTCAAACTCGGAGATTTACGGTAATGGCCACTCGTTGGTACTCGGGGCTCTCGTGGACAGTTTTCAACATGTTGAAAAATCTTCACGAGTCTTCCCGTGCTGATCTGCCGTTAGCGAGTCTTCCCGAGTACCTGCCGTTAGCGTTACGAGCCGCTAAGAGATGTCCCCGAGCTCCGACGTACCCGCTACGTTCATTCTCCGTGCTTACCACGAGTTTGATTTTTTTTTTAAACTCGGGAGAGCTCTTGGAATGAACTCATACCATGCGACAGGGCTATTAGTATCTTATTTTGTGATCCCCTTATTTCTCATTCCTGTGCTATCCAAAAAATTATTAGTCATATCCTGGATTTTAAGTTACCGTCTCAGAGAATTTCTAAGATTTAAACTAGTCATATAAAGAATAGTTTGCTGTATGTTTGATGCTCCAGTTCACATGATTCAAAGTTTGAAGGATTCTGGTATCAGATATGCGTTTTGTTTAGTTCAGAGATACAGCATGGAAACAGGCCCTTCATCCCACTGAGTCCACGCTGACCAGCGATCAACTGTACATTAGTTCAATCCTACACACTAGGGACAATATACAGAAGCCAATTAACCTACAAATCTGCACGTCTTTGGAGTGTGGGAGGAAATCAGAACACCCGGAGAAAACCCACGCGGTCACAGAGAGAAGGTACAAACTCCGTACAGACAGCATCGGCAGCCGGGATTGAATCCAGGTCTCTGGCGCTGTAAGGCAGCAACTCCACCACTGCTCCACCGTGTCTTGCAACGTTTTCTCTCTGGATCCTTTAAGGGCCTGTCAAACTTGCCGTTTTGTTTTTGGTGACTGCCGCTGTCATATCAGGGTCGCCAAAAGATTTTGAAAACTTCAAAATCCAGCGGCGACAAAAAGAAATGGTGCAACACTTGCGGAAACACAACTCGTCAATACGTCATCAGGCCACGTCACGTCACGCCGCGTCACGCAGCGACTTTTTCGGTGACCTGATACATCAGTCAATGAATGCTGGCAGTCGCCGAAAAAAATCGCCAAGTGGGACAGGCCCTTCGATCGAATCCCAAAAGAGCAGAGATCTGGATTGAGTGATCCAAATCACATCAGAAAGCCAATCATTAACTTTTATACTTTCCAACAAGGGTAATTGTTTGTTAACTATGAAATAATATGTTAGGCTATAAAAACAATTAAAATTGCTTCTGGAGGTGTCTAGCTTTAAAGCCACTGTGTGGTAGCCTAGTAATTTGTGGTGCAATAAATATGACTTAATTCTTTCTCGTAACTGACAGCACTCTCCAGGAGTGAATGCAAGGCTTAGCTGAAAACAAATTAATCTTCTGTCCAGTTGGAATCCGAATCAATCAACCAAATTGAATGGATTAATTAACACAAATTTACCTTCAACTGCAGTGGACATCCAACTCCAAGAAATGTCAAATGCCCTGAATGCAGAAACTAGTTTTAGTTTACAGACACAGCATGGAAATATTCCAACCATATATCGTCCATTCTCACTAGTTCTAGGCTAACTCACTTTCTCATCCACTCCCAGCATGTTAGGGGCAATTTACCGAGGGAAATAACCACACACACTTGCATGTCTTTGGGGTGTGAGAGGACACCAAAGTGTTGGTCACAGGAAGAATGTGCAAACTCCACACAGACAGCACCTGAAGTCAGCGTTGAACCCGGGCCTCTGGTGCTGTGAGCCAGCAGCTCCACCAGCCACATCACTGTGTCACATTATAATTTAGTTCCATTGAAGCTGAGGGTAAGAGCAACACAGCATGGAATCAGGTCCTTTGGTTCACCAAGTCCACACCAGCCAACAACCACCCACATATCTGACCTAAACCATTCTCCTTTCAAAATTCCCCAAATTCTCATCAACTCCCCCTCGATTCTACCACTCAGCTACGCACATAGGGCAAATTTACAGCAGGCATGTAATCTATCAATCCGTACGTCTTTCAGAAGTGGGAGGAAATGTGGAAGAAGCCCGTGCGCCCACTGGGAGCACATGCCAACTCCACAAAGACAGCACGCCAAGCCAGGATTGAAGTCTGTTGCTGGCACATCGAGGCAGTGGCTCTGCTATCTGCACCACCCTGCCACCCATGAACAGAGCAATTTCGAGGAGGACAGGCACAAAATGCCGGAGTAACTCAGCGGGTCAGGCAGAGTCTCAGGAAAAAAATAAGATATGGTGACGTTTCGGGTCGAGACCCTTCATCAGACTTAGAGTCAGGTGGGGGTGGGGATACTAGAGGTATAGGAATGTACAGAGCAAAGCAGAAACTACATCGTTGACTCAAGAAAGGTGGAGCCCACAATGGTCCATTGTTGGCTGAGAACGAGCTGATAACAAAGGAATACAAATGGTAAAATTAGCAAGATGGGGGAGAGACAGAGAGCGAGAATGCAAAGGTTACTTGAAGTTAGAGAATTCAATATTCACACCACTGGTTTGTACTGAAGAAATTACATTTTTCTTTCTGTCCAACCATTAATTAATCATTTGTAAATTGGAGACGTTGCAGAAATTGAAGCTTACACCAGCTATACGATGAGATATGACTGTGCGGAGAACCGCACTGTCAGCCAGCTACCTGGCTTTAATATTTCATTGCCATTGGTCTCCAGAGAAGGAGTGATCACTGCCTGAAAGATTGCTGCGTTAGAATCCAACTAATCCCCAAATCAAACAAATGCCAATCAGTAGGTGTCTCAGGCACAGAATTAGTGTCGAGACAGCGCCAACTGCAGCGACAAGTTCTGGCAAAGGAACAAATGATTTCAAACTTGGTCCCACACCTTTGCAATCGCGATGAAGTCAACAAAACACCATCAGCTGCAGTTTTTGCACGTAAACTGAACATGAACAAAGATAGATAGACACACTGACGCAGACCACATTCCCATGCTTGTACTGAGTAGCATTATATAATCGCTCTGCTTTTTATATTCAGATTAAAACGTGGTTTGGAAGGAAGAAACCACGTAATGTGGTGAAGCACAAAGTCCTTGTGATGTGGGTTCGACAACTGATTTACCGAGTAGTTTTTGTATGATAATGGAAGTGCTCTAATGCCCCTGTCCCACTTAAGAAACCTAAACGGAAACCTCTGGAGACTTTGCGCCCCACTCAAGGTTTCCGTGCGGTTCCCGGAGGTTTTGGTCGGTCTCCCAAATGGTCTAAAGTGGCTTCCACTTCTTCTATGTTCTGCCGATTATTTCAAAAAAGTGGAAGGTAAGACCTCCCTGGTGGAATAAAACTGGGTGAGAAAAAGGTCTTACCTTCCACTACCTGCAACCTCCGGCAACCACCTGCAACCTCCGGCAACCACCTGCAACCTCCGGCAACTACCTGCAACCTCCGGCAACCACCTACAACCTCCGGCAACCTCCGGCAACCACCTGCAACCACCGGCAACCACCTGCAACCTCCGGCAACCACCTGCAACCTCCGGCAACCACCTGCAACCATCGGCAACCACCTGCAACCTCCGGCAACCACCTGCAACCTCTGGCAACTACCTGCAACCTCCGGCAACCACCTTCAACTAGCATCGCAACCGGCTTCGACTAAAAAATTGACGATTTTTAAAACGGCAACCTATTTTTAGTCGCGGCCGGTTTTGAATTTTTTGAAATAATCGCCGGAACATAGAAGAAGCGGAAACCACTTTCGACCATTAGGGAGACTGACAAAAACATCCGGGAACCTCGGGTGGGGCGCAAAGTCTCCAGAGGTTTCCGTTCAGGTTTCCTAAGTGGGACAGGGGCATAACCTCACCCTCCACCAATGTTCCCCGTTGATGACTTCAGAAGCTCATGGTTCCATCACATGAAGCCTCATCCAACTCCATTAGTTTAGTTTAGAGATACAGCGCAGAAATAAGCCCTTTGGCCCACCAAGTCTGCACCGACCAGCAATCCCCGCACAATAAGATTCAGATTCAGATTCAGATTCAATTTTAATTGTCATTGTCAGTGTACAGTACAGAGACAACGAAATAACACCATCCTAGGAACAATTTACATTTGTGCCAAGTCAATGAACCTACAAACCTACAAACGTCTTTGGAGTGTGGGAGGAAACCGAAGATCTCGGCGAAAACCCACGCAGGTCACGGGGAGAACATGCAAACTCCACACAGGCCAGCACCTGTAGTCAGGATCGAACCCCGGGTCTCTGGCACTGCAAAGCAGCGACTCTACCTCTGTGCCACCTTGCCGTCCATCTTAAACTTAAGGGGCACCAAGTCTCATTTCTTCCTTTTACACCTCTCCCACGGGGCTAAAACTTGCTAATGACATTCTGAAATCGATTCCCAAAAGTACCATCAAAATTTATGTTTCCAATTTGTGGTCTTGGGATGCCAGTTTTACAACATTGGCATTGGTAGGTGGGCTGTCATTTTGAGGCAAGCTTTCAAAAGGTATATCATTCATGCCCTATACACAGGCTTCACAATACTGTCAAAATACAGGTTCATTTGAGAAAAGTTTTCAAAGGTTCACAACTGATGCTCTATAGCAGCGCACGCAAAGGCACTTTCATTTGATCCATCAAATGTTTTCCGGCTGAAGTGAAGATAGACTTTAAATGTATTTTCAATGCCATTTCTCTCTCGACAAATCATAAGCAATTTGAGGAGATTTGGTTCAGCAGGGAGTTTGATAACAATAAGCATCATAGAAATAACTGGATGAAATTGGCCTCTTAAAATATTAAATTAGAGACATATGAGCGGCTTTAACTTACAAAGTAAACGGGCCCTCAAGATGTCGACCATAGATTGAAGTGGAAGGTGTATCTGACAAGTGTGCTTTTTCTGCCCATATCAAATCTTACCGAAGATTGAAATATTCCCAGTCTCACCGGCCACACTGAATTGTCAGTGATATGAAAGAATGGATACTGATAAATTGGTTGACAGTTCTATGTGCAGGTTATAGAACACAAGAACAGAAGAATGATTTTCAAACAACTAAATGTGTTCAGATTTGAAAAACAAATCTGCCAAGGACATACAAATACTGTCAAATGTATTTCCTCAGAGACTTTGTACGTGTAGAAGGTTATCCCCCCCAATGTGCTCTTTACAGAGTAGTCATAGATTTATACAACAAAGGAACAGGCTCTTTGGCCAAAGTGTCGTTCTGAGCTGCTCCCATTCACCAGCATTTGGCTCATGTTCCTCTGAGCCTTTCCTATCCACGTACATGTCCAAATGTCCTCGGAGTACATATCTCGGAGGATTTGTCCTGGTCCCTCAACACCTCCAAGCTGATCAAAAAGGCACAGCAGCACCTTTACTTCCTGAGGAGGCTCAAGAAAGCCCACCTATCCCCCCGGATCCTGACCAACTTTTACCGCTGTACCATAGAGAGTATCCTGACCACCTGCTTCACGGTATGGTACAGCAGCTGCACTGCTGCGGACAGGAAGGCACTACAACGGGTGGTGAAAACCGCGCAGTACATCATCGGTGCCCCGCTCCCTGCCATGGATGCCCTCCACCGAAAACGGTGTCTGAGACGGGCTGGGAAGATCATCAAGGACCCCTCACACCCCAACCATGGACTGTTTGCCCTCCTCCCATCAGGGAGGCGGTACAGGAGCCTCAGGTCACGTACTAGTAGGATGAGGAAAAGCTTCTATAACAACACAATCACACTGCTGAACTCGGAGTCCCGACGATAGATTTCTCCGGTCCCTCCGTCCTCATTGTTTAATTATTCTGTATTTCTTGATTATTCTGTATCCTCCCCCTTTCTATTTTTTTTTTTTTTTTCTTTATGTACAACTACTACGGACTGACGCAAAACTGCATTTCGTTGTACTGATACTTGTATTTGTGCGATGACATTAAAGTTGAATTGAATTGAATTGAATGTGTTTCAAACATTATAATTGTATCCAATTCCAACGTTATCTCTGGCAGCTCGTTCCTTATACCCACCACCCATAGAAGTCAATGAGCCTATAATTATAAATTAATAGCACATCCACACTATTCAGAATAAAATTTTCACCGGCCTGAAGAAGGGTCTCGACCCGAAACGTCACCCATTCCTTCTCTCCAGTGATGCTGCCTGTCCATGAGTACACATGTACATGAGTACAATTCAGCCATCCACAGTGCATAGTTAAAGTATCCAACATGTAATGTAACACGCAACATTGAATTACAATCAAAGGTCTCCAATGAGGTAGATGGAAGATCAGGACCACACTCTGGGATAATTCCTTTCTTGGCAATATTCTGGAAAACATTGGTATTGTCTTTCCAGATTCCATATTTACATGAGCCCAAATTTCTCCTTCATTGTCTTTTAATGCTACAAGTATCACGGTACAACTTTGCTACACAGATGCTGTATAATAAGTAGGGAGACTTTGCCAGTCTCCCTACCTGCTTCCACTACCTGCAACCTCCGGCAACCACCTGCAACCTCCGGGAACCGCACGGAAACCTTGGGTGGGGCGCAAAGTCTCCAGAGGTTTCCGTTCAGGTTTCCTAAGTGGGACAGGGGCATTAGAGGCACAAGGAACAGCTGGAATCTGGAGCTGATCGCAAAGTGCTGGAGGAACACAACGGGTCAGGCAGCATCTGTGGGGGAAATGGACAGATAATGTTCCTCAGTCTCAAGATAGTACATTACTTCAAAGATAGACATATAGAGGTTGGAGTAATTCAGCGGGTCAGGCAGCATCTCCGGGGAGAAGGAAAGAGTGACGTTTCTGCAGTCTGAAGAAGGATCTCGACCCGAAACGTCATCTGTTCCTTTTCTCCAGAGATGTTGCCTAACCCGTTGAGTTACTCCAGGTCTTTGCGTCTATCTTCGGTGCAAACCCGCACCTGTAGTTCCTTCCTACCTATTACAATACTTCCCTACCTTCTACAATGTGTGCCTAAGCACATAAGGCCCGCAGATACCAGCTTCAATGACGTGTGGTGTAACTACACTGCATAAAGTTCACCATATAGCGCAGCTTTCAACAAGAACGTCTCCACGGCAACCAAAACATTGTCCAATGCCTCCATTATGAAAAGCTGCAGGCTGCATTGGAAATAAATTGGTGTTGAACATTTGCTTCATTTAAAGAAATGTTCGCACAAGCTGGTCAATGTTGCATCGAGAAATATAACAATAATGTCCATTGCTCCGGGTTCCTTCACAGGGCATTGTATTCTTTCCAAAGCAACACTAAAAATATTATGTCAATTCTTCCAATTCATCAGTGCCATCCAGAGATACTGCACAGAAACAGGCCCTTTGGCCCATAGAGTCTACACTGACCATCAATCCCACATTTACATTTGTGAAGTGTGAAAATGCACGCCTCCAGATTCAGCGACTGTTTCTCTCCAGCTGTTATCAGGCAACTGAACCATCCTGGGTTACACAAAAAAGCTGGAGAAACTCAGCGGGTGCAGCAGCATCTATGGAGCGAAGGAAATAGGCAACGTTTCGGGCCGAAACCGAAGGGTTTCGGCCCGAAACGTTGCCTATTTCCTTCGCTCCATAGATGCTGCTGCACCCGCTGAGTTTCTCCAGCTTTTTTGTGTAACCTTCGATTCTCCAGCATCTGCAGTTCCCTCTTAAACACTGAACCATCCTATTAGCAACCAGAGAGTGGCCCTGAGCTACCATCTACCTCATTGGAGACCTCTTTGATCGGACTATACTAGACTGATTCCCTTTATCATGTATCTGTACACTGTGGATGGCTTGATTGCAAACATGGAAGTCTGCTCCCTATATTCCACAGAGATGCAAGCATAGCTTGGGTCCGTGTGAAGTCCCCCAGCAACATGCGTGTCAGATAATGAAAGATCGACACGCCATCCTCTCTCCTGTTCCTCTAACTCAGTTGGACATTGGTTTGTGAAAAGAGAAAGTACTTCACTTAAGAATTCTGACAGACAAATATCAGACAATGCAGCTTAACAGATGTGAACAAATTGTTAGTGATAGATGGTCGTTCTGCAAGAGACCCACAGTGACAGGTAACCAATATACCAGATTGTCGGAGCGTCACCAGAACGTTTGTTTTATTTTGGGAAGGGTCAAACAGCCACTTAACAAGTCTCTGCAACTGATTTGATTGACAGCTGTACCCTCAGTATTGCAACACAAACTGCACAGCCTTTGGCAACTGGTTAGAATCTGCTATCTGGACCCAATGTACTCCAAAAGGCAAACAGTGTCAAACATCATTTAAAATTATGAAGAAACAAACAAAAGATGTTTTAATATTGAAGAGGAAAACAGCAGATTGGATCCCATAAATCTAAATAACGTCAAGGAACCTAATGTGGAGACTGCTTCTATATATAACTTTGCTTTTAACTGTAAAAATGATGTGGTCATTTAGCCTGAATTGCACAGTCAACTTGTTCTTTCTCTCCTATTTCCCAAGAGATCAAGAAATCATGAGTCTAGTGAGCGCCCTGATGACTTAAGTATTAATTGTTCACCATTCACACTTCATCTTAGAGATTTCATATTTTAAATGAGGCTTTGGCATTCCAATGAAAGCTTCCCAAAGGCATCTGATCCCTTCAAGGGTAGACTCCTGTATATCAGCGAGACCAAGCACAGATCATTTCGCTAAACACCTCCGCTCAGTCCGCTAAAAAAACCCACCTGATTCCCCAGTTGCTCAACACTTTAACTCCCCCTCCAATTCTCACACTGACCTTTCTGTCCTGGGCCTCCTCCATTGTCAGAGTGAGGCCCAGCGCAAATTGGAGGAACAGCACCTCATAGTTTGCGTCAGCCCATTGCATTTAGAAGGAGTGGTCTATCTTGCTCCGCTATAAGAACTTTGATATTAGGGTGTTTCAAGAACCTGTTTGTTGTGGGTAGATAGCTGTTCCTGAACCTGCTGGTGTGGGACTTCAGGATTCTGTACCTTCAAAGTGATTTGTAAACTTTATGGACATGTAGAGAATCGTTAAAGATAATCGTGCATTAGTTTCCTCTCTGTAATTCACATAAAACGAAGCATGACGTACAATGGGTTCAACTTTCCTAAATACTTCAAATACTTCAACTTCCCCAGCGAGTAACATGAATATAGGAAAATATGCCCTCAAAGCAGCACAGCTGCATCACAGCTCCAGAGACCCGGGTTCAATCCTAACCATGGGTGCTGTCTGTTGGAGTGGAGTTTGCACGTTCTCCCTGTGACTGCATGGGTTTTCTCCGGGTGCCCTGGTTTTCTCCCACACTCCAAAGACGTACAGGTTTGTAGGTTAATTGGCTTCGGTAAAATTGAAAATTAAAATTGTCCCTAATGTGTAGGATTATGTTAGTGTATGGTGTGATCATTGGTCGGCATGGAGTCAGTGGGCCAAAGGGCCTGTTTCCACGCTGTATCGCTGGAGTCTAAAGTCCGAAGTGGTAACAACTAGATTTTACCAGAAGACAGAACCTACAGACAGATGTCCCTGGACATTTATGTGCAAGTTTTATGTCAAGTTTCAATGCGATGCGTGGTCTAATTTAGAGTTTTATCCTTTTTTGGACATTATATCCTTTGACAGTACAAAATCTTCAGAACGATATGGCCCCAACATTTTGAGCATCAGTGAAGCAAACCCTCACTATGCTATGGTCAGAAATAACTTTAAATGCAATTTTTAATTGTGTATTATTTCAATCTTTCCCATCTAAAGTGGCCAATAGCTGTGAAAGCCAATTGCAACTAGGATAAATATACACGTATCGGGGACAATTTCAACGTTTCATTCTGTCTACATTACATGGTTACATACATATTCTGTTAAATGGCAACAGCCTGGCGACCTCATCATGATGAATGGATTACAAGCATAAAGGACAAGTTCATATAAGCAGAACAAAGGAACTGCAGATGCTGGTTTACCAAAAAAAAGACACAAAGTGCTGGAGTAACTCAGCAGAACGGGCAGCATTCCTGGAAAACATGGATAAGGTCTATGACTGGAGAAAGGTCCCAACCGGAAATGTCACCCATCCATATTCTCCAGGTATGCTGGCTGACCTGCTGAGTTACTCCAATATTTGGTGTCTGTTTTTATTTGTACCTTCAACATAATAAAACTTAATCAATGCTGAGAGAACACTCAGTAACCGCAGGAGATTACAGAGTGGAGCTCGAGGGAAGATTTATGGAGCGAAGGAATAGGTGACGTTTCAGGTCGAGACCCTTTTTCAGACTGTAGGGGTGGGGGGGGGGGGGGGGGGGGGGGGAAGAAGAAAGGATGAGGCAGAACCTGTTACCACATTGTATCTCTATACTAAACTAATATACATGGCTGTAAAATCACCAATGCAGTTTACTCTTGACTGTCGGGGCATGGGCAACAAATTGTAGTATTGCCATTGGCATCCCCAAATACATGTAACAAATCTGAGCGGTCTACTTAAACAACTAGAGTGCAATTTCCACAAATGAAACCTTTATGCACACAGGTTGTGCTTCAATGCATTTATTGTATCTGATGTCCTTGCGAGATTGCACTAATGAGAATTCCAAAGACTTGTAGATTCTCTTGGATCTAACACCCTGGAGACTCTGAGGACTCTCAGGTTAATTGCTTTCCCAAAGCACATATTGATCGTGGTTAAATAAATCCTTGGCCACAGCCTCCTCATGATAGCACGAAATTCGATCTTCACAGAAACTATCAGCGTGAAGACCTTGTATTTTCATGAAAAAGAATCGTAGAATTGTTACAGGAGCCTCTTTGGCCCATTGAGTCCATGCCAGCCCATTGCAAGACTGATCCAGTTCCTCTTTTGCTCCCTTGAGCACCTGTCTAAAAGAGAGCAATGAGAGACTGTGAATTTCATGACGACATGCTGAAACTCTCCAGTTCAGCTACTTCCATGATCTGGCATGTTTTGAATCTATATTACAGATTGATACTAATTAACTAATTCTAATTAAGGTCCAGCAAAGATCTAAAATGAACTAAGAATTGTACCGACCTGTAGCCAATTCACCTTTAGAGATACAGTGCAGAAACAGGTGCTGTGGCCCACCAAGTCCGCGCCGACCAGCGACCACCCCTTACAGTAGCACCATCCTACACACTAGGGACTATTTACAATTTTACAGAATGTGGGAGGAAACCGGAGCACCAGTTAAAAACACCACGCGGTCACAGGGAGAACGTACAAACTCCGTACAGACAGCACCCGTAGTCAGGATCGAACCAGGGTCTCTGGCGCTGTAAGGCCACAACTCTACCACTGTGCCGCAGTACACCTAAATGTTTTCCCATTGTGGGTCCATTTGCTATGTCACATATCTTTACATCAGCTGTTCCGAAAGAGCATTATCCATCTCCAGGAAAAACCCACTTGCCATTTCTTTGTGCATCTGTTATAAGCATCCAGAACACTTGCTCCTCTATAAATCTCCCGTTTACTACCCCCTGGGGCATGCAGCTTGGTCTCATCCAGTGTCCCATTATGGCAGCATTCTCCTCCACATTGCTCAACAATATGTAAACACCAGGAGGCCCATAAGGTACAGCCACTGAACTCCGCTTATCACTGACCTCCTGATAAAGCTTCATTTATCATCTCCTCTTCCCTACCGGTAAGCCAGTCATTTTTTGAAACCAGCTGATTGTCTAACAGCATTAGCATGCTGACAATGTTGAAATATAAAAAGCAACTATTCCAATCTACAGCTTGGAATACATTCTCCAGGATCTAAAAGGCCCATGTTTATAAATTCCATCAGTGCAACTAGAGGTAGAAATATATATATTTTAAAATTTAAGCTACAGCACACATAGTCTTTCCTGTTTATAGCCTTCCAATAAAATTAACAGTGGATGACTAATGACTCACTGAGGTTTATCTGAATGATTCATCTGAAAGGCTACACCTTTAGTCAATATGGCATAGTCTTCAACCCTTATACAATGGAATTCATTGCCACTGATGGCTGTGGTGGCTGTCAATGGATATTTCTAAGGACAGGCAGCATCTCTGGAGAGAAGGAATGGGTGTTGTTTCAGGTCCAGACGTCACCCATTCCTTCTCTCCAGCGATGTTGCCTGCCCCGCTGAGCTACTCCAGCATTGTGTCTCCATCTTCGGTTTAAACCAGCATCTGCAGTTCCTTAATGGAAGAAGGAAGGAGAATAAGGTTCGGAGGGAGAGATGATCAGCCATGATTGAGTGGCGGAGTAGACTTGATGGGCCGAATGGCCTAATTCTGCTCCTATCACTTCTGACCTTATGAACAAACCTCGTCTCATCACCAGTCGGCATTATTTTGGCATCATATTGGGAGCAGCACCATGTACCTTTGGAGGAGGTCAAGGAGTTTAGTAGATTCAACAGCAGCAAAATATGGACAATCAGAAGGGAAGCTACTTTTTGGAAGATTTTCTTGCGATGTTTGGTCACTTATTTGATGATATTAGTTATGATGCTCCATTTCATTGGCTTGAGCTGCTGCAAACTATCAACTTTCAACCCTACACAGCTAAGCCTGACTGGATGAATAGCCAGGCGTTGAGCCCCAATTAAACGCTTTCCTCTGCAGTGAAAAATTGTCCCTGTTCTACATTCCCCGTTCCATCACACTAAGGTTTGTTAACCTCAGTAACATGTAAGGGATAATTCCACGGATACTGCTTGAAATTCTTATCATCTCGACTGATTAAATGTTGCATCAATGGCATTTAAACCAGTGGCATGAAAATATCCCTCTGCACATCCACACAGCTGGGCACCGTTTGTGCATGCAGTCCATCACTGCCCCAGGTAACCTTGCTCATCCCTCCCTGCAGTGCACAAGATCGCAAAGCTGTGACAGCCTCATTATAGACAGCAAATGGAAAAATAAATAAAGATACAACTTTAAACACATGAAAGGCTTCCAGCACACTTGAAGATCATGAAAGCACCGAGCTTTGAAGTTGATTCCGTGATGGAGTGAGGGGGGGCGGAGGGGGTGGGGGGGGGGGGGGGGGGGGGTGTATTTACAAATCACCAGAACTAGACCCTAGTCCTAGATAACTGGGACCATTCATGCATGGAGATGTAATTGAAAAATTGAATATTAAAAACACACCCAGCCTCAACATCAAATACAGCATGAATGCAACAATAGCAGTGAAAATGGATGGACAATAGACAATAGGTGCAGGAGTAGGCCATTCAGCCCTTCGAGCCAGCACCGCCATTCAATGTGATCATGGCTGATCATCCCCAATCAGTACCCCGTTCTTGCCTTCTCCCCATATCCCCCGACTCCGCTATCTTTAAGAGCCCCATCAATCTCTCTCTTGCAATGGCTGCTTATTTTAAAAAACACCTTCAGAAAAATCACCATGTGATGGGATTAGTTGGGGTCAAGGAATACTTAATCTGCCTCAGAAACATTAATTGTGCACCTTTAAAGTGTGCAAAATTGAAGTATCTTTTCAACATAATTAAGTGACCTCATTCATTTTAAATAAATGAAAAATTTGTATTATCTGACTTCTTCAGATTATGGAACTTGAAATTAATTTAACTCGGCGAGTGTTTTTGCAAAGCTTGTCCCCGTCTCCAAGACATTCTCTAGTCTCCAGTTACAGTTTCAGGTCCCTGACTAATGGCCACCTGTTAGGATCCAGTTAGAATTCGATCGACACCTGTTTCTCTCAGTCAACCAGTGCAGTCAGAAACATCTCAATCACTCAGAACCCAATAACATCGATGGAAACCCAAATCCATTTCACATCTCACACCATGATCTGGGTACCCTTTCCCTGAAGTTACACAAACCTGCCATGTCACAATGCAACGAAGATACATGTGCCTGGAGTTGTGACATGGTGCTGGAGTAACTCTGCAAGTCAAGGCGGCATTTCTGGAGAACAAAGATAGGAGGCGCAAAGTGCTGGAGTAACCCAACGGACCAGGCGGGTCTCTCTCTCTCTCTCTCTCTCTCTCTGGAGAAAAAGAATAGGTGACGTTTCGGGTCAGGACCTTTCTTCAGACTGAGCCCAACGAGCCCCCGTCAACCATCGCTCCCCCATACACATTCGTGACAATTTACAGAAGCCAATCAACCTACAAACCTGCGTGTCTTTGGAACGTGGGGGGGGAACCTGAGGAAACTCACGCTGTCACAGGGAGAACGCACACACTCTGTGCCGACAGCACCCGTGGTCAGGATCGAACCTGGGTCTCTGCCGGCACGAGGCATCAACTGCACCACTTTGCCATCCCAAACTGTTTAGATCTCATTTCTTTTGAAAAATTAAAGTATTTTAAAATACTAGGAAAACAAGAAACTGTTGAGTGATTGAGGCATTTTACAAATAAGACACCACAAAGACATCCAGAGTTTAGTTTAGAGATACAGCGTGGAAACAGGCCCGCGCTGATCCCCACAAACCAACACTCTCCTACACACACCAGGGAACAATTGACAATTTTACCTAAGCCAATTAACCTACAAACTTGAATGTCTTTCGAGTATGGGGGAAAAAACGATGCAGGTCACGGGGAGAACGTGCAAACTCCATACAGACAGCACCAGCGGTCCAGCTCGAACCCGGGTCTCTGGCGCTGTAGAGCAGCAACTCCACCACAGCACCACACTGCCATCCCATCGCAGATCCCATTCAAATGAATAGGCATGTAGTTCCTACACCGGACCTCCATGGTATAAATCTGAGGCCAGATGTGAATGGCATCTTGAACCTTCTCCATCGCTTCACTGCCAATGGGCCAATGGTGAATCTAACAGTGAAGTGGATGATCAATCACATAAGCATATACATCACTGTGATTTGAAACATTTTCAGCAGGATTTTTTCATTCTCAAAATGAGGTGCAACCTGTTCATTCAGGAACCAAATGATGTTTTCGCCCAGTCAACAATGTGATGAACATTTTTTTTTTTTTTAAATCACCGTATGGCTTGTTAAACTCACAGAATCCCATTTAAACAAGCTGTTTCCACAGATGTTCTGTCCGTGTCTCCATTCGGTATCAAGCACAAATTCATTAGTCACTCTGAGTGGCATGTTTTACTGAGGAACAGCTGCAAATTTGGAAAGGAACCAAATCATTGCAACGTTGGAGAGAAATTCCTGTCAATGATATTGTGCCGATTATGCCAGGGAAAGAAAGATCAGGCCTCGCTCGGGTAAAGTGAAATCTCAAAATCCCTCTCTTGCTCTTCAACCTCTGTCGATATAGACCCAAAATGCTGCAGTAACTCAGCAGGGCAGACTGCATCTCTGGAGAGAAGCAATGGGTCTGGTTCCTGTGCTAGAGAAAATACTTCATTGCATGATAGGAGATTCGCAGGAGATTAGAAGAATGAGGGGGGACCTCATTGAAACATGCAGAATAGTGAAAGGGTCACAGCTTAAGGATAAGGGGGAAATCCTTTAAAACCGAGATGAGGAGAACTTTTTTCACACAGAGAGTGGTGAATCTCTGGAACTCTGCCACAGAGGGTAGTCGAGGCCAGTTCATTGGCTATATTTAAGAGGGAGTTAGATGTGGCCCTTGTGGCTAAGGGGATCAGGGGGTATGGAGAGAAGGCAGGTACGGGATACTGAGTTGGATGATCAGCCATGATCATATTGAATGGTGGTGCAGGCTCGAAGGGCTGAATGGCCTACTTCTGCACCTAATTTCTATGTTTCTATGATTGGATGGTGTGGATGAGGGAAGGATGGTTCCACTAGTGGGAGAGCATAGGATTAGAGGTCATAGCCCCAGAATTAAAGGACGTTCCTTTAGGAAGGAGATGGGAAGGAATTTCTTTACTCAGGGGGTGATGAATCTGTGGAATTCTTTGCCACAGAAGAATGTGGAGGCCAATTCAATTGATATTTTAAAAACAGAGATAGATAGATTCTTGTGTTCAAGAACGAACTGCAGATGCTGGAAAATCAAAGGTACACAAAAATGCTGGAGAAACTCAGCGGGTGCAGCATCTATAGATGCTGCTGCACCCGCTGAGTTTCCCCAGCATTTTTTGTGTACCTTAGATAGATTCTTGATTTGTACAGTGTCAGGGTTTATGTGGAGAAGGCAGGAAAATGGGGTTAGGAAGGAGAGATAGATCAGCCATGATTGAATGGCATAGTAGAATTGATGGGCTGAATGGCCTCATTCTGCTCCCATCACCAATAACCACATGATTACTTACTCCCTCTCTGCTCCCTAATTTCTGTAGGTAGACACAAAATGCTAGAGTAACTCAGCGGGACAGGCTGTATCTACCTGCGCTAGAGAAATTACTCCAATGTGTGATATTTTGTGTGCTTGTATATCTTGGTATCTCTGCACAGCGCCAGAGATCCTGGTTTGATCCTGACTATGGGTGCTGTCTGTACGGTGTTTGTACATTCTCCCCGTGGATCTTTAAACTAAACTCCACCTCATGGGCTTTTAAAACAGTCTGAATAAAAGCCAAGAGACAGAATTTACTTTCCCACAAATGCAGCCTGACCTGCTGAGTATTTCAAACATTTTCTAGTTTTATTTTAGATTTCCAGCATCTGCAGTTTTATTTTTGATTCATTAACACTATGTTTGATTTTCATTTACTGATCGGACATTCTTAGTATCAATTCCTGCCTCTGAGGAATGTGTGTGCACACACCTTTAAATGTAAAATTAAGGGTTCATAGATAATCACACTCATTCAATGTAGGAGGAAGCCTAACGGGCAAGTTTTGAGGGTTTAATGATTTATCTGTCTATATACCTCATTGGTAGCCCTCAGACTATCCTTGATCGGACTTTACTGGCTTTACCTTGCATTAAACCCTATTCCCTCATCATGTATCTATATACTGTAAAAGGCTCAATTGCAATCATGTATTGTCTTCCTGCTAGCTGGATAGCACGCTACAAAAGATTTTCACTGTACACGTGACAATAAACTAAACTAAAGTAAACTGCTCAGCACTTCAACTCCCCCTCCCATTCCGAATCCGACCTTTCTGTCCTTGGCCTCCTCCATGGCCAGAATGAGGACCACCGTAAATTGGAGGAGCAGCACCTCATATTTCGCTCGGGCAGTCTGCACCCCAGCGGCATGAACATTGACTTCTCTAATTTCAGGTAGTCCTTACTTTCTCCTCCCCATCTCAGCTCTCCCTCAGCCCAATAGCTCATCCTCTTCCTTTCTTCTTGCCCTCCACCCTCACATCAGTCTGAATAAGGGTTTCGGCCCGAAACGTTGCCTATTTCCTTCCCTCCATAGATGCTGCCTCACCCGCTGAGTTTCTCCAGCATTTTTGTATAAACTAAACAAAGGGCTGGAATCAACTCAGAGTTAATATTACAAACAGTCCAGGCCTCCTAGTTTCAGGTGTATGTATACCCTTAGCTGGAACAACCTGCAAAAATGTCATGGCCACTTTAGACTCCAATCTGCAAAGGTGGAGAGGGTATTAGCTCGAGTGAATTTATTCAGCTGAATGAATACATACACAACGTGGTAAAAGTGAATATGATCAGAGCTCTTCATGTAGTGAAAGGTACTAATGAAATTGTGGAGTCAGTGTGAGGCTTCATTTAGGAACCATTAGTCCTGGATCTCAGCTCCATCTCCCATTCCCAAGAGCTTTTTCACAAAGCATTTCAATTCTCACCTCCTCCCCACAGGGAAAAATTATCTTCTGGAAAGATAATACAATTTCTAACGTTGCGATGACGCAGTGTGACAGGTGCACCTGTAAAGCACCTTGGGGCATCACGAGATTGTGAAATATGTTTCATCCCAATTTTCATTCACAATGTTTTCCACTTATAACATATCACAGAGTCCTGACTTATGCTGTTGACTCTATAGACAATCGACAATAGGTGCAGGAGTAGGCTAGTCGGCCCTTCGAGCCAGCACCGCCATTCAATGCGACTCATTTTTCTTTCTTTTTTAATGCTTTTCGAACTATATATCTGAATCTTCAGCAACAGATCTTTCTCTTCCTTGAATTGTTACTTTCCTTGGCAGCTCCAGCAAGTTGGAGTTATTCACGGAATTCAGCCTGTAACCTCCCTATTGATAATTTGGGTGGAGCCCATCGTCATTCCAAGAGGAAATACAACCTTCCATTCTGCCGCTCCCCGTTAAAAACTACCCACTCCAGGATTTTGCAGGGATTTCTTGCAAGTTTTGTCAGGTATAAATGCCAATTGTTCCGTTGACAATGCACATGACAATTAAACATGAAGATAGACACAAACGCTACAGTATCTCATCAGGTCAGGCAGCATCGAAAGAGAAAAATAATAGGTGACATTTCAGGTCATAACCCTTCTTCAGGCCCGAACACCACCTATTCCCTTTCTCCAGAGATGCTGCCTGACCCGCTGAGTTACTCCAACATTTTTAGAAACATAGAAACATAGAAATTAGGTGCAGGAGTAGGCCATTCGGCCCTTCGAGCCTGCACCGCCATTCAATATGATCATGGCTGATCATCCAACTCAGTGTCCCGTACCTGCCTTCTCTCCATACCCTCTGATCCCCTTAGCCACAAGGGCCACATCTAACTCCCTCTTAAATATAGCCAATGAACTGGCCTCGACTACCCTCTGTGGCAGAGAGTTCCAGAGATTCTACACTCTCTGTGTGAAAAAAGTTCTTCTCATCTTAGTTTTAAAGGATTTCCCCCTTATCCTTAAGCTGTGACCCCTTGTCCTGGACTTCCCTAACATCGGGAACAATCTTCCTGCATCTAGCCTGTCCAACCCCTTAAGAATTTTGTAAGTTTCTATAAGATCCCCTCTCAATCTTCTAAATTCTAGAGAGTATAAACCAAGTCTATCCAGTCTTTCTTCATAAGACAGTCCTGACATCCCAGGAATCAGTCTGGTGAACCTTCTCTGCACTCCCTCTATGGCAAATTAGCAATTTTGGTCTATCTTTGGTATAAGCCAGCATCCACAGATCCTTCCCACACCGACAATTAAACACTTTTGCGTTTGCTGTGACTGGCACAGAACTGCCAGATACTTAAAGGACTCAGCCTAATCCAATATAGACAAAACTAGTTACAGATACTCAACGGACCCACCCCTATCCAATGAGTTTTATTTAATAACTGTAAACATATAATCGTTTTGAGTACTGGAGCCACGCAGCATGGAAACAAGCCCTTCAGCCCAACTCACCTCAGGCAAACATGATGAAATTGATTTAACAGGCTTTCAGATAGGCACATGGATATGCAGGGAATAGGGGAATATGGACCACATGTGGGCAGAGGAGTCTAGCTTAACTTTGCTTCATATTTGGCATGGACATTGTGAGCCAATGAGCCTGTTCCTGTGCTATCTGATAGGCAATCCTTCACCAGATACAAGCTATTCCGCTTTAGGGAGAGTTACATTTCTGGATTTATCATTCTTAGAGGCTACATAATATTTTGCCACCAACACAGAAGACAGTGAAAGGCAGCCGAGTCAATCCAAACACTAATTCTAACACTAAAAAACACAGAGAGACAGATAGGCCATGAGCCACTTTTGTCACACAGCAATGTATTGAAACATACACTACGCTGCTGTTCTAATTTGTTTTTATTTCTAGCCTTTGGTTGTTTAGTTTAGTTTAGAGATGCAGCGCAGTATCAGGCCCTTCAGCCCGCGAAAATGGACACAAAAACCTGGATTAACTCAGTGGGACAGGCAGCATCTGTGGAGAGAAGGAATGGGTGACATTTCAGGTCGAGACCCTTTTTCAGACTAGTTAGGGATAAGGGAAACTAGAGAGGTGATGAGGAGAGATAAAGAACAATGAATGAAAGATATACAAAGAAGTAACGATGATAAAGGAAACAGGCCATTGTTAGCTGGTTGTAGGGTGAAAATGAGAAGCTGGTGTGACTTGGTTGGTAGAGGAGGGATAGAGAGAGAGGGAATACCTGAAGCGAGAGTAATCAATATTCATACCACTGGGCTGTAAGCTGCCCAAGTGAAATATAAGATGCTGTTCCTCCAATTTGCATTTAGCCTCACTCTGACAATGGAGGAGACCCAAGACAGAAAGGTCAGTGTGGGAATGGGAAGGAGAATTAAAGTGTCCAGCAACCGGGAGATCAGGTTGGTTCAGACGGGCTGAGCAAAGGTTTTTCCGCAAAACGATGGCCCAGTCTGCGTTTGGTCTCGCCGATGTCTAAGAGTCCACATCTTGAACAACGGATACAGTAGATGTGGTTGGAGGAGGTGCAAGTGAACCTCTGCCTAACCTGAAAAGACTGTCGGGGTGCTTGGACGAGGGAGGAGGTATCGCGACAGGTGTTGCACCTTCTGCGGTTGCAGGGGAAGGTACGTGGGGAGGGGGTAGTTTGGGTGGGTAGGGATGAATTAACCAGGGAGTTGTGAAGGGAACAGTGTCTGCGGACACCCTACGGCACACGAGGCCGCGCCAACCAACAATCACCCCGTACACTAGTGCCACCCTACACACAAGAGACAATTTACAATTGTTACCGAAACCAACAACCGTCCAACCTGCATGTCTTTGGAGTGTGGGAGGAAACCTGAGCACCTGTAGAAAACCCACGCGGGCACAGGGAGAACGTATTAATTCCGTACAGCCAGCACCCGTGGTCAGGAGCAAACCCAGATATCTGGCACAACTCTACCGCTGGACCACCCGCCCCTGTGTGGTGACCCCAAGTGGGAAGTCATCTGCTTCACCGTATCGTAACCCGTCTCAGACCTGTAACCTGACTCAGGCAAAGTATGGAGCTGGTTTTCTGACTCACCCATTTGGTTCAACCCAAAAAGCCACCCATTACGAGAATGGGAATGAAATTAATTACAGCATTCAACGTAATGAGTTTCTATTTATAAACCTTTACTGGGCAGCTGTGGTAGGTGGAAAATCTTGACTGGTTACTCTTCAAATGTTTGAGATTTTTCACTTATATGGTTAAATAATTAAGGTATGTTAAGAATCAAAGTCATTAGTTAAACTGATCCAACTGGAATCACACCTCATTATATCCGCTCCACGGTTTACCTGCGGCTTTCAAAACTTCTGATTGATTTCATTCTCCTCCTTAAACAGTAGTGCATCCTCCTCAAGTCAAGTCAAGTGAGTTTATTGTCATGTGTCCCTGGAGAGGACAATGACATACTTGCTTTGCTTCAGCACACAGAACATAGTAGGCATTTACTACAAAACAGATCAGTGTGTCCATCATATACCACAATATAAATATATACGCACATGAATAAATAAACTGATAAAGTGCAAATAACAGATAATGGGTTATTAATAATCAGAGTTTTGTCCGAGCCAGGTTTAATAGCCTGATGGCTGTGGGGAAGTAGCTATTCCTGAACCTGGTTGTTGCAGTCTTCAGGCTCCAATCATACATGTTCCACTGTAGCAAATCCATTATACCCTGGGTACCCAGCCCGTGGCAGATGAGGGACCCAACTATGTATTGGCTCAGGTCAAGAATACTTATTGTATTGGGAAGGGTGATTATAGGGTGATGGGTTGTACATATGACTAAGAGATACTGAATAGTATATGAGAGTTTTTTTCTTTTTTTCTCTCTTTTTTTGTATGGCTTTGTAAATATTTGATTATTGTATAAATGTAAATAATTTGATGTACATATAGCTGCTGGTGTACATATGGTGTACATATAGCTACTGGTGTACATATAGCGTTTAAGAGGGAACTGCAGATGCTGGAGAATCGAAGGTTACACAAAAAAGCTGGAGAAACTCAGCGGGTGCAGCAGCATCTATGGAGCGAAGGAAATAGGCAACGTTTCGGGCCGAAACCCTTCTTCAGACTGATCGGGGGCGGGGGTGGGTGGGGACAAGAAAGGGAAAAGGAGGAGGAGCCCGAAGGCTGGGGGATGGGAGGAGACAGCAGGGGGGCTGAGGAAGGGGAGGAGACAGCAAGGACTAACAAAATTGGGAGAATTCGATGTTCATGCCCCCGGGATGCAGACTCCCCAAACGGAATACGAGGTGCTGTTCCTCCAATTTCCAGTGCTGCTCGCTGTGGCCATGGAGGATGCTGTTCCTCCAATTTCCGGTGCTGCTCGCTGTCCTCCATGGCCACAGCAAGCAGCACCGGAAATTGGAGGAACAGCACCTCATATTCCGTTTGGGGAGTCTGCATCCCCGGGGGCATGAACATCGAATTCTCCCAATTTTGTTAGTCCTTGCTGTCTCCTCCCCCTCCTCAGCCCCCCTGCTGTCTCCTCCCATCCCCCAGCCTTCGGGCTACTCCTCCTTTTCCCTTTCTTGTCCCCACCCACCCCCACCCCCGATCAGTCTGAAGAAGGGTTTCGGCCCGAAACGTTGCCTATTTCCTTCGCTCCATAGATGCTGCTGCACCCGCTGAGTTTCTCCAGCTTTTTTGTGTAACCTACGGTGTATATATAGCTACTGGTGTACATATGGTACATATATACTGGTGTATATATAGCTACTGGTGTACATATAGCTACTGGTGTACATATAGCTGCTAAACTTGTATAAGATAATTACAAGCAGTTGAATAAGGGGAGGGAATTAATAAACTTTGGCTTCTTCCTGTTCCTTTTCAGACACTTATGATTTCATTTATTTATAGATATTGTTTATGACACTTTAGAAATATTGTTTTGTTTTTGTACGCTGTTTCACACTTGCTTTTTATTCTTTTATTCTGTTCGAAATAAAGAATTTAAAAAATATATATATATTGTTTTAAAAAGTCCAGGTCTGGTTAGGTACACATTAATCAGGAGCTGGAAGAGACCACTTGGACTTCAGTCAGATCCCCCCACAGGCTCTGGTGCTCGAGAGAAGAAGAACTCAGTAACATTTCTGGAATATTATATTGGCATTATGTTCAACACAGTCATTGTGGACCAACAGGCCTGTTCCTGGTATGTACTTTTCTATGTAGGAAGAACTGCAGATGCTGTTTTAAACCGAAGATAGACACTAAAAGCTGGAGTAACTCAGGTGTGACAGGCAGCATCTCTGGAGAGAAGGAATGGGTGATGTTTCAGGTCGAGACCCTTTTCCAGAGATGCTGCCTGTCCCGCTGAGTTACTTTTGGTGTCTATCTGCACTTTTCTATGGTCTATGATCTAAAGATGGCATTAAGGCAAGAGAGAGCGGGGGAGAGTAATAGCATGAGTGACAGAAGAAACTGGCGATGCTGGAGTCTTGATCAGAATACAAAATGCTGGGGGAACTCAGCAGATCAGGCAGCATCGTTCGAGGGAACCGACAGGCAACATTTCAGTTCAGGACCAATCTAAAGAAGGATCCCGACCTGAAGTATTGTCTGTCCATTCACCTCCACAGTTGATGCATGACCAGCTGAGTTACTCCAGTACTCTGTGTTTAGGAATAGAAGGAACAATGAACGAGAGAAATGGAAAGAAAGAGACAGACTGAGCAAAGGCAACGTGAAAGAGAGAGACATTTTGTTTGCAGCCAGCTGGCATATTCATGTGCTGGTATACGAAGGAACTGCAATTGCTGGTTTAAACCAAAGATAGACACAAAATGCTGGAGTAACTCAATGGGACAGGCAGCATTTCTGGAGGGAAGGAATGGGGTACGTTTCGGGTCGAAAACGTTCTTCAGACTGACGTCAGGGGGGAGGGAGATAGATAGATAGATAGATATGGATCATGGAAAATGTAGAATATATCCTTGTTAGCTGGGAGAAGTTAACAATAAAGCAAAGAGAGATAAAATGTTGAGATAAAAACTACACATTTTTTTTAAGAGATAAAATTTCTACATTTTTCTTGATCTCCATTCCCTTTGCCCCGGTTTCACACCTTACACTTCCTTTTCTCTCCATCTCCCTCTCCCCCTGACGTCAGTCTGAAGAAGGGTCTCGAACCGAAATGTCACCCATTCCTTCTCTCCAGAGATGCTGCCTGTCCCACTGAGTTACTCCAGCATTTGGTATCTACCAATGTGCCAGCACTGATAGAGGCTATCAAAGAGTGCAACTAATAAAGGCTATGACTCACCAAACCTCTGCTTCACTAAGATATTGCAAAGATAAGAATTCACTTCCAATATATTTAATCCTAGAGGAATATGAACAATAAAAAAGAAACATTGAAATGTCTCCTTGAAGCACAATGGATTCATCAGATATCACACATTTATCGCTGAGATTTGTGTAAAATGACAAAAAGAAAGTTTCATCTGTACTTTTTTTTAATGAGCTCAGCAGGTAATTTCATGTGCAGAAATTAGAAATGCATTGCAAAAGTGGAACATCTGATTTACTGTTTTTGTGGGGGTTTGAGAGAATATTTGCTCCATTCTCTCACACATTGCACGGAGAGGGATCCAAACAATGAGTCATATTCATGGTGACTCAAAGCCAAATGCATTGGGAATGATAGAATAGTGACGAAGTCAGGCACCAGCACTGCCTGTAAAACTGTGCTCTGCACACACCTCACACCATTTATATTTAATGGAATTCTTCCACTTTGTGGGGAAGATCACAAGTATGGTTAATACAATAATAGACTCAATAAAAGATGCAAAGCGCACATGTAAGACACATTATATGGAGATCGGAATGGTTACAATGTCATTAACAGAACTATGCATAATTAGATTAAGCCTTCCGTGCAAAGGTTATAATCCACACGCACACGAGAAATACCAGTTTTGATCTCAGTCCTCCAGTTACACTAGATATGGAAGACACAAGCAAAAGTCCGTCACGTGGTCCATTGAGCCTACTCCACCATTCAATAACATTGAGGCTGGCCTCAACTTCTCTGTACAATCCCCATAACTCTGGACTCCCCGTTGACCAGCTAAGAGGAAAGACCCCATTTGGTCTCCCAAATAACCGACTAGACAGATGCAGAAGGGGGTGGTTTTGGGACGTCAGAATGCACCGCTGAGCCTACTGGAGATGTCGTGGGTTCAATCAGCGAAACGTTGATGAAAGTATGTGCTGCAATGTATCTCTAAAGTCTACAGTAAAGTTTAAAGTAGTTCCCCAAAAATATTTCAAGAAATAGTTGCATGCGTAGGACGAGTTTGGCCAGTGTGGGCAAGATGGGCCGAAAGGCCAGTTTCCACACTGTATGACTCTATAGCAAAAAAACATAATGAATTCCTTGCAAATGATTGTTGCTCGCTAATAGAACGAATAATCGGTGTTTGTGACTAACAACAAGCGATGACGTACAAAATTTGCAATTCAGATTAACCTGAAGGGAATTAACCCGACTGATTCAAATGCAGCTCTCTCATGAGATTTTGCACAAACATGAATGTTCATCGTTTTAGTGGTTATCAGCAAGACTCAGTGAGGCAAAGGGATTCCTTTCCTACGCCAACATGCAAAGCACTTCAATGGTCTGCATGGATCTACTGAACAAACAGAACTGACTAATGGTTATAGAATTTAAAAATCAATGGTAGATGTTAACACCCACGTAAGCTACCAATACTTGACTCATCAAGGCCCTGTCCCACTTACCCGAGTTACTCCCGAACTCGTCCGAGTTTTCCCCTTGATTCGAACTCGGGGAATGTCGGGGAATGTCGGTAGCGAGCTCGTAGGTGCCCGATGAAGTCCGTAGATGTTTCGTAGTGGCTCGTAATGCCAGCCGTAGGTACTCGGGGCATCAGGTAAGTCGGGACGTTTTTTCAACATGTTGAAAAATGTCCACGAGTTAAACAAATAGCCCCGAGTACCTACGAACGGCTATTTCTGTAATTCCCCGAGTTCGAATCAAGGGGAAAACTCGGGGGAGTTTGTGAGTAACTCGGGAAAGTGGGGCATGGGCTTAAAGCCGACAATATTATTGAAATTATGGTGGAGCCTCAAATCCATCACTCGCCTTGAACCCAAGCAGCAGACAATGGAAAATCTGGTTGATGAAATGATGTCTCAAACTGATGATTCATCTGGAGCTCTGGAACCGAAGATTCATTGACCACCAGAAGAGAAAACTAGATGGCAAAGAACATTACATTACAAGGAAAGATTTATGGACACAGTTGGGGACATTCCAGTCAAAGTGGTTTGGGATTATCTGTGATTCCATCTTCCTCTTTGGAAGCTTGGAGACAGGTGAAGAGATCAGAAGCTCGCACAATATCAATTATGTTTTTCGGGATTATCCACACGTCATAAACACTACGATGGGCGTGTGCCCACTTCCCATTCATATTCGCCACCATGAACAGATGCTGAACAGCCCATTCATATTCGCCATCATGAACACATGCTGAACAGCCCATTCATATTCACCATCATGAACACATGCTGAACAGCCCATTCATAAGCATCACCGTAGACATTTGCCGAACAACCCATTCATATTGACCACAATGGAAATGTACCCAAATAACCCAATTATTTGGTTAGTTTAGCGCAGAAACAGGCCCTTAGGCCCCTGGAGTGCTTGCCGACTAGCAATCCCCGCACACAATCTCGGGACAATTTACAATTTTACCAAGTCAATTAGGCTACAATCTGTATGGGGAGGTCATGGGAGGAGCCTACAAACTCTATACAGAGAGCACCCATGGCCAATATTGAACCCGGGTCCCTGGCACTAATTCTACCGCTGAGACACTGTGCCGTCCATATATTCACCAAAATGTATGTGCTAAACAGCCCATTCATAAACATCATCGTGGACATGTACCGAACAGTCCATTCATAAACACTGCCATATATATGTGACACAGACCCAGTGTGGGGGAACCACTGGAAGGGAGTGGGGGGGGGGCAGGGGGGGGGGGGGGGGGAAACTAGTCACATTAAAGTATTCATTCATTCATTCATTCACATTCACCACTTTGGACATATGCTGACAGTCTCTTTCCACAATATACACTCTGTAGATCTCTACATGATTTACAAAGCAGAAAATTGTGATTAGCTTGATCTATTGACCATTGACTTCCACTCCACAAATTTCTTTAGCCCTGTGTTACAGAGGAGAGCCCACTCATTGATAGCAAAACCGTTTAATCTTCAAACCCCCAAGTGCAACTTAACTGACCACTACGGAGATGGTTTCAAAAAAACAAATAGGACATGGCTTCAATTAATTAATTTCAGAGGCAGTAACACAAAATATGTTTCAAATAGCAAAATTAAGGCTGTTTTTCTTCATGCATATCTAAAGACAGTTTATTCATCCAACTTGTTGCTCCCTTTAAAATGGGCACAAAGATAAAACAGAATGTCTTTGTAAACCCAACAAATCTGTCATATTTGAGTTTAGTTTATTGTCATGTATACCAAGGTACAGTGAAAATCTCAATAAGACTTAAATACAAATACCATCAAAATCCACCGTATATACGGGGGACTTCAAATTTATAAAAACACCCTTTGTGTTAAAACATTTGGGTTTTTTTTATTGATAAGCCTTAGGTTAATATATAGGGGATGGAAGAAAATCAATGTTTTCAGTCCTATTATTTTGTTAATAATATAAAAGTTATAAACAAAGATGAAAATAAAAAGTGAAATCTAAAGTAGTGCTTTGAACATACATGTTGGATTCGAACAAGCCTTATTTTAAAAGACGAACACATTTGCATGCGTCGCAGAGCTCCCTGTCAGTCGCTGCTAAAAATACCCAGAATCTCGACATAAACACCAGGTTTTACAGCTCTGAAATTACCAGCAAGATTGGTTTAATCTTCCTCAACACATCTCTAAAAGAAACAATTAACGATTCAATCAACTAAATAGATTTCTATTTGCTCCATTTGCAAAGAGTGAATACAGCGTAGAAAGATAGACTTGCGTTTGTATAGCGCCTCACACTTCCCTTGTAGGATGCTAAACAAATACAGTACTTTGAAAAATAAAATGCTGCTGTAATGCTGGAAATACAGAGTTTTGTGATGGTAACACGACTAAAGGAGATTATTTGGTTGAGTTAGAGGTAAATATTTGTTAGGATACATGTGATAACTCCATTGCTCGTAACTAAAATAGTGGTCGGATATTTTTCCCAGTGCTGGAGAGTCTGAAGAAAGGTCTCAGCCCGATACGTCACCGATCCATGTTCTCCAGAAACGCTGCCTGACCAGCTGAGTTACCTCAGCACTGAGGTATCTTTCTTGAGCAGACGAGGCTTCAGCATAAACTACAGTACATAGACTATATGTTTCTCTCAGAAACAAACTACAGTACATAGACTATATGTTTCTCTCAGAAACATATTGGTGTGTCAGTCGAGATGTTTGCTCATGTGCCTGCTGTGAGATTTGAACCTGCAACCTTATGTTTCAAAGGTGATGGTACTATCACCTGAACCATAGCTGACATCAACTGATACAGAGAAACTGTGAAATGTTGGCATTCACAATAATTTGGATGTGCTTGAATACAAAACATGGAGAGATGGTTTAACTGTACAGCAAGCGACGGGGAAGTCAAGTCGCATTGTGGCATTTTATGGAAAGAATCTGACAGTCACGCAAGAGTAAATCTTGCATCATTGCAAGATGGGTGGCATGGTGGCACAGCGGTAGAGTTGCTGCCTTACAGCGCCAGAGACCCGGGTTCTGTCTGTATGGAGTTTGTACGTTCTCCCCATGACCGCGTGGATTTTCTCAGCGATCTTCGGTTTCCTCCCACATTCCAAAGACGTACAGGTTTGCAGGTTAATTGGCTTGGTAAGTGTAAAAATTGCCCTTAGTGTGTGTAGGATAGTGTTAATTGCGGATATCGCTAGTCGGCACGGACTCAGTGGGCCTGTTTCTGCGCTGTATCTCTAAACTAAACTTGGTACAGTTGCGTTGGTGGAACCCCTAAAGTGAAGTCGAGCCACGTCAAGTTTATTGTCATAAGCACAAGCACGGTGAGGGACAGGTACAATGAGAATGTCACTTGCAGCAGCATCATAGACTCAGATGGAAACATACATTCCACAAGCTAGTGAGAACACAAAGACTAATATTAAGACAATTGTGTAAAACGCAAGTGGATAATAAGATGGAGATGGATCAAAAGGTGGTCCATAGTGCTCTGTTGCTGGGGCAGGGCTGAGGTTGTGTAAGATGAACCACTCCAGTGTCACTGTATTCAGTTGTTGTGGAGACACAAGAAACTACAGGAATTGGAATCTAGACCAGTGGACCAGGCAGCATCTATGGACGGAATGAAACTGAAGAAGGTTCCTGACCCAGCACATCACTGACCATTCCATCCACACATGCTGCCTGACCCACTGAGTACGTCCAGCACCTTGTGCTTTGTGTCCTTATTTAAGGAAGTATATATCTTCTCTGAAGACAGTGCAAATAAAAGGTAATCTGGTTTGTTTTCTGAGATGAATAGTCAATCCTATAAATAAAAATAAAGTTAAAAGGTGACAAATGTGACTTAGAAGTGAGAAGTGATTTCACTGAAACTGCGTAGAATGGGAACTGCAGATGCTGGTTTATACTGAAGATAGACACCGTGCTGGAGTAACTCAGCAGGTCAGGCAGCATCTCTGAAGGCAAATGATGTGTGACATTTCGGGTTAGGACCTTTCCAGGGTGTTGACAAGATGGTTACTTTAAACGCCATTTCCCATGGCTTCAGAAACTAGAAATAGGTGACAAAATCCAAGAGACTGGAAGTCATGAGGAATGTTCTCATTCAGTCAAAGTGTCGTGGAGTTATAGAGTGCAGAAACAAGCCTTTGTTGTCTTTGCCCACCTTACAACACTCGTTTCGATGGGACTATAAAACTCCATCCCAGAGAGTGGATGAGCCCTCATTAAGTAAATTCAAGGATTATTTCAAAACATCATCTGAATCAAAGGATGATTAGAATCCAGTTGAATCAGGAAATAAAAGGGAGGGGTGGGAAAGTGGAGATGAAATGGAATATCATCATAGAGTATGTTAATGGAGCCTCGGGCCAACCACTACTTCCTTGTGTCCATAAAGGAACTGAGTTATCGGAAAATACACGTTGACTGTAAATACATTATGGGCGGCAGGGTGGTGTATTGTTAGAGCTACAGCCTTACAGCGCCAGAGATCTGGGTTTGATCAAGACTACGGGCGCTGTCTGTACGGAGTTTGTACATTCTCCGTGATCTGCGTGGGTCTTCTCTGAGATCTTCGATTTCCTCCCGCACTCCAAAGACGTACAGGTTTGCAGATTGATTGGTATAAGTGTAACTTGTCCCTGGTGTGTGTGTGTGTGTGTGTGTGTGTGTGTGTGTGTAGGGTAGTGTTCATGTGTGGGGCGCTCGCTGGTCTGCATGGGCTCGATGGGCCGAAGGGCCTGTTCCCGCTCCGTATTTCTGAACTAAATGAGACTAAAATTATCTTGCTTCGTTATAATTGTGCATTATCCGCTTGTCTTTTCCCATCTTAAATTTATACCATACAATATTCAAAGCAGATTGCAGTCCAGAAGGTGTTACTAAGCAATCTCTTTTTTTGGTAATATGTCAATATCTGAGTCACTGAGCAACTCTGATAAGAAACCAGATTTTGAATAAATTAAACACATGCTAATCGGTTACTGAATCAGACTCACCACTTTGATGGAATATTAGATATTTTTCTTCTGACATTTCCAAGTAGCAGAGCACCTTTGATTAGTCCCGCAGTTATAGTTATTATTTTTTGCGCATTGAATGCCCACCCCTCATCTCCCAGAAATGATTCATCATGAATCAGATTTTTACCATTGCAATAAACATGGCATTCGTTCAAATGTCACTCTCCAGCAATTCAAGATGGATTTTTAGAGGGAAACAGAGGTGCAGAGTTTAAGTATGCATCTCCCCATCAATTATACACACTGCTGCGTTAGTCATGTTTAGCCAATCTTCAGATACATCAGCCCTAAATAATGGTCACTGGGTCAACGGCTTGGTAAACTAACTCAGTTTCTCAATGGCATGACCTGATGAGGATTCCAGATTTTTCTGCAGGGAATAATCCACATTATTCTTCTCAGGATCAGCGTGGACTCCAGAACATCGGAGGTCCAGGGAAGACTTGATATTGGTATATATAAAATTAGGAGAGGCGTAGATAGGGTAGACAGTCAAAACCTTTTTCTCAGGGCAGGGGTATCCAACACTAGAGGGCATAGCTATACAGTGAAGGGGGGTGGGGGAAATATAACGGAGAAGTCGGCAAAATGTTATTTAACACACAGGATGGTGGGGGCCAGGAACGCATTGCCAGGGGTTGTGGTGAAGGCAGATACAACTGTGGCATTTGGGGTTTTTAGATAGGCACATGGAAGCATATGGAATACAGGGATATGGATCATGTACAGACAGATGAGATCAGTTTAACAGCATCATGTTCAGCACAATCATTGTGGGCTGAAGGGCCCATACTGTGCTGTACTCTCTTATGGTTTATCTTTCCTTCAAAACCATTGACCCTTGGACAATAATTTCTGGTCCAAGGTAGACAACATTGCTGGAGAAACTCAGCAGGTGCCCAGGCCTCCTCCATTGCCAGAGTGAGCAACACTGGAAACTGGAGGAGCAGCACCTCATATTCCGCTTGGGCTGTTTGCATCCCGGTGGCCTGAACATTGACTTCTCCAATTTCCGATAGCCCTTGCTGTCTCCTCCCCTTCTCAGCTCTCCCTCAGCCCTCAGGCTCCTCCTCTTCCTTTCTTCTTCCCACCCCCCCCTATCCTGCATCAGTTTGAAGTAGGGTTTCGGCCCGAAACGTTGCCTATTTCATTCACTCCATGGATGCTGCCACACCCGCTGAGTTTCTTCAGCAATTTTGTCTACTTTCGATTCTCCAGCATCTGCAGTTCCTTCTTGAACAATGTCTGGTCCAATATAGTTCCTTCTGCCGCATGCCCAGAACTATATCCAACAAGACCCGTGTGGGAGTATAATTCTTTCCCATGGATTAGCAAGCTCGTGGGATAAAGACTTGGTCTCTCCTTGTCCTCTTGCGATTGAACTTTGGACCATTCATCACAACTTCTCATCTCCGACACGTGAAAAGCCTCAAGGATATTTAGAGCAGATGAGATCTTCAACCAACAAGGAGAGATCAAATTATTTCCTTGAGCCTCTTCTGTTGAACCTACATGGACAACCATGGTTATAAGTGTACACCACTTCCAAATTCCAGACCCCACAACTTCAAAGGAACCAAATGCGCGACTTCAATGGGAATGGAGAACACTGCAGAACCAATATCATGTCGGACACATTCAGTGTAAGCAAACAAGAACAGATTTCTACCCCATCAAACATATCGCCCAAGAGAGTTGTCACAAAACATTAAGCTCGTCGTGGAATGGATTTCATTAACAGCCCGATGGCTCATTATTGTTTAGAGTTACTGCACTGTCAGAACTAACGTCAGAGATGTGGATGCATTAATATAGAATTACCAAATATATTATACACATCCCAGAGCCCAAATAACTCATGCATAAATAATAAACATAAATTTGCATCTCACTCAAGTCTCCTGACTTTAAATTAACATGAAGCAAGAAACCCTGAGAGTGGTTGACCCTCAAACTAAATCCATACATCTAAAGAGGTTAGGAAGAAGGAACTGCAGGTGCTGGTTTACAAAAAAAAAGACACTAATTGCTGGAGTAACACAGCAGGTAAGACAGCACATCTGGAGTATATATTTAGGCAATGTTTCGGGTCAGAACCCTTCTTCAGACTTCCCCAGTCTGAACAAGGGTCCTGAGCAGAAACGTCACCTATCCATGTTCTCCAGAGATGTTGCCTCGCCCACAGAATTACTCCAGCACGCGTAGTACGCAACTGAACGGAATGTGGGCCTTTTTTTCATCCATTTCCGTAAACCGGACCCGACCCGCAGTGTAATCAACGTTGCGGGGGGAACAGTTTGTGTTAATAAATTAAAATTCTGAAAATAAGAAGATTTTTATCAAATAACTTTTATTTTTACGAGGATGTTTCCGTAACCGGCTTCCGTCTCTGCACTGTTATCCTACGGGATCTTTGGTGCGGAGACGGAAGCCGGTTACGGAAATGGGGCCGAAAATTACCCGTGAATCTGCCCATGACCGCACTACGTCTTTTTCGGCGTGGTCTATCTTGCTCGCTACAGAATCTTTAGTTTCGGGTCGAGACCTTTCCTCAGACTGCGAGTCAGGGGAGATGGAGACTAGAGATATGGAGGGGTAAGGTGTGAAAATGACAGATCAAAGCAGTCGGTGATCAAGGAAATGTAGTCTGGTTCATTATTTGCTGTGGGGAAGGTGACTAGGAGGCAAACAATCAGAAGGACAGTGAAACTAGTGGTAGAACTAGTGGGGGAGGGATGGAGAGAGATGGTTTCTTAAATTTAGAGAAATCAATATTCATACCGCTGGGTTGTAAGCTACCCTAGTGAAATATGAGGTGTTGTTTTTCAAGAAGGGTCTCGACCTGAAATGTCATCCATTACTTCTCTCCAGAGATGCCGCATGTCCCACTGAGTTACTCCAGAATTTTGAGTCCATCTTCGGTGTAAACCAGCATCTGCAGTTCCTTCCTACACATTTTGTTCAGGAGGGAGCGTAATTGATCCAGAGCTGGCAGCAGGGATTTACACAGGCAAGGCACACAGCGGGCTGGAGCAACCAGAAATAGCACACCATGTCAGAGGCTGCAGACTAACCATATGGGCTAGTGAGAGCTTTCTCCTCCCCCAGACCAAGCTTAATTCACCCTGACAGTTCTCGCTGCTAGTAACTGTTGCTAGACTGGAAATATACCTTTCTCTTTGGCAATGTGCAACTTTTTCAAGCTGTGCTTCATCTACCCCCTGATCAAGGGCTATGTCAGGCACGGGTCCACCTTAACAGACTTGCCTATTCTGCACCAAAATTAACTACAAGTGTTAGGTTTAGGGCATTTATAGAAAGAACAGAAAAAGCTGGAGCCACTCAGCAGGTCAGGCAGCATCTCTGGAGAAGGAACAAAGTCAATGTTCAAGTCTATGACTTTCATTTGAATGTGTGATCTAAAATGTTAATCCCTTTCTCACTGCTTAGTGTAGCCTGACCTGGCAGGTATTTGCTGCATTTTAATTTTTTAAAGATTTAGTTGAGAGGATACATTTATTGTAACTTCCTTTTATAAGATCAAGAGGACCATAAGACATATGGGCAAAATTAGGCCATTCAATTATGGACTATCCTTGTTCTGACTTTACCTTGCACTAAACGTTATTCCCTTATCATGTATCAATACAATATGTAAATGGCTTGATTGTCATCATGTATTGTCTTTCCACTGACTGGATAGCACCCAACAAAAGCTTTTCACTGTACCTCAGTACACGTGACAATAAACTAAATAGAACGGATGATACTAGAGTGCAGAATATAGTGTTATTGCATTAGTTACAGTGAAAAATCTCTTTTTCCTTCTCAACCCCGTACTCCAGCCTTGGCCACATAGACACTCTTCCTCATCAAGAACCTATCAATCTCGGCTTTAAAAATACCCAATGTTTTGGCCTCCACAGCCGTCTATGGCAATGAATGCAACAGTCCCTCCACCCTCAGACTAAACAAATTCCTCGACTTCTCCAATTTGAAAATACATCCTCTCATTGGGAGGATGTGCCCTCTGGTTCTAGACTCTCCCATTACTGAAAACATCCTATCCACATCCTTGTTGTTGAATGGAAGCAATGAAAGACGGACCTGCACATGTGCAATTGCCCAGCAGAATCTCAGAAACACCTCTGTGCTTTACCTTGCTGAATGAAATCCTTGCTCGGACACAGAAGGAGCAGCCAAATGAGCACACGATGTCCCACAAACTGCTGAGAGGAGTTAATCTGATCTAGATGGCAGCACCAGAAAGATAATGCCAGAACAGGCGGCACGGTGGCGCAGCGGTAGAGTTGCTGCCTTACAGCGCCAGAGACCCGGGTTCAATCCTGACTATGGGCGCTGTCTCTACATTCTCCCCGTGACCTGTGTGGGTTTTCTCCAGGATCTCTGGTTTCCTTCCACGCTCCAAAGACGTGCAGGTTTGTAGGTTAAGTTGCTTGGTGTAACTGTGAGTTGCCCCGAGTGTGTGTGTAGGATAGCGTTAGTGTGCGGGGATCGCTAGTTGGCGCAGACTCGGTGGGCCGAAGGGCCTGTTTCCGCGCTGTATCTCTAAACTAAAGAACACGTTTTATCTTGCAACATTTCATGTTACCCAAACCCTACTGGACGGGGCAGCTGTAATACCTCAGTGCTGGAGTTTATCATTATTGGTTTATTGTTGTCATGTGTATAGAAGTATAATGAAAAGATTTGTTTGCATGCTATACAGTCAATTCATTTTATACATCAAGCCACAAAGTACAACAGGTATTGCAAGGAGAACAATACCCTAGTTCAAGATAATGTGATAGCATTGTACCGTAACAGTGAACAGGTGTAAGGTACACAATAATGTCGGCTGCGATTTGCACTGGGAAACAGGGTTAGTGTAGATGGGCAATTGATGGCAAGCCTGGACATGGTGAACACGAGAGCTTCTTTCCATGCTGCGTGAGTCCAGGTCGGTGTCATTAATGTGCAGCGCTGCCGGAATACTGAATGTACAGTCTCACATTCTGGGAGAAATGAAAGCCTAGAGTTTCCAAGCAAGAGGACGACCTCACAGGCGAGCTGACACCAATTAACTCTGCGCTCTAATCTTGTGTGTTAACTCCACAATCCATTCTCTGTGCCTTTTTCCCCCTCAAATGCAATTAGAGAGACGAGAAGAAATGTTCCAAACTTAAAACAGCATCAAGATCCATATTCCAGTGTTGAGGCTTTCTCGGCTAAATGTGCTTAGAATACAAGCAATATTGATGTTGCTCCCATTTCACCTCTTGGACTGTTTACTGTTCACAGAAAAAAGATACCTGCCATTCTGTCTAAATGCGTTTTTCACTAATCTACTTATAATGAGTTTTAGTGTGGCTGACAGGGAAGGTGCCTCTCTCTGCCCAGCTCAGCGCCTTATTTACTGGCACAAGGGTGGACAGTTCAACGGAGATTTTTAAGGGAGAGATAGATAGATTCTTGATTAGTAAGGGTGTCAGGGGTTATGGGAAGAAGAGGGGAGAATGGAGTTAGTACGGAGAGATAGATCAGCCATGATTGAATGGCGGAGTAGACTTGATGGGCCGAATGGCCTAATTCTGCTCCTATCACATGACATGACAGAGCTGGGGGTGAGCCTGTGCCTTCCCCCTTTACATGTCATGATAAAAAGCAAGACTTTTACAAAATCTACTTAATTAAATATGAATCAAAATTGGACCTGTCGAACGCATGTTACATAACTTGCATTGTATTTAAATGCATGTATTTAATTTAAATAAAACTATTGACATTATTGACATAATACATCGGAGGTGGGTGGAGTGTATAATTTATGACAAAGTTTCATGTCCTTCAAATAAAGTGAAGTTACCCAGTAAACAAACTCTGTTTAAATAGAGGAGAAAGCTACAAGATTTCTCACACTAATAGCATGATAATTACACTAAACAAAATGCAGTTAGTGGAGGATATTTAGATATTAATCTTGGCATAAAATCATTATGGGCATCAAGTTTAATTGACAGGGGAAATCACCCCATTATCTCAACTTTTCTTGGCTAAAGCACTGCCTTAATGATACCAGCAAGTCCTTGTCCACAGCACCAGACCAGAAATGTCAACTACCCCTTTGTCTGCACAGTTGCTGCTTAACCCACTGAGTTTCTCAAACAGTTTGTTTTCTTAGAACACAAAATGCTGGAGTAACTCATCGGGTCAGTCAGCATCTCTGGAGGACATGGATAGCTGGTGTTTCAGGTTGGGACTCAATAGATCCCCCTTGAATCTTACAAAGGGTCCCAACACAAAACAGCACCTATCCATGTCCTCCAAAGATGCCTGACTGACCCATTGAATTACTCCAGCACTTTGAGCTCCACACAATATTCCAGCATCTGCAATCTTTTGCATCCCCCCAGTTTTGAAATGCAACACACATGGGAACGAATGCAACTTTCCTTTTCTCAAAGAGTCGAAAACCTAAGCAAAGCAGTGAAAATACTGGGACCTGACCCACTTCCCCCCCTTTGTCACTCTGACCCAATGAGCATGATAAAAGAATGTCACTTGTGCTGTACAAAACTCCGCAAATGATGACAGAAGGTTCAAGTTGTGCTCCAGAGACTTAAACACAACGATATGGGGCAGTACAGTGCCTCTACCTCATTATGACAGTGATGCCGGTTCAATTCTGACCTCAGGTGCTGCTCATGTGGAGTTTGCAGGTCCCCGGTGTGACTACATGGGTTTACTTCGGATACACCAGTTTCCATCCACATCCCAAAGACGTGTAAATTGATAACAAGGTTTACAAGATTAATTCCTGCAATGAGGGGATTGACATATGAGGAAAGGTTAAGTAGGCTGGAACTCTACTCTTTGGAGTTTAGAAGAATGAGAGGCGATCTCATTGAAACATATAAGATCGTGAGGGGCCTTGATCGGGTGGATGCACCGAGGATGTTCCCAATGATCGGGGAAACTAGAACTAGGGGACATAGTTGCAGAATAAGGGGGGGCTCTTTTAAAACTGAGATGAGGAAGAACTTCTTCACCCAGAGGGTGGTTAATTTATGGAATTCACTGCCCCAGGGAGCAGTGGAAGCAGAAACTTTAAATATATTTAAGACTAAAATAGATGGTTTTTTAGCTGCCAAGGGGATAAGGGGCTACGGGGAGAGGGCAGGGATATGGACCTAGGTATGGTTAGTATAGTAAGACCTGAGTGATCTCCTGGACAAGTGTCGATCGCCTAGATTGGGGTCGGAGAGGAATTTCCCGGATTTTTTTCCCGAATTGGACCTGGGTTTTTATCCAGTTTTTTGCCTCCCCCAGGAGATCACGAGGTTCTTGGGGTGGAGAGGGGTGATAGCGGTATAAAGGGGAGGGTAGTGTCTTGTGTTCTGTGTCTTGTGTCTACTGTTTGTGGGTAAGTGTGTCTGTTTAGTGTTCAGCCATGAGCGAATGGCGGTGCGGGCTCGATGGACCTGGTGGTCTGCTCTCGCACCTACTTTCTATGTTTCTATGTTTCTATGTATAACTGACCACGGTAAATTGCCCGAGTATGAGATGGAATCTGAGAGGGGTGGTGTCGGAATTTGTTGGGAATGTGGAGAGAATGTGGGGAGAAGGCAGGAGAGTGGGGTTGAGATGGAAATATAGATCTGCCTTGGTTGAATGGCAGAGTAGACTTGATGGGCCAAATGGTCTAATTCTGGTCGTCTGACATGAAGAATAAAAATGGGGCTTATGCAGGACTGGTTGGCGTAGACCCAATGGACTGGTTCTCTCTGTGACAATGTCTAGGCAGACCGTCCAGTGAAATCTGTGTCCTACACACCAGATGTGGAACAGAAGCCCCACAAGGTGCGGCAGTGAATGTGAAAGACCCCCCAAGCACAGCACTGTGAAGTATCTTCATAGCTGTTATCATCCTACCCCAACCAGAGAGCAGTCCTGAACTACTATCTACCTCATTGGTGACCCTTGGACCATCTTTGATCGGACTTTACTGGCCTTACCTTGCTCTAAACATTATCCCCTCATCATGTGTCTGTACACTGCAAATGGCTCATTTGTGACCACGCATTGTCTTCAGGCTGGCTGGGTAGCACGCAGTATAAGATTTTGACTGTTCCTCGATGCATGTGACAATAAAATAAACTGAACTGAAAATGAAAGCAGATATCTTCAGAGTTGTTGATTGGTAAGGGTGTCAAGGGGTTATGGGGAGAGAGAGGGGGGAGACAGGAGAATGGGGTGTAGAGGAAAAGGTAGATCAGCCATGATTGAGTGGTGGGGTAGGCTGGATGGACCGAATGGCCTACTTCTGCCTCTCTGACTCATGAACTCAGAAGTTCTGACAGTGGCAGAAGTCTAACCAGTCAACCTGGACATTATTATCTCATTGCAACGTGTGTCATCTTGCTGTGCCAAGACGGTCTGCCTTGTTAATTGAATTAGTCACAAAATCTAGACCACTTTGAAGCGTCCTGCGAGTGGGACGTGACAGGCGCTACAGAAATGCAAGCATTTCTTCTTCCAGCGCTCCAGTTGAACCGTGTAGGAAGGAACTGCAGATGCTCGGCTGTACCGAAGATGGATATAAAATGCTGGAGTAACTCAGCGGGACAGGCAGCATCTCTGTTTAGAAGGGATGGGATTCAAGTCTGAAGAAGGGTCTCGGCCCGAGAGGTCGCCCATCCCGTTCCTTCTCTCCAGAGACGCTGCCTGTCCCGCTGAGTTGCTCCAGCATTCTGTGCCTGTCTCCAATTGAACAAAATAGCAGGTGGCCTCTCGCCTGTTTGAAGAGGCTGGAGAAGGAAACACACACACTGCGCGCTCGCCTTCGAGGGAGCGCATCAGAGATCTCTCCACATACAGGCTGGGTCCACCTGCGATGAGCGTTTGATTTCTCAGCGGGTGATGAGCTGGGTCAACGTTTGCTGCCGCCCACAGAAACTGGAGGTGTCTCTGCAGCCCAAACAGCCCAGAGCAGCGCTGGGATTGTGGAAGCGTTGGGGATATCACCTTCACAATGTTTATTTTGTACACAGGGCAAGATCTTTCCCCCCCAGATCTGTGATCATCTGCCCGACAAAGAACAAGACAGGGAAACGCACCCCGGGAGCTGTCCCACACCGGCGACTGGCGAGCGCACACATCCAATGGGTCCCGTCCTGACCTGATCCACAGGTACTCGCCCACCAAAGTGTGTAGGCTCTGTGGCCGCATGTCACCCAACCCACCCCCTCCCTCACAAACCCCTCTCCCATTACATTCACGGCTCTCGGTAAGCAGCGATCACAATTCCGTTTATTGACACCAGCACAAAGAACAACTATGTTTAAAACAAGCAGCAACCTGCTGCATATTGTACAGTGGACGAGGAGATACACCAACACCTCAAGTTGATGGGGTCAGCTGGAGAATGTTCATAGTGTACAACCTTGAGGGGCCGAGTGGCCTACCTCGAGCCCATCCTTATAGACACCTGTCAAAGGAGCACGAGCGGGCCACTCGGCCCCTCGATCCTACCCCATCCATCGACATGAACATGGCTTGTTTACACCAGGCCTCAACTCAAACTCCTCTTCTGCTCCCGGTTCCCACGACCTCCCACTCCGTATCTGTGCCCGGAGCCTCTGGAACTTTGCAATCCAGGAATCATCTCCCCCCCCCCCCCCCCTCCCATTTCACCCCAATGTAGAAGGTGGGAGAGAGGGGTGGGGGTGGGGGGGAGAAGGGGGTGGTTTGGGGAGGGAGAAGGTTGGGGATGGTTGGGGGAGAGAGGGGGGGGGGGGGGGAGAAGGGGTGGTGGAGGGGGGGGGGGGTGGGGGGGAAGGGTTGGGGGAGGGGGGGAGGGGGAAGGGTTGGGGGGAGGGGTGAGGGGGAAGGTTGGGGGAGAGAGGGGTGGGGGGGGGAGAGAAGGGGGTGGGGGGGGGAGGGGTGAGGGGGAAGGGGTTGGGGGAGGGGTGAGGGGGAAGGGTTGGCGGAGGGGTGAGGGGGATGGTTGGGGGAGAGAGGGGTGGGGGGGGGAAGAAGGGGTGGTTGGGGGAGGGGTGAGGGGGAAGGGTTGGGGGAGGGGTTGGGGGGGGGGGAGAGGGGGATGGGGGGGTGTTGGGGAGAAGGGGTGAGGGGGAAGGGTTGGGGAGAGTTGGGAGGGGGAGAAGGGGGATCCAGGGGTGAGGGGGTTACCTTCCTCTTGATGCCCACAGTGGCAGCAGACGGCCCACAGGTACTGGGTGGTTCTCCACACCAAGATGATGAAGAGACCCCCGAAGAAGGTGACCATGGAGGAGGCGAGGAAAGCCCACCACATGCGCTGGTCGCTGCTGTCACAAATCATCTCGGCATCGATGGGGATGATGACGGGTTCCATGTTGAACACGGTGTTGTATCTTCTGGAGGACGCGTTGGCCCGGGCCATGGCTAGCATGAGGACAGACAGGGCGAGAGGCAGTCGCGCCTCTCCGCCCGGCTCACGGCCATGCTAGCCGTGCCTAGAGGGGCCGAAGAGCCGGGGGAGGAGGAGGAGGGAGAGCGGGGAGGAGGAAATGAAAGGGGGGGGGGGGGGGGGGGAGAGGGGTTGCAAACAAACAGCCTCCCCTCCTCGCCGTGTAAAATCCTTCCCTCCAACAGAGAGGAATCTCGCCTCTGTCTCTCTCTGCCTATCACTGCCGCAAGAATCGATTAATTATCTCCAGCGCAAATTCCCCTTCAATCAGATTTATAATCCAGGGAAAGAGAGTCAACCAAACTGCCTCCTTCTTTCCTTCCTTCCGTCCTTCTGGCTGCTCGGGGAAGGAGTATTTATGGAGGCGGCGCTCACTGCCCGTCTCCTGCGCTGAGCGATGGGTGGCGGTGAGTGTTGGCCAGCCGCGTCTCTCTGTCTCTCTGTCTCTCTGTCACACGGGCAGGCGGCCGCGGATCCCAGGTGAAGAAGCCGTGTTGTTTGGCCGGCACAGAGGCGGGGCTGGGACGGGTGCACAGATAGTCAACGACCTCCTCTTCTTCCTCCCCCTCTCTCACTCTCCCCCTCCCACTCTCTCCCTCCCTCCCTCTTTCTCTCTCTCCCTCTCCCTCTCTCCTTCTCTCTCTCTCTGCCAACCAGCGACTGCTTCAGCTCGTATTCGTGACGCAGCGCTAGATAGGTGGCATAATTTTAAGCCTCTCGTCCCATTTCATCCTACGGTAGATAAACACACACACACACATAGACACACACACAGATACAGCCACACACACACACACACGGAGATACAAGACCCTGCTCTCCTCTATAAACCGAGCCCTCATGTTTTTCTACATTTCATCCACAGGTTTCAAAAGGACACAATCTCCTCCTATTCACACGCTCTGTTGCGTTTGATTCTGCTATTGCTCTCCCTCCTCTCCCTCCCCTCCCCACCAGCGCCGACCAGCGCCGAGCACAGATGGTGTGGGTTTGAATTAGATGGAGGTGGCTGTGTTAATATCATGTAGTACCATGTTACATGTAGCCGGGCGGAGAGGCAGATACAGAGAGGGGAGCGGGGTGGGTGGTGTATTACTGTCTAACCCCCGCTCCCCCTAAATACTCTAACCGGATGAGTTTAGGGCATGTATCTCTTGTCTCAAGACCCATGGAGGGGGGAGTTGGCTGCATTTAATTTACGTTTATTATAGACTAACAACCGTGAAGTGGGGACACCAGCCATTGCTCACGCTGAACCAATGGGTTGGCTGTACCGTGAGATGCGCTGTTTACCAAACGGATGGAGACACAGTCGATGCTGGAATCTGGAGCGAAAATACACCCACAAAGTGCTGGGGGAACTCGGCGACTCGGGCAGCATCTGTGAAGGGAAATGGACGCGAGGAGATTCTCATCGTGATGGGGCAGAGGGGAGATGGTTGGTGAGGGGAGGAGGGGGAGAGGAGGGAGAGGTGAGGGGAAGGGAGTCTATTCTCGGGGAGTGCCAGCTGGTTCTTGCCCCGTCCCTCGGGGAGACCCGATGGAAAATGTAACATTAGAGTGGAAGACAGGGTAAACAATGGTGGAAATGTCACAGACTAGTGGGCATGTCTTTCAGCTGAGGTTTAAAGATGTGCGAGGCAAGTTTTGTTTTACCCACTGGAGCTCGCTGCCAGAGGTGGTGGTGGAAGCAGATAAGATAGTGGTGGTGTTCAAGAGACTTTTTAATTAAGTGTGTGGATATGCAGGGAATTGGGGCTATGTATCACATGCAGGGTGAGGAGGTAATGGCATCATATCCGGCTCAAACACCAAGTGCCGAAGCTCCTGTTCCTGCCCCGTGTTGTTCTATGTGTCAGCTTTCTTCCCTCCATTTCATTAGTCTGAAGAAAGGATCCATTCCCTGCTCAGATGCTGCCCGCCCTCCTGAGTTCCTCCAGCATTTTGTATTCAATATCCCAGGGGCTTGGATACAAGTCGCTATACAACTAGGATCCCATGTTGCAATCAATGGCCTCTCCTCAGACCAACATGCTTGGTTCCCATTAGTAACAAGGTCCCAATTCTCCCGTCAGAAACTGGCTCCCGTCAGGAGCAGCGCTTTAAAGGGAAGGAGATTTAAACCTCACATGATATTGAAAGGTTGCAACCACGACCCACTTCAAATGTCCATCTTTCCGATCCGCTTTGTGAGTTAACACGGGTTTAAGTTTTTAACAAGTTTTATTTTTAGAAATATATATTTTTTTTTAAATCGATGGGTTTTATTATTTTTAAAGTAATGTAGTTCCACAGCAACAATGACAGAAACAAGACTCAGAACTAAAAGTTCCGCTGTAGAATGAGAATGCCAAACTGTTGATGCACGATTATAAACGGTGACTCTAATGTCCTTCAACCAAGAAAAATGGCCAATGCATTGGTAGTTTCTGGAAGCAATATGATTTTATAACTCATGCTTGGAATATTCAGTTCCACGTCTGTAATGAATTGGACGGTGCAGAGTGCACAACACATCACCAACTGGTACAGTGTCATTATCACCCTCTGGTGGCGCTGATGGGGATTACAAATTGTGTTCCATATCCACATGGAGTGTGTGAGGTTGTAGCCCCTGTTTCCAATATCTAAAGAGGCTTCTCATTGCCTTCTGGCTGCACTTCACTCCCCACCGTCCTCATCTTTGGACACCCTGTGCGTAGGGGAACGGGTGGAGCTGGGAAAGCTGGAGTAACTCAGCGGGACAGGCAGCATCTCTGGAGAGAAGGAATGGGTGACGTTTAGGGTCGGGACCCTGCTTCAGACTGAGAGTCATGGGGGAGGAAACTAGAGATATGGAAGGATAAGGTGTGAAAACGACAGATAAAAGCAGACGATGCTCAAGGAAATGTAGAATGGTTCATTGTTAGCTGGGGGTAGGGGGGTGACAGGTATACAATCAGTAAAATTAATCAGGAGGACAGTGAACCTGATTGGAGTACTAGGATGGGGAGGGACAGAGAGAGGCAGAAAGCATGGGTTACAATGTTAGAGAAATCAGCACTCATACCGCTGGGGTGTAAGCTGCCCAAGCAAAATATTGAGGTGCTGCTCCTCCAATTTGCACTGGGCCTCACTCTGACAATGGAAGAGGCTCAGGACAGAAAGTTCAGTGTGGGAATGGGGAGATAAAGTGTGTGGCAACCGGGAGATTGGGTAGGTCTAGGCAGACTGAGCGGAGGTGTCCAGCGAAACGATCGCCGAGCCTGCACTTGGTTTCGCCAATACATATAAGCACACATTTAAATAAATATATACAAATATATATACACACACACACATATATATATCCACACACATATATATATACACACACATATATATATATACACATATACACCCACACACATATATATACACACATATATACACACACACACACACACACAGTGTATATATATATATACACACACACACATACATATACAGTATACATATATACATATATATATATATACACACACACATATTTATACACATATATACACACACACACATACATACACACACACATAATGAGTTTTGGAGGTTTTGCCTTTGTGGTTGGTGAACATTGAGTTTCCCCACTGTATTAAAGCATGTTGCAGGAAGAGAGCAAGCTGGAATTGTAAGGAGCTATTGAAGCCGGCAGCTGTGACAACATTCCCAATGATGTACACGTGCCTATTCATACAATGCAGTGAACCACAGTCCCACATCAATCACCATGTCACCCAGCACCTGGCCTTGCAGGGTTGGATACTCTGAACCAACCCTCTCAGCCCCTCGAGCTTGTGCCTGCCCCAATTTAGATCATAATTAATGCATTTGGCCCCCTTCTCCCAGTTGTAACAGAATCACCTGATGGGATAAGCACGAAATGCTGGAAAAGACTGCCTGCAGAACTGTACAGAGGGGTTCCAACCCAAAGCATCACCTATTCCTTTTCTCCAGAGAAGCTTCCTGACCCGCTGAGTTACTCCAGCATTGTGTGTCTATCTTCACTGGTAAACTCAGCAGGCCTGCTAGCATCTGTGGGGAGAGAAAAAGAAAATAGAGTACGTATTTCAGGGCATTGATGAAAGTTCATCAACCTGAAACCCTGTCAGATGTGCTGAGTTTACCAGCGCTTTGTGTGTTGTTTCAGTTTCCCAGCAACTGCATCTCTCGGATGCACACACCGTTCCTTCAGGCCAATTTCCAAAGGTTCTCACAAGAACGTGCCAGCCTTCTTACCCCAGCAGTTTGAGCGACGAAGCATGAAACGACTACTCATTTTATCTTGATGGTGGAGGAGTCTTTTGGCCTCCCAGAGAAAACATCAGGAGCCATACATGATCGTGTCACAAAGTACACACCTAACAATATCTTTTGTACTGGGCCTTGGTGCCATGGTGCATCCAAACATCAAGCACCTATTTACACTAACCCTTAGACTAGTTCTCTTTTACCAGCGCAGCTCAAGGCCAGCACAGACAAAGTTGGGCTGAAGGGCCTGTTTCCGTGCTGTCCGACTTTGTGGTTCTAAATGCAATGGATGCAAAACAGGTACAACTATATCAATGTGGCAAACCAATGGATCTGTATACAATACCAAAAGGGCTTTGTTACTGGGCACACCCCAATAATCAATTGGTACATACAGGACACATGTAGGGGGCGCACAATACATCTGGGTAAAGAGACTCTTCCAGCAGATACATTTACTTCTTGATTCACACGGAGTATAAGTGCAGTGCAGGGCCTGAGGGAGATTTGTTCACTGCTATGTTTAGGCATAAAATTAACCTACATTTTAAAAGGTATTGACTCGAGCACTATTTCCAGCTGTCATTATTAAAGAGGGCATGTTCAACAGTTGCCCAGCAATGATGCACGGAACATTCTGGTGCAGAACACATTCCCCATGTTCCAACAAAGGAACATTGACTTTATAAGTTAAGATAATGGGCATGGCTGCAATTTCATAAGAAGCTTCTCCACAAAACGGCAGATAGTGGACGAGAGTTATTTATTGCACTCGGGATGGCTGGATAATGGAATCATATTTGTTTAAATGCAATTCTTTACTGCACTTTCAATGCAAGAGATGTTACAAGCAATGCTGTGACCTTAACTATTAATCAAATGTGATTTTAGTTCCAATTCTCTATTGCTCTTGACAGCTCCGTTTCTGAATTTGTCCCACGTGAAAGGCTTTGTAACTTTGACATATTAAATGTGGTCAGCACATCCGTGTTTAAAAGAGTTTGTTCTCCTCAGAGGGCATGCCATTGAATTGCAAACCAGCTTGTTAAATGCACGCTCGGAGATTGCTATCTTAAAGAAATGAGAACATTAATCTGTGGCTCCATCACAGAGTTCCTCAAGATCACGATGGCTGTGAATTACAGTGCAGACATGTTCTCCTATTCACTGTTTGTCCCCTTATATAGTTATCTTGCAATGGCATGAAGTCCATGAGCTGGTTACTAGAAGTGGACACATTTATGATAATTATAACATTGGATATGCTTAGTGTTTAGAAGCTAAGCAATAATGAATAAGAAAAGGACACGTCAAGATTTACCCAATGATACAGCTGAAAATATATTTCCAAGAAGCTTTGCCTTTCAGACTGACCATTCTCAAAGTTTACAAAATCCTGTTACATCCAGAAAAACATTGCACATCAGGAAGCATACAAGACATCTTTATTAAGTTACTGAAGATGGACACAAAACGCTGGAGTAACTCAGCGGGACAGGCAGCATCTCAGGAGAGAAGCAATGAGTGATGTTTCATGATGAGACACTTCTTCAGGCACTGAAACATCGTTCTGAAGAAGTGTCTCAACCCAAAATATCACCCATTCTTTCTCTCCAGAGATGCTGCTTGTCCGACTGAGTTATTCCAGCATTTTGTGTCTACCTTCGATTTAAACCAGCATCTGTAGTTCTTTCCCTCTCACCCCTAATGCCCCTTGGAAAGGAATATCTCCTGTTCTTTTCTCTTGCATTTTCTCAACAAATGTACAGTTTTCCTTTGTCTTTTGAAAGTTACATTTGATTCTGTTTCCTTTATCTTTTTATTCAGTAAATTCTCATTCTTAAATCTGAAATATGTAAATGCTCTAGCTCATTCTTTCAAAGCCATTTCAGGCACCGACTTTGATTCTCTCTCTCTCCTGGAGAGCTCAGAGCTATGGAACTTTGTACATACGGCAAGCCTCCCATCTATAATAGGGACAGATTAGAGCTCTGTTGTCATGAAAAAGAATCTGACTTGCAACACTTGCAGCGCCAGAGACCCGGGTTCGATCCCGACTACAGGAGCTGTCTGTACGGAGTTTGCACGTTTTTCCCGTGATGGTGATCGCAGGTTGGTGTGGATTCCGAAGGCCTGTTTCCACGCTGTATCTCACAACCAAACTAAACTCTGCAATACTTTGAGTGGAAATGTAAGAGCAAACTCATCCATCATAGAGTCAAGAGTGTTTTATTGTCATGTGTTGCAGATGGAACAATGATATTCTTACTTGCTACAGAATATGTAAACATAGTACACTGTAAACAATATAATGGCGCAACAATGCACCAGACTACTTGTGCATTCAAACTGATGTGCCAACACACATTTCTTCAGTCAAAAGTAACACTGGAAGTGATAATTGGTGTATTTAAGAACCCTATACAGTGAAGGAATTGTGTTAGCATGGATTGAAGACTAGGCTATCACATAGAAAGAGTTAGAATATAGTAGGCCTTTTCAGGCTGAAAGGCTGTCACTCGTGAAGTGACCCCCCGGGATCATGTCTTGGAACTAAATTGTTTACTAATTACATTAATAACCTGGAGTAAGAAACAAAATACAGGGTATCCAAGTTTGTCGATGATACAAAAATAGGTGGAAGGGCACGTTATGATGAGAACATGTTGGTTGTGCAACAGGTTTTAGTTTTGCTTTCAGTTTTAGAGATACCACGTGGAAACAGGCCCTTCGGCCCACTGAGTCCATGCTGACCATTGATCGATGTTATTCCACTTTCACAACCGACACACTAAGTGACATTTACAGAAGCCAATTAGCCTACGAGCCTGCAGGTGTTTGGAATACGAGAGGAAACCGGAGCACATGGAGAAAACCCACGTGGTCATAGGGAGAACGTGCAGGCTCCGCATGAACAGCACCTGTAGTCAGGATCGAACTGGGGTCTCAGGCGCTGAACGGCAGCAAATCTACCGGATATAGATCATTTGAGGGAATGGACAAAACCTGGCAAATGGAGTTTAATGCGAGGTTGTGCACTTCTGTAAAGGGACTCTAAAGGGAAATCATTATCTAAATGGAGAGAAACTGCTAATCAATGAAGTTCAGAAGGATTGTTCTTTTATATGAATCACAAAAAGTCCAAAAAGTGCTGGAGTAACTCAGCAAGTCCGGCAGCATCTCTGGAGAATTTAGATAAGTGACGTTTCTAGTCAAATCATCACCTATCCATATTCTCCAGAGATGCTACCTGACCTAATGAGTTACTCCAGCACTTTGTGGGTTTTTTTTTTTTGTGAACCAGCATCTGCAGTCCAGGTGTTAAGGGTTATGGGGAGAAGGCAGGAGAATGGGGTTAGATAGATCAGCCATGATTGAATGACGGAGTAGACTTGATGGGCTGAATGGCCTGATTCTGCACCTATGACCCTATGACCTGTTCCTTGTATCTACAAAAAATAGTAGGCAGATCAAAGAAATAATTAATATGGCAAAGTGCCCGTTGGCGGTTTTTGGAGCTTTAGAATTGGGAGGTTTGTTATGTTGTAGGGTGTTGGTGAGACCACACCTGGAGAACTATGCACACCTTTGTTCCATTGACCTAACTCTGAATACAGTAGTATTGGAGCCAGTCCAAAGGAGATTAACTAGGATAATCCCTGGGATGAGAGAGCTGTCCTATCAATGCAAGGAATATTGTGGAGAAACCAGATGAACTAATGCCCCTGTCCCACTTAGGAAACCTGAACGGAAACCTCTGGAGACTTTGCGCCCCACCCAAGGTTTCCGTGCGGTTCCCGGAGGTTTTTGTCAGTCTCCCTACCTGCTTCCACTACCTGCAACCTCTGTCAACCACCTGCAACCTCTGGGAGCCGCACGGAAACCTTGGGTGGGGCGCAAAGTCTCCAGAGGTTTCCGTTCAGGTTTCCTAAGTGGGACAGGGGCATAAGTGACTGGTTCAGTGTTTGGGACTAGCCAGTTGTGGCCATTGCAGAAACATGGTTGAGAGAGGGACATGGCTGGCAACTCCGTGTTCTGGGGTTTCCATGTTTCAGCCGTGATAGAGAGGGGGGCAGGAGAGGTGGAAGAGTTGTCCTACTAATCAGGAAGACCATCACGGCAGCACTCAGATAGAACATTCTGGAGAGAATGTGCAGGAAGAAACTGCAGATGCTGGTTTACACCGAAGATGGACACTAAATGGTGGAGTCACTCAGCGGGACAGGCAGCATCTCTGGATAGAAGGGATGGGTGACGTTTCAGGTCGAGACCCTTCTTCAGACTGAGAGTCAGGGGAGTGGGAAACGAGATATGGAAGTGTACAAAGAACATGCAAGGTGTGAAAAGAACTGATCAAAGCAGAAGATGAAGGAAATGGCTCATTGTTGGATGAGGGAAAGGTGACGACGAGGCATACAAACAGTAAAATTAATCAGGAGGACAGTGAAACTAGTAGAACTAGGATTGGGGAGGGTTGGGGAGAGAGGGGAAGCAAGGGTTGCTCGAAGTTAGAGAAGTCAATATTCATACCGCTGGGGTGTAAGCTGCCCAACTGAAATATGAGGCGCTGTTCCTCCAATTTGCACTGGGCCTCACTCTGACAGTGGAGGAGGCCCAGGACAGAGAGGTCAGTGTGGGAATGGGAGGGGGAATTAAAGTGTTTAGAGACTGTGTAGGTCTAGCGGACTGGGCAAAGTCGTTCAGCGAAACGATCGCTCAGTCTACACATACAGGAGGCCAAACAAGATGTACAGGCTTGTCACTTAATTAACTTGTCTACATTTTACTAGTGTATGGATGATCATTGGCCCGTGCAGACCCGGTGGGCTGAATGGCCTGATTCCATGCTGTATCTCCAAACCAAACTGAACATCAAAACATACTTGTTGGCAGCAAGGCACTCCGTGAACAGCCAGAGTTGGATAAGACCAAGTATTCTCTTCATTCGCTGTTATAATCAGCTGATAAAATAATCAGGTTAATTTTCAAATCCAGGCCAAGCTGAGAATGTCAACGCAAGTGTCAAACTATTCAAGATAGGAATGTGGTGACAAGGTAGAAGATCAGCCTTGGCCTTGATGGACTGCAGGGCAGGGCAGGGCAGGCAAACAGGAATGGCAGAACAGGATACATGTATCTTACTCCTCCTTACATCATAATAAAATGTTTTCCAACAATTGGATTATCAAACAGTGAGGAAAGTTGATGAGCAGGAAGAGCTATGTTGACTCAGCCAGAAACGCATCGGAGTGCAAGATGGATAGACCATATTATCGTTGCAGTCTTTGTCCACACATGTACACAATTGAAGGGAAAGGCAAGTGACACTCGAGAATTGTGGAGGGTGCTTTCAAAATAAAATTCAAGACTTGACTTCGGCCATAAGATATCTGACCGCAATACAGCAGGGAGATTTCAACTGAGGCAAATGAGGTATAACACACGATTGAGGAATCTGCGGTAGACAAAAATGCTGGAGAAACTCAGCGGGTGCAGCAGCATCTATGGAGCGAAGGAAATAGGCAACGTTTCAGGCCGAAACCCTTCTGCAGTTGAATCTTTATTCATGACTTGCTCTAAACAGCTGTTTGTCACAGTCCACAGTGGGACAGTGGAACTAAAATTGTCCAGAATTGAAACAGGAATCACCTTGGCATTCTGCGATCTGAACTTCATCCACATGCCATGCATCTGTTCATTTGAATTGACAACAGATGGGGATTTAAAAGCACCAAGAGAGAAACAAATTGTTTTATAACTTCAGTTCCAGAGGTGGCACTCTGATGAAAGTTTTCTCCAAAAGTATCAGTTGTTCACAGATCCTGACGTAAAAAATATTTATCTTCCCACAGATGCGGCCTGACATGCTGAGTATTTTCTCCATTTTCTGTTTATTGTTCGGGTGGGGTGTTAAGCTGCTGAAAGTGAACCCAAATAGTCAGAGATAGGAACAAAAAGCTGTAGTTACTCAGCGGGTCAGACAGCATCTCTGGAGAAAAGGAATAGGTGACGTTTCGGATCAGGTCCCTTCTTTAGGCTGAGAGTCAGGGGAGAGGGAGTCGAGAGATATGGAAGGTCAAGGTGTGAAAACAACAGATCAAAGCAGATGAGGAAATGTAGATGGCACAGTGTCATAGCAGATTACTGCCTCGCAGCGCCAGAGACCCGGGTACCATCCTGACTACGGGCACTTGTCTGTGCGGAGTTTGTGCGTTCTCCCTGTAACCTGCGTGGGTTTTCTCCGAGATCTATGGTTTCTTTCATATTCCAAAGACGTACTGGTTTGTAGGTTAATTAGCTGGTGTAAATGTAAATAATTGTTTCTAGTGTGTGTGTGTAGGGTAGTGTTAATGTGCGAGGATCGCTGTTCGGTGGTATCTGTTGGGCCGAAGGGATGTATCTGTTGGGCCGAAGGGATGTATCTGTGATGTATCTCTAAACTAAAATGGTTCATTGTTAGCCGAGTCGAAGGTGACAAGAATTGGTTAGCATGCAACAAAGGCTTGTCGCTGTACCTTGGTACATGTGACAATAAACTAAACTCAAACACAACATAATGTCAATTTTCTCAGATGAGATCAGAGGTATTTCTTTTGACACATCTGCCTCTCCTGTGGGTGTGTCCGGTTCCTTGGCACTGAATTGACGAGCAAGAACATTCACCCCGAAATATCCGGTTTATATCCTTCATATCCTGCATCATTGTTGATCCCTCAATCACCATCTCTAAACCTCAGACTCGGGGGGAAAAAAAGGTCTCAAACCAAAACGTCATCTCTTCATTTCCGCCACGGATGCTGCCCGACCCGCTGAGTTACCCCCAGCTCTTTGTGCTTGGCTTCAGATTGCTGATGAATGGCACACATCAATAGTTCAGCTGCTGTACTGGTGCCAGTTCTCTCTCTGGAGATTCCACTGGAAGAAACCAGTTTCGTAAAGCAACTATTTCACGGAGTTTGCAGAAGTGCTCGCATTGCCAGGTATTGTCATCCAAATCCACTGGCTGCAATTTGAAAGAATGATTGCCAAAGGCTTATTTACAAAAGCAAATTGATTTAAAAACAACAATGTAACAGGTGGTGTCACTCGTGTTAAAATGCCACGACGTCAAATAGCAAGGAGACGCATTCCCGACTCGGATTCGATGATTCTAAAAACAGAAAATACTAAAGTATAAACAATCAGGTCTTTGATCTGAAACGTGAACCTGTTTCTCTCTCCACAGATGCTTCCCAACCTGTCGATTGTTCCCAGCATTTTCTGTTATTGTTTCAGGAGCGTTGGTTCAATTCACCGGCAGGCCACCATTCATTGCTCATAGGTGGACGAAAATGCTGGAGAAACTCAGCAGGTGAGGCAGCATCTCTGGAGCGAAGGAAATAGGCAATGTTTCGGGTCGAAACCCTTCTTCAGACGCCACCGGGCCCGCCGAACCTCGCCGCCTCACCGACCATCTGCCGACCGGGAACTCCTACGCTTCGCCCGCTGAAAATTTAGTTTAGAGATACATAGAAACATAGAAACATAGAAAATAGGTGGAGGAGTAGGCCATTCGGCCCTTCGAGCCTGCATCGCCATTCAATATGTTCATGGCTGATCATCCAACTCAGTATCCTGTTCTTGCCTTCTCTCCATACCCCCTGATCCCTTTAGCCGCAAGGGCCACATCTAGCTCCCTCTTAAATATAGCCAATGAACTGTGGCCTCAACTACATTCTGCGGCAGAGAATTCCACAGATTCACCACTCTCTGTGTGAAAAAAGTTTTCGTCATCTCGGTCCTAAAAGATTTCCCCCTTATCCTTAAACTGTGACCCCTAGTTCTGGACTTCCCCAACATCGGGAACAATAATCCTGCATCTAGCCTGTCCAACCCCTTAAGAATTTTGTAAGTTTCTATAAGATCCCCCCTCAATCTTCTAAATTCTAGCGAGTACAAACCGAGTCTATCCAGTCTTTCTTCATATGAAAGTCCTGACATCCCAGGAATCAGTCTGGTGAATCTTCTCTGTACTCCCTCTATGGCAAGAATGTCTTTCCTCAGATTAGGAGACCAAAACTGTACGCAATACTCCAGGTGTGGTCTCACCAAGACCCTGTACAACTGCAGTGCGGAAACAAGCCTTTCTCACGCCGAGTCCGGGCCTACCAGATATCCAGCAGTATCTTACACACACCAGGGACAATTTATATTAATACCAAGCCAATTAACCTACAAACCTGCATGTCTTTGGAGTGTGGGAGGAAACCGAAGTTCTCGGGAAAAAACCCACGCAGGTCACGGGGAAAAATGTACAAACTCCGTACAGACAGCGCCCGTAGTCAGGGTCGAAACCGGGTCTCTGGCGCTGAAAGGCAGCAACTCCACCGCTGAGCCACCGTGCCACCCTTGATCAGCCAGAGAGTCAGGCAGGGGGAAACCAGAGGGTTGGGAAGGTACAGAACAAACCAGAGCCTGCATTGACGACTCAGGAAAGGTCAGGCCCACAATGCTCCATTGTTGGCTGGGGACAAGGTGATAACCATTTAATAACCATATAACAATTAGAGCACGGAAACAGGCCATCTCGGCCCTACAAGTCCGTGCCGAACAACTTTTTTCCCCTTAGTCCCACCTGCCTGCACTCATACCATAACCCTCCATTCCCTTCTCATCCATATGCCTATCCAATTTATTTTTAAATGAAACCAACGAACCTGCCTCCACCACTTCCACTGGAAGCTCATTCCACACCGCTACCACTCTCCGAGTAAAGAAGTTCCCCCTCATGTTACCCCTAAACTTCTGTCCCTTAATTCTGAAGTCATGTCCATAACGAAGGAATAGAAAAGGTGAAATTCGCAAGATGATGAAGTTGATGGAGGGACGGAGAGAGGAGGAATGGAAGAGTTACTTGAATTTAGAAATTCATATATTCATGCCACTGGGTTGTAAAGATCGAGCTCAAAAATAATATAAAAGAAATGATCTTTCTATTTGCATCCCATTTAATGGCCTGTCCCACTTTCACGACCTAATTCACCACCTCTGCCGAGTTTGCCCTCGACTCATACTCGCAGCATGGTCATCACGAGGTCGTAGCAGGTCATGATGTTGGTCGTAGGTACTCGTGGCATCAAGTAGGTCGGGGCGTTTTTTGAACGATGAAAAATGTCCACGAGTAAAAAAGGTCGTGAATTAGGTTGTGAAAGTGGGACAGGCCCTTAAGGAAGATAATTTAAAATAAATACAACTGCTTTATTGCTTTAGAAAGATACAATTTTAAATATTCACAAAAGTGAGTAGTTTCCGGGCTGAATTGGTGATGAATTGGAAAAATGCCAACTTCATTTAAAAAAATCAATAATTGGAATCATTCCAGATAAGTATCCACGACAACAAACGATAAAAGGAGGAAAATATATTTCAAGTTCAATCTAAAAATAAATCCTTGCAGAGTTGTGTGTTATAGGACACAGGGGACTAGTTTTAATTTTTGAAATAGCAAATGATTTTGCAGATCGGAGATGAAAAGCCTCTTTTATTTAGGGCCATGGCGCTGTATAGGATACAATAAAGTCTAATTAGAACCATTTCCTGGAGATACAGTAGCTTGCAAAAGTATTCATACCCCTTTTGAACTTTTCCACATTTTGTCATGTTACAACCACAAACGTAAATGTATTTTATTGGGATTTTATGTGATGAACCAACACAAAGTGGCGCATAATTGTGAAGTGGAAGGAAAATGATACATGGTTTTCAAATTTTTTTACAAAGAAAAAACTGAAAACTGTAGCGTGCAAAAATGTTCAGCCCCCTTTACTCTGATACCCCTAAATAAAATCCAGTGCAACCAATTGCCTTCAGAAGAAGTCACCTAATTAGTAAATAGAGTCCACTAGTGCGTAATCTAATCTCAGTATAAATACAGCTGTTCTGTGAAGGCCTCAGAGGTTTGTTAGAGAACATTAGTGAACAAGCAGCATCATGAAGCCCAAGGAACACACCAGACAGGTCAGGGATAAAGTTGTGGAGAAGTTTAAAGCAGGGTTAGGTTACAAAAAAATATCCCAAGCTTTGAACATCTCACGGGGTACTGTTCAATCCATCATCTGAAAATGGAAAGAGTATGGCACAACTGCAAACCTACCAAGACATGGCCGTCCACCTAAACTGACAGGCCGGGCAAGGAGAGCATTGATCAGAGAAGCAGCCATGGTAACTCTGGAGGAGCTGCAGAGATCCACAGCTCAGGTGGGAGAATCTGTCCACAGGACAACTATTAGTTGTGCACTCCACAAATCGGGCCTTTATGGAAGAGTGGCAAGAAGAAAGCCATTGTTGAAAAAAAGCCATAAGAAGTCCCATTTGCAATTTGCCACAAGCCATGTGGGGGACACAGCAAACATGTGGAGGAAGGTGCTCTGGTCAGATGAGACCAAAATTGAAGTTTTTGGCCTAAATGCAAAACGCTATGTTTCCCGGTCCCACTGAGTTACTCCAGCATTTTTTTGTCTATCTTCAGTTTAAACCAGCATCTGCAGTTACTTCATACACATTATTGGAAGTGTTATTGGACCTGCCTCCACCACTTTCTGTGGCAGCTCAGTCCATACACACCACCACCCTCCGAATGAAGTAGTCACTCCCTCGCTCCTTTTTCAAACTCCCCCCCATCTAATATAACCCTGAACCCTCTATTTGTTTATTTCCTCTTCACTGTGTGCATTTACCATGTCCATCATGATTTGAGACACCTCCATAAGATCACACCGTCATCTTCAATGCTCCAAGGTCTGCCCGATCTTTCAGGTCCTGGAGTCCTGGCAAGATTCTTGCAAATCTTCTTTACACTCTTTCCAGCTTAATGCTGCTTTTCCTACAGCAGCTTATATCTTGAACAATAGAGAAAGCCTGTGTTTTAACCCTCTAATTTATTTCTATAAGCCTGTAGGACAGCCTGTAATTCTAATAGGGAATCAGAATGTAACACCAATTCTGCAAAAGATCAGAATGTAACAACAATTCTGAAAATACAACTCCCTGCTAGGGGTCTAGAGAAGAATATCCATAATGATATTACTACTTCCTCACCAGCCTCAGAACCTAATAAACAAATAAACTACCCAAAACATTACTATTCATATTATTATTTTATGTTTTGAAAAGCTATTAAAGCAGAATTTCTGATGCCTTTTCCATACTTCTCATTTCCAAACCTCATATTTGAATATTGACTGCATTGAAGGCTGCCTGCGACCATTGCAATTCCAGAGGCGTAGTGCGTAGATGGCAACTCTGATGATGCATCTATCATGCACACACTCGCACCTCAAGCTCAATATCAACAGCGTGAAGCTTTCAGCTCAAGGACGAGGCAACAGAGAATGGGAAATCCACATGCAAGGAGGAGAAGCTGACAGCTTATAACCTATTGGCATTATTTGATGGGGAAATGTAACAATTTATTGCGACTTGTGGTGCGAGTAAATTAACATTGGACAAGAACATTAACGGGATATTTTAGCATTGGTGTTTGGTGAAGGACACCTCATGGATTTACAAGGCCTCTTGTTCTTTGGTACAAAGTCTGATTCATTAACAGTTGACTCAAGACTGTTATTTTTCTCTCCAACTTTGGGTATATTGATAGAAAGAAATTGTTGATAAATGTAGCATAATTTTTAATCGGTTTGGATACAGCAAACTTTTTGTTTACGGAAATATAACATTGGTCATGTCTATGTTTAAAACATAGATACAAGATTAAGATCAAAGCTGAAATATTAAATTTATTCTAGGGGAAATACATTTCAATATCCATTATATTTTGAAAGATTTATCCGAGGGAATTATTAATATGAAACACTATTTTTCTAAGGTCAGAGCAGCAGCAATATCTTAAATTAATGTCTATAGTGGGTCATTTGTTACACTTTTTATTTTAGTTTAGAGATGCAGCAATGGAACAGGGCCTTGGGCCGGCCGGTGTGGATTTGGTGTGCCCACGCTAGTTATCCCACTACACACTTGGGGCAATTTACCGATAAATCCACATGTCTTTGAGAATTGGGTGGAAACCCAAGAGGTCACAGGGAAAACGTGCAAACTCCACATAAAACGCACCAGAGATCAGGATTGAACAAGGTCTCTGGCACTGGGAGGCAGCAGCTCTAACACTTCACAACCTCAATCCTTTCCACTCGTCACTACAATTTCATGTTTCTTGTGTTTTTTGACTGTTGGGAGATCAATTTCCCTCCTGGGATAAATAAACTTCTATCTTATTGTTTCGTATATCGCTAATTTTTACATTTTTTAAGTTTTAAGGGTATTTTACTGCAAAAATTCCTAAACATCGGATTACTGATATCTTCAGACGAGGCTGCAGGAAGCAACAAATTCCCCACAGGAGCCATGAATCACCAGTGCAAAGTGGAGACACGAGGGGTTAGAGATGCAGGAATCTGGAGCAAAAAACAAGCTGCTGGAAGAACTGAACAGTTTGAGCAGCATGTGTGGTCACCTCAGTGAAAGACACTCTTCGGTCTCCCCGAGCTTCGTTGACCTGCCAACAGAGTGAGATGTCAGTCGGGGAATGTTGCCGACTGGCCCGCTGCAGACCGCAGAAGTACGTGCTGAGGGACGCACTGATGCTCGGTGCAGCCAACGCCAAGGCTCGGTGGGGGATGGGTCGAATGGCCTAATTCTGCTCCTATGACTAGTGGAAAGGTGGAGAGAAGAGGGAAGGTAGAGATACAGGTTAGAGACATAAATCTGATCAGTGCAGAAGGTGGCAATTCAAGAATACTTTATTGTCACAAGTACCTGGGTAGAGTGAAATTCTTTGTTTTACATACAATACCCATAGTGCACAGGGTCAGGGATAGGGCGAGGACAATTACAAAGTATGCATGTTGGTCTTCCTTCTCAGCACCCTACGTTTAGTGCAAGGTAACTGCAGCAAAGTCCTGTCAAGAATAATTCGAGGGACATCAGAGGTAGATAGTACATCAGCGGTAGATAGAACACTGGTTCCAGTTACAGCCTGGGCCTGGTGAAGGACCATTGTCTTGGTCAAGTACAAAGAAGATCCCAAGTGCTGGAATGGCTCAGCAGGTGACTGGCATCATCTCTGGAGGCTGCAGGAAGTGACATATTTAGGGCAGGACCCTTGAATCAAACCAAAAGGCAAAGTGGAGACATGAGGGATAGAAACTGCTAACACGTCTGGATTGTTCAAAAGGAAATGCAGGTGCTGGAAGAACGAACAGGTACACAAAATGTGTGGAGAAACTCAGTGGGTGCAGCATCAGCTATGTTGACTTGCCAACAGAGGCGACGTTTCGGGCCGAAACCCTTCTTCATGTTGTTGTGTCAGGCAGAGCAGAAAAGCGTGGCTTAGTTTTAAAGATGGACGCAACTGAAACCAGGCCAACGCCAAGCCTCGGTGAATATTATGAGTCGAATGGCCTATTGCTCACAAGGACCTGTGTAGCAAATAGAAGAGAAGCTTTCTAGGTGGAGAAACAGTGTTGGAGACACAAATCTGCTCAGTGCAGTGGTGACAGGCCCGGGCTCGATCCTGTCTGCACGGAATTTGCACGTTCTCCCCGTGACTGATGGACTTTCTCCGGGTGCTCCAGTTTCCTCCCACACTCCAAAGACGTGCAGGTTTGTAGATTAATTGGCTTTGGTTAGAATTGTAAATTGTTCCTCTCGTGTAGGAGGATGGTGCTGGTGTACAGGGATCGCTGGAAGGGTCCAAACCAGAAACGTCACCTGTCCATGTTTTCCACAGTTGCTGCCTGACCTGCCGAGTCACTCCAGCACTTTGTCTCCTTTTGTGTATTAACCAGCATCTGCAGTTCTTTGTTTCTACAATCTAAAATTAACTGCGCATAATTCTTAGGTGGAGAAATCGCTCCAAAAACTGGAGATAAAGAAATTTGTGAATTCCTTGCAAACAGATTAGCCCAGGAAATCAATCCTCACCATTAGATATTTATCCTTTCGTAAGATAGCGAAAAGACGTCCGCTGATAATTGATGCACGTTCCTTCAAAGAGAATTCATTGCAAGATCCAAATGAATCTGGTTACAAGAAGATAGCCGGATTTACAGCAGCAGGCTTTAAAAACACATCAACAGTGACACAGCATATCAGCTGCACTAACTGTTTTCAGTGACTTCGAATGGCCAAGGCAATGCAAGCAACAGCCAGGGTCAGTTCAGATGCCCAAACTGTATCCAAAGCTTCGATATATGATAATGACCACATTAACATTTCATGCCTTTTCTCTATTCTCCAAGGAGCAAGGTAAATGTGTCCTCCAATTTGCTCCTCCTCCAAGACTCTTGTTCATGTTTTCATTTCAATTTAAATTCTTGTATCATTAAAGTGACTCCCTGTGGAAAATAGTAACCAAATAATCTAGTTCATATCAGACTTCATTATCTTGGAGAAGCAATTTACGTGGCGTCTCTTATAAAAGATGCAGACAAATGTGTCAGTTGTTGACTGTGCTGAGCTCCAGCCCATAAATATACCAATGACAATATCCTCTCTCCTTACAAATAGTCAACCAGCATGCTACAATTACATTTATGAATTGATCATAAAAACATCTGAAAGACCCGAATGAATGGATTAAGAGAATGGTCTATTGTTAAATTAAAATGACACAAATAGTTTGCATTTCATTAAATATGAAACAATTATATGCAGAACCGCAAGAAGATATCATAATCCATGTGCAGCAAGTAGTCAGGTTTCCTTGAGAAGATGGGGATGATTATGTATAATGCAGTTCGGGTTAGAACAGACTATGAAAATAGAACTAGGTTATGACGAAAAGAGAATGTCTAAATGCTGCTTTTTTAACAAGGAAACATAGAAAACAGGTGCAGTAGGCCATTCGTCCCTTCGAGCCAGCACCATTATTCAATATCACTAGAATTTAGATGATTGAGGGGGGGGGGATCTTATAGAGACTTACAAAATTCTTAAGGGGTTGGATAGGTTAGATGCAGGAAGATTGTTCCCGATGTTGGGGAAGTCCAGGACAAGGGGTCACAGTTTAAGGATAAGAGGGAAATCCGTTAGGACTGAGATGAGAAAAACATTTTTCACACAGAGAGTGGTGAATCTCTGGAACTCTCTGCCACAGAGGGTAGTTGATGCCAGTTCATTGGCTATATTTAGGAGGGAGTTAGATGTGGCCCTTGTGGTTAAAGGGATCAGGGGGTATGGAGAGAAGGCAGGTACGGGATACTGAGTTGGATGATCAGCCATGATCATATTGAATGGCGGTGCAGGCTCGAAGGGCCGAATGGCCTACTCGTGCACCTATTTTCTATGTTTTTATGATCATGGCAATCATACAGAATCAGTATCCCGTTCCCTCATTTTCTCCATATCTCTTGATTCTGTTAGCCCGAAGAGCTATATCTAACACTCTCTTGAAATCATCCAGTGAATTAGCCTCCACTGTCTTCTGTGTGACAAATATCTAACAGGTACAGGACATAACTTGCGTCCAAAGAGTGTAAAGGTACAGTTGGGGTATGCTAGGAATGGCCATGTTCAACACAGCTCGTAGGGAGATGAGGATCTTGGGCGGCACTCTTTCTTTGTTAAAGATTTAGTTCATCGAGTCTACTCTGCCATTTAATCATGGCTGATCTATCTTTCTCTCTCAACCCCATTCTCCTGCCTTTGCCCCATAATTCCCAACACCCTTCCCTACTTGTCCAGCTCTAATGGGAAGTAGTTTACCTGCATCATTAGATATCTCTCTCTCTCTCTCCACAGACGCTGCCTCATCTGCTGAATATTTGCAACACTGCAGATTTTCCACATCTACAGCTTTTTCGCTCAATTTTGACATGGCCGGTTTTAACATCTTAATTAACAGTAAAACAAATGGATTAACCATCAGACGGCCATTTCAATCCATGAGATTTAATAAAGGTTGCTTCTCTCTACTTTGTAACATTATAGATTTATAGTATTAATAAATGCACAATTATTATACTACATATCTAGTCAACTGGGTAATCTGCTCAGTAGGGCTGCTGCCTCTCTCCGACAGGGCAGCACGGTGGCGCAGCAGTAGAGTTGCTGCCTTACATCACTAGAGCCCTGGGCTCGATTCTGACTATGGGTGCTGTCTGTACGTTCTCCCTTTTCACCGCATGGGTTTTCTCTGAGATCTTCAGTTTCCTCCCACACTCCAAAGATATACGGGTTTGGAGGTTAGTTGGTGGGGTAACAGTGTAAACTGTCTCTCGTGTGTGTAGGATAGTGTTAATGTCCGGGGATTGATGAACAGTGTGGATTCAGTGGGCCGAAGGGCCTGTTTGCGAGCTGTTTCTCTAAACTAAAGAAAGCTCAATCTGAAATTTGCTTGAATTGCCTCATGATACATCTGGACAAGAGGCAACTTTTATCCGATCAATGAGTGACTTCCCACTCAGGGAATGATGAAAAATGATTCCCTTCACTAATAATCAGACGTGATCAATAAATTCATAATGAACCTTTCAAAATTGATAAAACTGTCAATTTGTAATGTACAATTGTCCCCCCTCATGTAGGTGACAAGATTATCAACAGGCATTGTTGAGTTGTGCATGGGTTTTTTTAAAAAATATTTTCAGGCAATTAACAATATACTAACACCTAATAGTCTGAAAATTCAAACAGATAAAAATTGTAATAAGTGCCTGAAAACATTGATTTTATCTGCCAAAATTGTTAAACTAAATATTGAAAAAGGGCAAGCATTCTTGAATCTTTCAGTCAGAGGTTCATTCAGCATAGAAACATCAACTGAATCTGATCATCAAACAACCAGTTTACAATAATTCTACCCCAAGTCCATTTCATACTCCTCACATTCCTGCAAGAGTCATAGAGTGATACAGGGTGGAAACAAACCCTTCGGCCAAACTTTCCCACACCTGGCCAACATGTCCCAGCTACACTAGTCCCACCTGCCCGTATTTGGTCCATATCCCTCCAAACCTGTCCTATCCATGTTTCTGTTCAACTGTTTCTTAAACGTTGGGATAGTCCCAGCCCCAACTACCTCCTCTGGCAGCTCGTTCCATACACCCGCCACCCTTTGTGTGAAACAGTTACCCCTCAGATTCCTATTAAATCTTTTGCCCTTCACCTCAAACCTATGTCCTAGGGTCCTTGATTGACCTTCTCTGGGCAAGAGGCTCTGTGCATCTACCCGATCTATTCCTCTCATGATTTTATACACCTCAATGAGATCACCTCCCATCCACCTGCATTCCAGGGAGGTGGTTTTCCTTCCATAATCTAGGGTACTGTCTGATTCGCCTCCATCCCATGACGGCCATTGGATCTTGACTGATACGATGCGCTGTAATGCTGAGAACTATATGCTGCACTCAGTATCTTTCCCTTTGCTCTACCTATTATACATGCGTTTGATGATTGTATCCATGGGCAGAAATCCTGAGGGGGGGACGCCCCCTCCATGTTTTGAGAGGTTGGAGACAATCTCCCCCATGTTTTGTAATCCAGTGAAAAAAAACCCAATTAAAATCTCCGCTTTCCGCGAGACAGTGGGGGTGACGCTTTCTAAGGGCCGAATCGGCCCGTTCGCAGGGCCTTTCATCGCCGTCCGGCGCGGCTTAAAATCAAACTGCTGCATCGAGGTGATCGAGGCCTCGGACGTTGAAGCCCCCGCCGGGCGATGAAAGGCCCCGCAAACAGGCCGATTCAAGCCTCACGATTCGGGGCGGACGAAGTTGCTGTTGCTGGAGTTCGGAGTCGGTCACCAACCAGGTCAGCTCCCGATGTTACCGTCCACAGGGCCCACGGCTGAAGCCTTTGAAGCCTCGCGTGAGCATGCGCGCAACTGCCAAGAAATTGTGTCCCCCCCATGTTTTGATAGCGATTTCCGCCCCCTGATTGTATCTATGTAGAGCAGGACCCGATTTGGTTGCATGGAAAACAAAGCTTTTCACTGCACCTCGGTACACATGACACTAATAATAAACTTAAAACCTTTTCATCTGGCTAATAGTCGATGGATTACTAATCATTTTGTTTCAGGTAATAGCTTGCTAATTTACAGCCTCAGTAATAAATAGGAAAACAAAGTGCGTGCAGCAGTGGGAGAAGTAATTATGAACTGCCTGTTAAACCGAGGATCAATTACTCTGCTACCTTTGTTGGATTTAATTAAACTCCTATCAATGTGTGTGTGGGTACATAAGGGAGAGATTAAAAGAGTGTGTAAGTTTGTGCATGTGAGAGAAGTGAACACAAGTCTTCATAAACATCCATTACACTCAAGGCTTTCTTCCTTCAGGGCAAGGTTTCTTTAAATGCATCCCATCAGCATTAGTGGAACAGTATGAAGCTGTCAGGATTACCAGCACCTGTTTTTATTGTCATCACCTGTGAACTTGGTCGTTAGATTCATACAGCAGGGGAACAGGCCCTTCAGCCCAACTTGCTCATGCCAACAAAAATGCCCCATCTAAGCTGGTCCCATTGGTTTGTGTTTGGCCCAAATCCCTCTAAACCATTCCCATCTATGTACTTGTCCAAGCGGCTTTTAAACCCTGCCTCAATTACCTCCTCTGGCAGCTCATTCCATATGCCCACCAGTCTGAGTGAACAAGTTGCCCCTCAGGTACCTATGGTGGACTTGCCTCCACAGTGATATGGAGATACAATAGGATAGTTGGCACTAACATGTTTGCATAAAAGTCATGCTCTGTGCTGGCACAATATTAAGTGTTTTTGATTATATACATCCGGAATAAGGTTACATAAGATTATATTTTGATTAAATTACAATGATATACCGTATTATGCTGCTGTTGTCAAAGCTATTGAAGATTATTACATTCTATTGTCAGCGTGGAGGTCAAGAGTTATCATTGATCAGAAAGTGGATCCTATGATTTCTCTAATGTTTTACGTTGCTTTATATCGCACTGAATGAAACGAAAGGTTGAAAAACAGTTCACCTCTCACCCTAGACTTAACTCGTTAATTCAGAGCAGTAACCCTCAGCAGCCTAAGTCTCAAAGTACTCGGGATGGAACTGGCTGCTGGCAGTTCATGCTAAAAATATTCTGTTCTTTAGACATAGAAGCATAGAAACATAGAAAATAGGTGCAGTAGTAGGCCATTTGGCCCTTCAAGCCTGCACCGCCATTCAATATGATCATCCAACTCAGTATCCTGTACCTGCCTTCTCTCCATACCCCCTGATCCCTTTAGCCACAAGGGCCACATCTAACTCCCTCTTAAATATAGCCAATGAACTGGCCTCAACTACCTTCTGTGGCAGAGAGTTCCAGAGATTCACCACTCTCTGTGTGAAAAATGTTTTTCTCATCTCGGTCCTAAAAGATTTCCCCCTTATCCTTAAACTGTGACCCCTTGTTCTGGACGTCCCCAACATCAGGAACAATCTTCCTGCATCTAGCCTGTCCAACCCCTTAAGAATTTGTAAGTTTCAAGACACAATTTTGAAAGACACAAAAGGCAGAAGTAAAAGTGTCATGTTTTTAATCTATTTGTGGTGTATTTTGGGTGCAGTGCAATGGAGACCATCACAGTGCACCCCCACCACATTCTGCAGCCATCACAGAACATGTCCTTTAGTAACTCAGTGGGTCAGGGAGCAGGAATAAGAATGGAGAAAAGGAATAGGTGACATTTCGGGTTGAGACCATTCTTCTGAAGAAGTGTCTCGACCCGAAACGTCACCTATTACTTCTATCCAGAGATGCTGCCTGACCCGCTGAGTTAAACCAGTGTTGGTACCATCTTCAGTTTCTTCCTACACGTAGAACACATCCTTTCTTTATTTGCGGTGGCACAGACTGTGGAGGCTGGATGGCCAGTGCATGGACGATGGCCCTATTCCACACTACATCCTCTATGGAGAGCTGACATCTGGGAGGACGACCATCGGCCGCCCCCAACTACGTTACAAGGATGTGTCTGCAAGAGGGATATGAAGGCGGGCGCTCGACATCGATGTGGAGTCCTGGGAGAGCCATGCAGCTGACCGCATGAGGTGGAGAGGTACCCAGAACCATCATCTCAAAACGGGGGAAGAGAAACTGTTGAACGCAGTGGCAGACAAGCGGGCGAGCAGAAAGGAGTGCAGCAACTTCAACAAACCCGAGACCACACACACACAGATGTGACCTTTGCCACAGAGACCGTCACTCCCGCATTGGTCTCTTCAGCCACAAGCAACGCTGCTCTAGCTGAGGTTTGGAGCAAGCAGCCAACAAATAGGATGCATCACCCCATGGCCAGTCATGACCGAGTGGGGGGTCTACAATTGTACGCCTCATTTAAAAGCTAGCTCAAACCACTTTGACAGCCTCAAAGTTCAGAAACGGGATAATGTACAGCCATTATGTTTAATAGAAGGGCATCTCACATCATCATCTCTTACATAGAAACATAGAAAATAGGTGCAGGAGTAGGGGCCATTCGGCCCTTCGAGCCTGCCCCGCCATTCAATATGATCATGGCTGATCATCCAACTCAGTATCCTGTACCTGCTTTCTCTCCATAACCCCTGATCCCTTTAGCCATAAGGGCCACATCTAACTCCCTCTTAAATACTGGCCTCAACTACATTCTGTGGCAGAGAATTCCAGAGATTCACCACTCTCTGTGTAAAAAAATGTTTTTCTCATCTCAGTCCTAAAAGATTTCCCCCTTATCCCTTTGCCGACAAATGTCTCCAGGTCTGCCAATGCAATTGATAAAGGGCCTCTGAATTCAATTCATGGGGGGCATTTGAGATGAACTACTGATCAAACCCCATCAAAGACACAGCTCAAGAGGGTTGTTTCCCCAACACTGAGAAAGTAGTGGTGGGATTTCATACAATTATTGGAGTCGATCCAATCACCATTGTAGATTATTGCCACAACCAACATCAGAAATGTGCACACATTAATATAGAATTACCAAATACATTTTATACCTACTGGCACCCCGCCAATATATGCATAAATAAACATAGTCCCTCGTGGCTTCTCTGTTCGATGTGAAACAAACAACTCCCAAGACTAGCAGAGCATTTAATTCCAACCCGATCGGAGAATACTAAAACCGAAGCAGCAATGCGTCGCAGCTGCTGCTCCTCTACGCCAGAGACCTGGGTTTGATCCCGACCTCGGCTGCTGCCTGTGTGGGATCTGCATGTTCCCCGTGACTGTGTGGGTTTCCTGTGGTTGCTCCGGCCCCCCGCATCCCAAGGACACGCAGGCTTGTTAATTGGACCCGAGTGTGTAGGGAGTGGATGCCAAAGAGATAGTTTCTAACTCCATCAGTCCAACAATGCCCGACTGAGTGAGAATTTTCTTCAACTCACTTTTAATCCGTTAACGGTGTGTTCCTCAGTTGCTGCTGTCAAGGGACATGGGGGAAAAAAATCAGGTTAATACCAGACATTCAGCAAACAGAATGTTACTGCTTTGACCCACTAGTGTTATCCACTTGGCATTTTAGTGCATGAAGGAGTTGTACATTCCCATGTACTTTTTTGACAAACACTTCATTGACAGCTGCTTTTAACCCAGTGCTTCAACCTTGAGAAATCTCAGCAATTATTAGCTAATCAACCCAAAGGGCAGATTAATCTAATTGTCTTTGAGGAGATTCTAATTGACAATTAAGTCTTGCTGTCTCCAGAGGAACTGCTGGTACAACAGCTGCATTTCCATCACTGATTCGATGCCTATTACAAACAATGATTTGATTCTCATGAAGTGACCCCACTGAAAATCCACTGAATATCAAAGCATGTTTCAATCTGATTACAAGGCTTGATCAGTAAAGGATCATCAGTGTTACTCCGCCAGACACCTGGTGTGACGATTTGTTCCATTGCAGTGATTTTCGTCACCTGGTTCACAGACAGCGTCAGTGATCTGACGTGACCCCACGACTTCAATAACAAGTAGTGAGGACAATGACCAAACTGACCATGATGCAAGAAGACATTCACTCTCATCTCTTTTAAATCTTTCCTCTCTCATCTTAAATCTACTCTCCCTGGTTCTGGACTCCTCTTCCCTGCAAAAAAATAAGACTCTGAACCATTTACCTTCTCTATAACTCTCACAATTTTCTACACCCCCACAAATCCACCCTTCAGCCTCCAGTGTGTCAGGGTAAAAAGTCCCAGCCTCTCACAATAAGTTAACCCCTTGAGTCCTGGAGACCCTTGATATTTTGTCTGTATAAATTATCATCATGTTTTTCCCTCCCATTCAGACCCAGTTGGACTATTTGCTACAATGACCAAGCTAGTTAACTTTCCAGCCAGTTTCAAACAGTATGATTTCAAGGTTACTCAGCTGCAAGTTGGTGGCCTGCTTATTTGCAACAGGTACTTACCATTGCCACTTGTATTTCAACTATCGTAGCTTTGCTGACAGCTGCCATATTCTTCCTCAAGGGGATGGAACCAAATGCTTCCAAAGTACTGACCATCTTCCATCTCCACTCTCGGGAATCGACCCGAAACATCAACAATTCCTTTCACCCCCACAGATGCTGCTCAACCCATTGAGTTCACACAAATCAGTCAGAAGAAGGGTCTCTGCCCAAAACGTTGCCTATTTCCTTCGCTACATAGAAACATAGAACATAGGTGCAGGAGGAGGCCAATCGGCCCTTCGAGCCAGCACCACCATTGTGATCATGGCTGATTGTCCTCAATCAATAACCCGTGCCTGCCTTCTTCCCATATTCCTTGATTCAACCAGCCCCTAGACTCTATCTAACTCTCTCTTAAATCCATAGATGCTGCCTCGCCCACTGAGTTTCTCCAGCATTTTTGTCTACCTTTGATTTTCCAGCATCTGCAGTTCCTTCTTAAACAGTGTTCATAGAGCAGCTTGTTTGTTGTTTTTGAAGTACTTCAGTCCAATACAGGGAAAGAAAACCTGTCAATCAGGATTTCCAGCAGCTTGCTTCTTTTCCTAGATTGCTCAACAAACAACTACTCCCTTTCCCACTGACTACATAACGAGGAACATGAGCACCTGTTAACAAACCTTAACCCCAATCAGACGTCAATGGGCAGAATTAAGTAGTTCCAAAGTCTTAAGTACCCATCAATTAACCCAAATAATTAATGATTTGCATGTCACAGTTAGACAGAAAACAGGAAGAAAATTAGCTCTAGAAAGGGGGCAGGATCTCCATTCAGATTTTGTTGGTTGAGAGCAAAATTAAAGATTTAACTTTAATGATGCCATTTGATTTGATAAAGATTCATACTCAGTGTAATACTAGAGGGGCCGGGTTGCTTATGATAATTTACACGCAAATTGGTACAGAGGTTAGAGTTGGAATGCTGGTGTTGGCCATGCAACAACAATAAGCTTCCTACCACAGGCTGTGAGGCTGCTAAACAGTCACTCTGTATTCACAGTCACTTGATTCTGCGGCTGGCACGGACACTTTAATAACTGGCACTGGCCACTCAAATCAGCTGCCCCGGACATTTTTATGATTGGTTTATTGTATTTTAACATTGTGTTTTACTTGCTTTTAACTATTTATACTGTTCCATCAGGGACTGGATTGTTTTTAGTGTTATTATGTGTGAAATGTTTCAAATTTCATGTGCGATGCTCCGCTATTCACTGGGAAACGTCTTTTCATTTTGCACTGTACAACTGTTGCTTGCAAGATGACAATAAAGGTTGATTGATTGCATTTGTTGGGTTTGTGGAAAAGGCATCTTGTTTCCTGGACCTGCCACGGAAGTAAATTGCATGGTGTGAAGTTGTATTTGCTCAGTAAGTATAAACAAAGCAGAGTTACATCTTCTCACTTCAAGAATAAATATTCTCAGCAATGTTATTCGTTTTAATTGCTGCCAACCCACATCTCAGGCACTTCTTCTTCTTATCGAGTCCACACACAAGATTAGAAGTTGTCCCGTCAGAGCTGAAGACACTTCTCGGCATCTGCGTACAATGTCGCTTCTTGTGGTGGAAACAGGGCCGTGACGTGAACGCTCTTTCCTTGACCCCATCGCAGGCACTGAAAGTCAATGATTGAGCATGTGAAGACTCAGTTCCTCTGATGAAAATCAAATTGTTGACCTGCCTCCTCGGTCATCAAACATTGTTCTAAGTCTACCCTTCTTCTTCAGGGATAAAGTTTCACAAGTATTAATGCTAGCTAACTTTCCATTGCATGGAATTATTTAGCTTGATTTCTTACCCTTTCCTCGAGTTCTGTTTAGTTTAGAGATACAGCACGGAGAAAGGCCCTTTGGCCCACCCAGTCCGCACCGACCAGCGATCCCCTGCACATTAACACTATCCTACACACACACTAGGGACAATTTACACATACACCAAGCCAATTAACCTACATACCTGTACGTCATTGGGAGTATGGGAGGAAACCGAAGATCTTGGAGAAAATCCACATGGTCACAGGGAGTACGCACATACTCCACAGTCTGAAGAACGATTTTGGCCTGAAACGCTGCCTATTTCCTTCACTCCATAGATGCTGCTGCACCCGCTGAGTTTCTCCAGCACTTTTGTCTACCTCCAAACAGGTCTTTACTATAATACTTTTTTTCTTAGTCAGGGAAACAGGCCCTTTGGCCCAACATGTCCATGTTGATGAAGATGCCCCATCTAAGCAAGTCCCATTTGCCTGCTTTTGGCCCATATTGAGCCAAACCTCTCCTATCCACGTACCTATCGAAATGTATTTTTAATATTATTGTACCTGCCTGAACTACTTCATCTGACAGCTCGTTCCATAAACCCACCACCCTGTGTGTGGAAACGTTGCCACTCGGGTTCCTATGACATTTTTTCTTCTCTCACTTTAAGCCTTGTTTAGAATAAAATTATACTGAAAGAAACCTGGGAACAGCTTTTTTGGATCAGGTGTTAATTGTAATTTCATTGTCCCAGTTTCAAATAAGACCAGAACAGTGCCAGAAGTGTGAAATTTGTGACCTCTTTGGAGCCTATATTCCATCACATAAAATTAATGTTCCATTTTTGGACTCAGACATATTCCCATGCATGAATATTTTGTAATTTTCCCAAGCATATTAACCTAACTTGAAAGAACTGCGTCAATAATAATTAGCAGAATAACTAAAGCGACAAGACACATAGCTTAATGCATAATGCAAGTCAAGTGAGGGGGGGGGGGGGAATGGGGAGTGCAGGGGAGAGATAAGTTTTTTTACCTTCCATCACAGCGAGGAAGAGATGCGCTGTGATGGATGTCTGTGTAAATTGTGTTGTGTCTTGGGTCTTTTTTTATTTGTGTATGACTGCAGAAACAACATTTCATTTGAGCCTCTATGAGGTTCAAGTGACAAATAAATTGTATTGTGTATTGTGTGTTTTATTGTGAAATGTCCCGAAACAGAACAAAGACATTCTTACTTGCAGCAGCACAACAGCCATGTAAATATAATATTCCATTGACACCATAATACACAACAAAATCAAAAATATATAAATAATATAGTGTCTATCAAAGAGGGTTTATTATATTGGTTCAATGGTTCCATGGTCTTTTATTGACACATGTACCGGGGTGCAGTGAAATTTGATTTACCATACAGTATTACCCAAAAAGCAACAAGATACAAAACTATATAAAGATTAAACATAAACAGCCGCACAGCCGCATGTGAGAATCCCCAGGGCACACAGCATAAGCGGAGACCTACAGCCATCAGTCCAATGTCAGGGCCACACACACGCTCCTTCACCGCGATGTGACCTGAGTTGTACCGACCACTGTCACTCTCTCTGCAGTCCCTGTCCGCCCGAACGGTCAGAAAGACTCCGGGATGTTCTCATGGCGCGATGTCCTCGCAAATACCGACACTCCCTCCAAGTTCCCCACCAGCGCAGGTAGCACGTCCATCTTGTCTTTCAGAGACCTTACATTCCCCACTGTGAAGGAAGGCAAACAACTTTTAACTTCTTCCTGCTTTTCTCCCGCGGTCGGGGCAAGCGGACCATCCGCAGTTGGCGCAGTTGGCGATCGAAGCTCCCGCAATGGGGCGATTGGCGCGGTCGAAGCACCTGCGGTTGGAGCTCCCAAAGTCAATCCCTAACAAAGAGACTGCCAGCTCCATGATGTTAAGGCCCCAGTGCGGACGGAGATACGATCGGAAAAACGCACTGGTGGGCCTCAGGCAATGTCCAGTTTTAATTTCACTTAACAGTCCAACTGCACACCAATTATTCGTGTCACTTTAATGGCAGCCTCAGTTTCCTATAATTACTAGCGTAAAATTATTCTCAGTTTGCGAGCATCAGTCTCTCAACATAAAAACGATGATCATGGATATATCTGGGTAAACCTGGGTTCTTGAAATGCAGAATCCTTTGCTCTGTTGGTTGAAGTGGAATAGGAAAGTGATTATGTAATTCACAGTTTAAACTACCCCTTGCAATATTATTTCCTATAGCTATGGAGAACCTGTTCAATGAACACCATTATTCCTATATATTTATATTTCTACTATTTGGCGATATAGTTTTAGTTATGTTAACTATAATGTCTTGCGGCACAACACGGCACACCAGACCCGGGTTCGATCCTGACTGGGTGCTGTTTGTGTGGTTTTTGCATGTTCTCCCTGTGACTGTGTGTTTCCTCCGGGTGCTCCAGTCTCCTCCCGTATCCCAGAGACGTGCGGGTTCGTAGGTCAATTGAACTCTGTAAAATAGAAATTGCCTCTAATTTGGAGAGAGTGGATCAAAACGTGGGATATCATAGAATTAGTGCGATGGGGTGATAAATGGTTGTCGAGGAACCAGCTGGCCAAAGACCCTGTTTCCATGCTGTAATTCTATACTCTACTAAATATATAATTCAGTCTTTTTACATTTTTCTTCACACTAAACTTTTTTTTTAGTCGGGCTGGGCATATCAACAGCTTCAATTAACAGGATGACCTAATTAGCAGTTATTTTCCTTTTAACTTTATTTCTCCATGGTATTATTTAGGTCTTTTTGGCATTTATAGCTTTTAACTAAAAGCAGTTCTATTAAATAGCACTAAGTAGGTTAACCCACTTTTACTGGTCCCTTTGTCCATTGCTTTTAGGGTTCAGTAATGATCCTGTACACCATGAAAATAGGCCCTTCGGTCCATCTTATCCCTGCTGTGTTTGGCACACTAGGCAAGTCCCATTTGCCTGTATTTAGCTCTTTGCACCCTTCTTATTCATATATCCGTAGATCAGCCTGAAGAAGGGTTTCGGGACGAAACGTTGCCTATTTCCTTCGCTCCATAGATGCTGCCGCATCCGCTTAGTTTCTCCAGCAATTTTGTCTACCTGATCCATATATCCATTGGGTCAGTTGTGAAGTAGCAGTTCAGTTATTTATAATTGATTTGGAGAATTGGTTATGAAGGTTTGTACTTAATGTAAACACAGGTGGAGTCAGAAGCGAACAGGGTCACACTGTCTGAAGAAGGGTTTCGGCCCGAAACGTTGCCTATTTCCTTCACTCCATAGATGCTGCTGCACCCGCTGAGTTTCTCCAGCTTTTTTGTGTAACCTTCGATTCTCCAGCATCTGCAGTTCCTTCTTAAACACACTGTAAGTTGAAACTAACAATGTTGATATGGTCAAACCAGCCAGTGGAATCTCATCTGTCTGGTTCCACAAATTGATCAGTTCTCAACATTGATTCAATCTTTAAATCAATCTTTAATGCAATCCAATTAAAAAATGTGTCCTCCCCAAAGGTTTCCCAATGAAAATGTTTGTCTGAATTAAACAGACTAAAGAAAACTATATTTATCGATTGCACTAAATAATACAAAACTATTGATATCCAAGACATTGGTGAGATTCTCCTTTGTTTGTTAGCATTGTGGTTCCCAAACCTTTTCACCCCTCTGCCCCCTTGGCTCCAGAAACCATCCCTGGCACCCCCTCCAACCCTACCCAACACATATTCAGAATAGCAGTTTGAACAACCCACAAAAGAAGATAACAACACAATAACATTCAAAGCAGTAAAAATTAATTGCACATTTATTCAAAATCTAATTACAACTTTTTAGTTTAACGAAATCGATGAACTTGATCCAGTGATACCAACTTTTCAAAGTCTGATCGTCATTTAGCTAGAGTCCTGTCACCACATTTCGTAACTGCTCCAGTATTCAGTAATTTCTCAATATGATGGATGAGCTTAATGAAGTGTTAACAGTTTTCCAACCTTGAGATGTTCCAAGAAATACTATTTAGCAAAACAGTGTGCACTTTTAGAAAGGTCAGTGGAACACATGGCATACTGACCCCCATTGTCCCAATGCTATCCTCTTGCCTCTTAGCACCCCCTCTGGGTTATCCCACAGCCCCTAGGGGGCAGTGCCACCCACTTTGGAAACCACTGGTGGGGAATGATACTATTACCAGTTTGAACACTGGTACCTCGGTCGAATGATTAAGTAATGTTCACCTAAAATGATAGGGTCTTATATTGTGGCTCCACCATCTCAAATGATAAAATAATGTGCTATTAATGGCTTATGAAATGTTGAATATATTTACATTATAATTCAGCTCACATATTCAATTCCCAAAGCTGTTACTGCAAAAGTATTTCATTTAATCATATTCACATTTCTGCCTACTTTTTTTGGGAAGCAGTTAATACATGGGTATAAATCATGCATCGGTATTGATGAAATGCAGGGTGTACGCATACATTTTGTGGTTCTGAAGTCCTGGCTAGATTATTTTTATTTTTACTTTTCATTTTTTGGACAAAAGCAAATATTAATATTACATACCTTTACAGAGTAAAAAAATAAAAAAGTGTGCACTGTTGTTCCTGGCAGAGGTAACCCATAGGAATTATGTTCGTAAGCGATAGCAGCAGAATTAGGCCATTTGGCTCATCAAGTCTACTCTGCCGTTCAATCATGGTTGATCTATCTCTCCCTCCAAACCAAATTCTCCTGCCTAGAAAATAGACAATAGGTGCAGGAGTATGCCATTTGGCCCCTCGAGCCAGCACCGCCAATCAATGTGATCATGGCTGATCATCCCCAATCAGTACCCCATTCCTGCCTTCTCCCCATATCCGCTATTTTTAAGAGCCCTATCTAGCTCTCTCTTGAAAGCATCCAGAGAACCTGCCCCCACCGCCCTCTGAGGCTGAGAATTCCAGACTCACAACTCTCTGTGTGAGAAAAAGTGTTTCCTCATCTCCGTTCTAAATGGCTTAGTCCTTATTCTTAAACTGTGGCACCTGGTTCTGGACTCCCCCAACATCGGGAACATGTTTCCTGCCTCTAGCGTGTCCAAGCCCTTAACAATCTTATATGTTTCAATGAGATCCCCTCTCATTCTTCTAAGTGTACTCTGGGCTTGTACACTCCAGAGTGTACAAGCCCAGCTGCTCCATTCTTTCAGCATATGAGAGAATCATATCTCGCCATCCCGAGAATTAACCTACTCCCAATAATCTGAGACACCTGTACTAATCAAGCATCTATCTATGGCTTAAAAATATCCATTGATCTGGCCTCCACAGTCTTCTATGGCAATGAATTCCAGATTCACCACCCTCTGACTAAAGAAATTCCTCCTCATCTCTATTCTAAAGGAACACCCTTTTATTCTGAGGCTGTGACCACTGGTCCTATACTCTCCCACTAATCAATCCAGTTCAGAAGATTCCCAGTCATTGAAGTCAAGAGGCCAACAGACAAAAATACAGGCTTACTTTGTTATTACGGACCACTTTACAATGTATTTTGGTTACAGTGGATGGTGTGCTCCACAGTAATCAAACACCACTGTCCCTTTAAGAACACAGGCTAACAGTTACACCGCGAGAGGCCATAGACATCGACAGCCGGTTGCTTCAGTCGACACTTATGCAATGACACTCTGTTAAACAATGTAACAAACAACCTTCAGTATTTTTAGTTTGCAGTAAAAGAAACACATTTTTAGATGTTTAAAAAGAACTCTGTATTTGAATGCAACTTGTTTCATGGAGTGTCACTGCTAGGTAATTGGGGCGAATCCCTTAAGTCGGTTATAGCGGACAATTGGTAGTAATGGAACCTATTCCCCCCATGGGGCATCTGTAACCATAGAGTCATACAGCGTGGAAACAGGCCCTTCGGTCCAACTTGCCTGCACTGGCAAACATGTCCCAGCTACTCTGGTCCCACCTGCCTGCGCTTGCCCCATATCCCTCCAAACCTGTCCTATCCATGTACCCGTCTAATATTTCTTAAACATTAAGATAGTCCCTGCCTCAACCACCTCGTCTGGCAGTTCGTTCCATACACCCACCACCCGTTGTGTGAAAATGGTACCCCTCAGATTCCTATTAAATCTTTTCCCCTTCACAAACCTATGTCCTCGATTCAACCTATGTCCTCGCTCCTCGAATCAATGTTATATCTGGCCCCACATTAGTTCTGTAACAAATGTGGGATGTTATTATGAATATGTTCTCTTAATAATTATATTATCTATCTTGTTTGTATGTGTACTTTGTCTTGTCAATAAATGTTGAGTGAAAAAAATAAAATTATATTATCGGGTATCAATTACATAGGCCCATTATTAAAGGGACCATGTATTAATCTAAGTTTTGACTGGACATCGGGAGGTTAAATGGTTGATAGTTAAATTGATCTTCTGCATTGCTACAAAACTCATGAGCATGCAAACAAACTAACCAATTTTCCACAGAAACATCTACAATTTAGCTCGATACCTAAATAGCCAGAATGTTACAAAAATAAGGAACATTATCAATTTTATCATTAGTTCCAGAATTAAATTTAGTAATATCCTGCTCCATGGAAGGAGAAAATATTGAAAGCACAAAGCAGGTCCTTTATTTCCTTACAAAGGCAGATCATTATTTCTAAAGTAGGTGGGTAATCAGAATTCAATTCTTTACTTGGAAATTGTAATATAAATTGTAATTTTGACTATTTGCAATTTGAACTTCTTCCTGAAACATACATTTCTGTACATATTTCTCTCCACAAATGAGTTCTGAAAGTCTAATCTTACTTTCTGTTTTCTGCACACACATTCTTCAATCAATTATGCTTTGCAACTGAAGCTCTACGTAGCAAATGGTGCCGATTTGATTGACTCTTGGATGGGGTGAGGTGGAGTCTGAAAACCGATTTGTTTGTAAACTGTCATCAATTTTCAACCTTTGAGGTGAAGATTATTCCTTTTTTTTAAATCAAATTGCTCACATCTTTAATTCCATAGATTAAGCCGTGATGCAAATATTCCTCTGGAAAATTATGTATCAGCCTCTTCTCTTTCGAGCACTAAATGTGTTATCTTCTGATGTTAATGTGCATTCTTCTGTACGTACATTTCCAGTTAGCTAAAGCTGATTACTGTGTATTAATTGCAGATACACAAAAACGTAGATGTCACAAATTAGATTTTGAACACCATCTTGGCTAACTCTTTATTCATCTGTGCCTCTAAGACATATTTTGCAGCTTTGTGAAGCAATGTTTTGCATTTAAACAAGTCCACAAACCTAATTTTGCACAAGAAAATGAAATATATAGCACTTGAAATTTTCTCTTGTCTTCGTTCACCAATGTTCATCTGCCCAATTTTCTTCAATTTTTCTTTCTCACTATTTTTGTAAGAACAGTGGGTACTTGCTATCCCGAAGAGCATAGATTTGTAACACCTCAGGAAAATCAACACTAAGTTATAATTGGAAGTTTTGCTTTCAATTCTCAGAGGGAACATGCGGTTACTTGAAGGTCAAATTAATCCAAAGTTGCACTTGTTCCATCTTGCCTGTGATCTATGCAATTTAGAAATAAGAAAATAGAAGGGCAGTTTAACAGCAAGAAACAAGCTTCAGTTAATCAGTTTGAATGAATACAGCTAGGAATATTATTATTTACTCGCTTCAAAAGTCTACATTAAAAAGTTTTTTAAAAATGGTTAAACTTTAGCACTTTATGGAGATTGCCTCCCAACTTTTATTTTTTCTATTGACTGTACTCATACTTATGTCCATCACCTCTCCCCCCCTTCTCCCTTCTCCTGCACATTCCTTTTTTCTGTCTTCTACTCTGATCATCTATTGGAAAGAAATGACTGGGAGCATACATGTGATCACCAGTCCAGCTTACTATCGACTGATTATGTATACATTTAAATAATGCATCATGTTGTTGTATACCCAATGTTAAATATTTCTTCTTCATGTTCAGATAGTTTTGACTGGACATTCTCAGTGGGGATATTTTAATCAAAAATGGATGTTTCGTAAATGTGGGTAATTTCTATTAAAAAATGGAAGAAAATAATTTTCATTATAAAAAAACTTCTGTGTATGCAAGTTAATTAATAATCAACGCATTGATGACTTTTAAAATCACACTCTACATACCTGCAACATTTTAGAACATAGAACAGTGCAGCATAAGAAGCGGCTCTTTGGCCCACAAAGTGTGTGTGTGCCAATCACGATGCCAAGATCAACTCTTATCTACCCACATTACTCCATTCCATGCATATCCATTTACCTACCCAAGTTCAAGTGAGTTTATTGTCATGTGTCCCTGATAGGACATGAAATTCTTGCTTTGCTTCAGCACACAGAACATAGTAGGCATTTACTACAAAACAGATCAGTGTGTCCATATACCATAATATAAATATATACACACATGAATAAATAAACTGATAAAGTGCAAATAACAGATAATGGGTTATTAATAATCAGAGTTTTGTCCGAGCCAGGTTTAATAGCCTGATGGCTGTGGGAAAGTAGCTATTCCTGAACCTGGTTGTTGCAGTCTTCAGGCTCCTGTACATTCTACCTAAAGGTAGCAGGGAGATGAGTGTGTGGCCAGGATGATGTGGATCTTTGATGATACTACCAGCCTTTTTGAGGCAGCGACTGCGATAAATCCCCTCGAAAGTCTTATCTCTGCCTCAACCCCCACCCCTGTCAGCATGCTCCAAGCACTCACCAAACCTCTGGGTGAAAAAAAACTTGCCTCACACATCTCCTTTAAACTTTGCCCCTCTCACCTTAAAGCTATGTCCACTGGTAATTAATGTTGTCATCCTGGTCCATTTCATCCATTCTGATCCATACCATCCACAAGTTATGGGACACACGCACACACACACCTAAATCAAGATAATGGTGTTCCTGTTGTTCCTTGGGTAAAATTCATCATTAGCTTTTACAAGTCCGTGTTATGCTTCAAACATTTCACTCTGTTATCTATTGGGTACATGAAAAGACACACAACGAATATCAGAAATTAACCTTTATTCTTGTACTAATCAATTGCTTTACATTTGATACAAAGTAATCTTTTAGCGCAGAATAAAAATATCAGTACCTGTTCACCTTGTACCATCTATATCACACTCTGACTGTGTCCTGCAATAACTTACATTGGCAGTAGATGCATGGGGATCGAGTCACTGTATCAGTGAGTTTGGACACGTACACGGAGCCAAAATTCAAATCCGAACCAAATGCGACAAAATGCTTTACTCGTGAAAGGGAGGCTTCTTCACTGCCAGAACAAGTTATTACAGAAAATAATAAATAAGTTGTTCTACCTCTCCTGCAGGATGTGAATCAAGTGAACAACTTGCCAAAATTATATTTGATGCCTTAATATCTTTGTAACCTTTTAAATCCAATTGGTAAAATGCAATACTTTGCTTTTTGACACAGTATGCAAGAAACCGTCCCTTTTCATTACAGTATGCAAATGTAAGCAGTTTATGCGTTTTGAGGAATGTCTGAAAGGCCATCATGCGCCAGAGAATTATTGAAATATGAGGAACAGTCTTGTGTTTCTTTAATGATTCATTTGCATTGAAGACAGTAGGTACAGCAGTGAACTACCTAAAAACATGAGACAAACTGGAGGACCAAGAGCAATCCTGTGTTAGGCACACATGGATTCACAAGTGCAACATGAAAACAGAGGAAACAAATGTTGACAATTTGGCACAATATATGACAAAAAAACATCCATAAGCATTGCAGATTCAATGACTGCTTTCCAGACAGTGGCAACACTACAATTATTTACTGTGCCTTATAACTACATTTACTTAGACGAATCATCCAAGGGAAATATTTTCTTCAAGTTAAATAAATCTATTTGACTGCTACACACACAGATTTTTTTCTTTTTTTAAAAAAAAAGCTCAACATAACTTGCAAAATTGCACCGATGAGTTTCTTCAATATTTACAGCTTTTAGAAAGTGTCGTATCAGCATGCTAGGCCTAGCCAAAAGTTCATTACTCCATTGCTACACAATATTAGGCCCAACAATTAAGGTATTAGTTTATACAATATGATCAGATACATTATGCTGTTTACATATCAAGATCCATGCAGAAAAATATATTTGACAGACAATAAAAACAGAAGCAAATGCAGTGGTAGACAAAAATGCTGGAGAAACTCTTCAGAAGGGTTTCGGCCCGAAACGTTGCCTATTTCCTTCGCTCCATAGATGCTGCTGCACCAACTGAGTTTCTCCAGCATTTTTGTCTACCTTCGATTTTCCAGCATCTGCAGTTCCTTCTTAAACAGCAAATGCAGTGGTCTGCCCTTCAAGAGAGTGCACACAAATTTCATAACTCACTCCAAACAGTACCAGTCACTATACCATTCCCCAACTACAAGAACACACTGTACCAATTCTATAAAGTTTAACCTGTTTGTAGAACCTCAGGGCTAATTACATGTAACCAGGTAAACTTGCCCATTCACATGCACAAACCTCATTCAAAAGAGCCGGCTTATCCAAAGTATGGAGAGTAAGACAACAAAAATAAAAACATTCAAGTAAATATTTAAAACAAATAATCAGGAAACATTACTTGTAAACGTGTCTTTCTAAGTTTTAGTTGCAACATCACTTTTCCAACTTTTATTAGTGTGCTGGGTCAAGAAGGCAGAATAAAATATATATTTTAAAATCAGTCCTGTAAAAATCCAATTTGAAGGGTTTTTCGTTGTATTGCAGTACAGTAGATGTCAGGACTACTTAACAGCATTTGCCCAACATTCCCATGCTGAAAACCTTTCCTGCACCTCATTACTCCTTTCATCATGCTGTCTCTTCTGTGTAATCCGCAATCTTCAGGCCAGTTGTAATCCAAGCTCAACAAAGCAATCGTCTACACCAACACGAGTGTGAGCTGCCAAACTGAGGCCCTAGAGAGTTCCAGCTGGAATCCAAAGGACTTTGTTCTGTTCTTGATCAACAATCGTCATGATTTGAGTGCAAATGTAGGGCAGAGTACCTCCTTGGACGATGCCTGCAAAAAGAGAAAATACATTGACAGGTAAAGAGAAAAGTTTAAAAGTGTAGGATTCTCTTTAATTAATTTGTAAATTAAATGTGCAAACTAGGGAATTTCTGGAAGCATACCCAAAATCTATCTTTTATTGCTGCTAGTCTTATAATCCTGTCAATGAAACATAATTTCCTCAATATAGACTTGCACAGAGCACATAGTATATAAAAAATACAGCATAGGAACATGCCCTTTGGCCCACAATAACTATGCTGAACATGATAAACTTTGTTCCTATATCGAGAATATATGTGAAGGGTGTGCTACAATAGAAAATAAACAATACAATAAGCAACAATACTGGGTTTGATGTAGTCTAGATTTTGAAACCAAAATAATTAGCTTTCTTTTCATAACTCTCAATTTTTTTCCTATGTTTGCTCTGTTTGCAGGCTCTGGGTACCAGAAAACCAGTTTACCTCTCCCAGAGAAGCAGATGAATTCAACAATGCTAAAGGGGGTGGCCTGATATTGTGTTCATCCAAATAGTTCATAGAGCCGTACTGTTGTTCTGCATGGAAACAGGCCCTTCAGCCCAACTTGCCCATGCCGACTAAGATGTTCCATCTATTCTAGCCCATCTGTCCACGATTGGCCCTTATCCCCGCTAAGCCTTTCCTATTCATGTACCTGTCCAAATGTGTTTCTAAATATTGTTACATTACTTGCCTCAACTGCTTCCTCCGGCAGCTGATTCCATATACCTACCACCCAGTGATCACATTTGGTTATTTTTAAAACCTATTGTATATTCTTGATGAAATACATGGGTCCAAAACTGGCTACAGTCCAAACTCTGACAAGCCGTGTAGCCCAGCTAAATGTACAGGTGAATAATTTTCTGTTGGTGTAGCCCATAATATAAAATGGTGCCAAGATGGATAAACTCTATCCAAGATAAGTCCACAAAGACATTCATCTATAATTACATATAAACCATGTAGTTTACACCCCCAGCGGTATGAACATCGACTTCACCAATTTCAGGTAGTCCCTGCTTTCTCCTTCTTTCCCCTCCCCTTCCCAGCTCACCCTTAGCCCACTGTCTCTGCCTCTTCCTTTCTTCTTCCTGCTCCCCACCCTCACATCCTTCCGAAGAAGGGTTTCGACCCGAAACGTCGCCTATTTCTTTCGCTGCATAGATGCTGCCTCACCCGCTGAGTTTCTCCAGCATTTTTGTCTACATATAATCAATGGATATTTTTTAAGGCAGAGATAGATAGATTCTTGATTAGTATGACTGTCAGGGGTTATGGGGAGAAGGCAGGAGAATGGGGTTAGGAGGGAGAAAGATCAGCTACGATTGAATGGCATAGACTTGATGGGCTGAATGGCCTCACTCTACTCCTATGACATGACCTTATGACCCTCTACTGTATATTCTGCATCAGTCTTTCTCCCAGAAGTAAAAAGACAAAGGAGGAAAAAAGCATCCAAACGTATAGAATATGTATTTCCCATAATAATCTTGGAAGCTTTGTACACAGTCAATTTAGTTAAAGGATTTTCTATTGCTGCAGGGCCTTCCCAATATTGAATCATCAATGTTTGCATTACTTACAGCTTATTTACAGACCTTTCTTACAAGGTATTTTCCTCCATACAAAAGATATATGTGAATTCAAATTGAAGTATAAACACATTAGTTACATAGCATAGAATTGTTCTGTTATGTCATACTAAAAGGATCTACCTCACTTAAACTAAAAGGATATAAAGGGATAAGCTAAAACGAAAATGTATCATTCATTCAAAAGGGCAAACCTAGGGAACTAGCATTTGGTATCCAACAACATGTGCTTTATTACTTGGGGTAAATATTGAATTCTCTCCCTCCCCCTGGGATTGTGACGTTTCCGATAGGAAATTACTTTTTGTTACAGATGGATAACATGGTGTAAACTTAAAATAACATAAAGCAGCCTCTCTTCCTGCATTTGTCCCTCTTGTCACAGCTATCTTTGTGAACCATTCCCACACACTGATTTCATTCATTCATTTCTGGCTTAAACTCTGGGTTATGAACAATTCTCAGGAACAGAACCCTGTCACAACATGGGGACATCCCTCTACTGTAACCTTTGACAACTTTTCTCTTTTATTGCTCAAACTAGTGTAAGCCATTATCAAACAACCAGTTTATAAAACACCCAGTTAGTTACAAAGGGTGTCTGATAATCAACATTAATCTCAAAGGCAATCGGAATTTTAGATTTATAGTTTTTCTTCCGTAGCCATTGACCACAGCTGACAATTCACCAGAGAAATGCATTGGGCAGTGCCATCTAGTGTTACTGCATTGTTAGTGGAGAGCAAAACCAAGCAACAGGTCAAACTTAGTGTAGAAACAAAGACCCGCAGATTTTCTGTCCATTTGTGATTTGGGCTTATTTTTGGTCTGTACCAAAGATTGTCACATGGTGCTGGAGTAACTCAGTGGGTCAAGCAGCATCTCCGGAGGAAAAGGATGGGTAACATTTCGAATTGGGACCCAAAACAACACCTATCCTTTTCCTCCACAGATGCTGTCTGATCCGCTGAGTTACTCTGGCATTTTGTGTCTTTAACAGGTCAAACTTGTTCCATGACTGCAGTTGGAAGGAGAAACCTTTAATATTGTCGAAAGTTACTCGTAGATTGAAGAGCGCCAATAACAGCATGAATTGCCTTTGAAGATGATTAAATGCAACACTAAACTGGCAGAGTGGGGCTTTATCATTTTACAAAGAAAGGTTTTCATGGCTATTTCAGGATATTTCATGGATTTTATTCCACTTTACCAATAGCAAGCACGCAAGCTCACTATATTGGAATAAATTAATGTCAGAATAACAAAATTCTGAAGATATTGAGATATTGATATTGTACTAAAGTTGAACTATTCTCACAATATATTTATTTGTCTGTAATACAAATGTCAGAACTCTGGAAGCACATTAAAGAGATTTCTACATATCCAAAATGGATTTTGAGTTTAGTAAAACACGATGATAACAACTGATGAATCAAATTTAAGCGGTTTATTATTAAGATACTATAATTTTATGAAGGATTTATAGATTATCATTATCAGGCCTACATTAACCTACTCAGTCTGAAGAAGGGTCTTGACCCAAAGGTTACCTATTCCTTTTCTCCAGAGATGCTTTCTGATCCGCTGAGTTACTCCAGCTTTTTGTGTCTATCTTCGGTTTAAACCAGCATCTGCAGTTCCTTCCAACACATTAACCTACCAACAGTAATATTTGCAGAAAAGCCCCCCCTTTCTCATCCCCCCTTCCGTGTTCCAAATGCAACGTAGAAGAAGGTACAGGAGCCTGAAAACCGTACCTCCAGGTTCAGGAAAAGCTTCTTCCCTACAGCCATCAGGCTATTAAACACTACAACCTCAAAAAACCTCTGAACCAATGGACCAATATTATTATTATACAGGTGCACAACCTTTTATCCGGTGTTCCAGAAACCGAAAAGCTCCGAAAACCGGCCATTTTTTCCAGATGTCGTCTGCGCACCAAAGCTCGCGTTTGGCGCCAAACCTGACCCAAAACGACCCACGGTCAACCCAGGTCTGTACTACTGTAGCGGCTGCCTCCTCCCTGGAGACCGGGAGACGCTTAAACATCTGTAAATCATTGCTTAAATGTTAGTCAGTTAGTTTGGAGGGCTTTTATGTGAAGGGGGGTGAAGGGGTAAACTTTAATTCTTAGTCCCCTACCTGGTCGGAGAGGCGGGGAGCGGTCAATGCCTTACCGGGTCGCCGTGCAGTAAGCTCCGCAGCGCTGTGGCCGGTAGGGCCGCGGGCGGCGCCGGTTGTAGCTCCGACCCCGGCAACTCTACCCCTGGCTGCGAGGCGCTCCAAATCCAGCGCGGCCCGCAGCCGGACGCCCCAGCTCCGCGAATGTCGGGAGTCGGCGGCGTCGCAGCGCTGGGATACCAGCGGGGTGCGGGCAATGCCTTACCGGGTCGCCGTGCAGCAAGCTCCGGAGCGCTGTGGCCGCCGACACACAACATCGCGGAGCGTCGCTGGATTTGGAGCCGCGCAGCCAGGGGTAGAGTTGCCGGGGTCGGAGCTCCAACCGGCGCCGCCCGCGGCCGGACGGAGCCCCCAGCTCCGCGGCTCCAAATCCAGCGACGCTCCGCGAATGTTGGAAGAAGGCGGCCACAGCGCTCCGGAGCTTGCCGCACGGCGACCCGGTAAGGCATTGCTCGCTCCCCGCTGGTATCCCAGCGCTGCGACGCCGCCGACTCCCGACATTCTCGGAGCTGGGACGTCCGGCCGTGGGCCGCACTGGATTTGGAGCGCCTCGCAGCCAGGGGTAGAGTTGCCGGGGTCGGAGCTACAACCGGCGCCGCCCGCGGCCGGACGGAGCCCCCAGCTCCGCGAGGTTGGGAGTCGCCGACCAGGTAGGTAGGGGACTAAGAATTAAAGTTTCCCCCTTCACCCCTACACCACCACCACCACATAAAATCCCTCCAAACTAACTGACTAACATTTATGCAATGATTCTCCCGGTCTCCGGGGAGGAGGCAGCTGCTCCAGACTTTTCAAGCCGCCCGCGCTACCTACCTAATCTACGCTAAAAATCTTCCATTCTGAAATCCGAAAATGTCCGAAATCCGACAAGTGTCTGGTCCCAAGGCTTTCGGATAAAAGGTTGTGCACCTGTATTGTTTGTTTTTTGTGTGTACGTATGTGTGCGTGGGTGCATGTGTATATATACATGTGTATATGTGTATGTGTGTATATATGTGTGTGTGTGTGTGTGTGTGTGTGTGTGTGTGTGTGTGTGTGTTTGTGTGTGTGTGTGTGTGTATACCTGTGTGTGTGTATACCTGTGTGTGTGTACCTGTGAGTGTGTGAGGGTATATATACACACACACACTGAACATTTTTTTCTCTCGTTTATTATACTGTTTACAGTGTACTATCTTTACATATTCCGTAGTGCTGCAGCAAGTAAGAATTACATTGTTCTATCTGGGACATAGGACAATAAAACACTGTTGACTTGAAAAAATCAATAGTGTCACAGCAGACATTTACCTGTGAAAAACTTGCTGTATTCTTGTTCAATCTTTTGAGCAGCCTCAAACTGTTCCTTGGAATGTCTTTTTTGTGTACCTTTGTCTCGCAGAAAGATTGGATCCTTTTGTTCTCTGTGGATAAAATACCGCCGTTATATTTTCATTAAACAATGACAAAGAACTAAGACATGAATGTTTTCTTTAGCCATAGAGTCGGACAGCACAGAAACAGGCCCTTCAGCAGACCATTTTGTTCATCGACTCCAATCCTATTTGCAACACTAGGACTGTACTCTTCTGTGCCATGCCCATTTCAGTGTTAATCTAAATACCCCTTAAATGTAGCAAATGTATCAGTTTCCTTCACCTCCTTTGACATGCAATTCAGATGTCAACCATGTTCTGTGTGGAAAATCCTACCCTTCCAATTCCTTTTGAAACTCATTCATCTCACCTTAACCCCATACCCTTTTATTCTAGAGGCGCACAGCACACATACTGGGTAAAAGATTATGATATCTACACCTCTCATCATGCTATATATTCTATCAGCTAATCAGCCTTCATTGCTCCAGGGAAAACAAGCCCACAAGGCAACTGTGTGGTGAATATCTTCTGCATTCTCTGCAGCACAACCACAGCCGCTCCAGTTTGGCATCAACTAGCACACACAGTGCAATCTAACAGGCATTTTTGTAAGGTTGCAACATGATTTCCCAACTTTTGTATTCTATATCCCAACCTTGGAAGACAAGCATGACAAATGCCTTCTTCATCCTATTGTTCTGCTTGGCATTTTCAAGCAACTATGGACTTGGACCCTGATCATCAATAGTGTGCTTAATAATAATAATAATACATTTTATTTATGGGTGCCTTTCAAGAGTCTCAAGGACACCTTACAAAAATTTAGCAGGTAGAGGAAAAACATGTAAGGGCAATGAAATAAATAGTAGAGACATGACTAGTACACAAAGTAAAGACAGAATTCAATTCAAAACACAATATGAGGCAATTAATGCACAGATGAAAAGGGAGGGGGATGTGGGGCTAAGGATAGGCAGAGGTGAAGAGATGGGTCTTGAGGCGGGACTGGAAGATGGTGAGGGACACGGAATTGCGGATCAGTTGGGGGAGGGAGTTCCAGGGCCTGGGAGCTGCCCTGGAGAAGGCTCTGTCCCCAAAACTGCGGAGGTTGGACTTGTGGATGGGGAGGAGACTGGCTGATGTGGATCTGAGGGACCGTGCTTCCATTTATTGTCTATGTCCAAACCATATTTGATTTCCCAAAATGTATTAACTCATACTTGTCGGGATAAACTTCCATCTGCAATGTTTTGATTGACTTTCCATCTGGTGACTATCCTGCTGTAGCCTTAGACAACTTTGTCCGTAATCTAAAACACTACCAATATTCATGTAATCCACAAAGTTACCAACTCAGGTTCAAGTCATTAACGGACGAAAGAACAAGTGCCCCAATACCTATCCCTAGAGTATTTCACTGGTTACAGGTTTACAATTGGAAAAGTGTCCTTCCACCATTACCCTCTGACTCGTATCACCAAGCCAATTTTGGGTCCCATTAGTTTGATTGTTTTGGATCCCACTTGTAGACATCACTGAAATGCAAGAACATTTGTCATCTCCTTTGCAATGTTTTTAAACGATTTCTTTAACAATTAACCTAACTCGTAATTATCTCTTGTCTATTTCTGTGAGTAGCCATTTGTGGACCAGCCTTTGCGGAGGACGTGTCAAATGCATTACTAGAGTCATTTTAGACAATGTCCAATGCCTTGCCTTCTTGATCGAACCTTTTGATAACTTTTGTCATCCCAGATTCCCTAATCTCTGCATCTTTGCCACTTTTGACTGGAACATGCTCGCCTTGAACCTTTGCTCTTTGAAAATACTCACATTTGTCAAACAATATTTCACCCACGAGTATTTGCAACCAATCTGGATTCACCAGATTCTTCCATGTACTTTGGAAATTAGTGCCCCAAGGCGACCAGAAAGCTTGACAGCAAAATACTAAAATATTCTTTAAACCACATTATCAACCTATTGCTGCTGGCAGTTCAATTTTCTCTGCTTTTCAATCACTGTCAATCCATTGCATTAATACGTTGTACCCAATATCACACAGTGTACTGACCATCAAACACCAGACCAAACTATCTCGAGCAGCAAATTGCATTCTCTGTAAATTGCGTTATGTAAACAAGTACATTACCCCAGCCTTAGGAGGACATATAAACTTCCCATGTATTAATTTAATTTCTTTTCTAATAGACATTCCACAGGAGCAAATAATCATTGACACAACCTTAAGTATTATTCTCTTTATTCCATGCAAACTTCGTGAATGCTGTACTCACAAATGAGCTACTCATTAAGCTTTAAGAATTGCATCTACTCACTTGATTTGCTTTAGGTTTTTGTACCGTATGAAAATGACTATCGGATAGATGTGAATTCGGTGTAGACGCTCAATGGCATGTGGCGCAATATCAAGCAAGCAGTGGCAGTCCTACAAATATGGTCAAAGGTTAGTTAACAAAAACAATTACATAGTCAGTCATTAAACTACAAAGCACAGAGTAACACTATTCGAGCATCTCATCCATGCCGACCAAGCTGCCGAGTCGAGCTGGTCCCACTGGCTTGCGCCTGGTCCATATTCCTCCAAAGTTTTCTTCCCAATGTACCTGTCTGAAAATTGTGTCATTGTACCCCTCTCCACCACTTCCCCAGGAAAATAGGTTGATGTATGCACCATCTTCTGTGAAAAAGTTGCCTCTCGGGTCTCTTTTAAATTTCCAAACCATCCCCCATCCCCTTCACCCCCTCCCCACCATAAACCTATGCCCCCTACTTTCAGGCTCCTCTATCCTGGGAAAAAGGGGGAAAAGACAGTGGCTAACGAAAAGGATCATGACAAAATGTAATGCCAACACAGAGATGAGCCATGGGTCACACCGAGAGTCTGAGGCACAGAGACCTGAACACACCTCCTTGTTGACATTTCAGTGTAGTACCTAAACAGATTAAATTCATTCAGAATAGAGGTCGATGGATTTCAAAATATTAAAGGAACGAAGGGATTTGGGGATAGTGCAGGAAAGTGACATTGAGGTAGAAGATCAGCCATGTTCATGCATTTTGCTTAAATTTCAGAAAAACCTGTTCTTTGGGACACATGTCAGATACAGACTATGTTGAACTTGAACTCCATGCATAAGTTCAAGGTGGTGGTTCTGCATTGTTCTACATTGATGACAAATGATGAATAGCAAGATAATAATATCATATCAGAAAGTATAAATAGAGGCCACATAATATATGGAACACTGATACCAAAACTTCAAAGCTAATTAAAATTACTATTATTGTGTTTTGTCTATCAGGATTCTCTGAATCATAATGGGCTAACTCATAATTTCCAAAAGCAATGGTAAAATGAAAAAATAAAAAATATATATTTTTTTTAACGATTTTCTATATTCTTATGAATATATTTTTCCCTTTATAAGGATATAGAGTTGGACTAATTCCATCTGTAATAAAATACACAATTCAAACATAGTTAAATTTTCAATTTAGATTGGAAATAAGCTAAATTGCCCTGGTGCGTATATTATTTTTAGTCAATATCTGATACCAACAATATCTGAATTTAGTGCATGACGCACAATACAATATCAATCAGAAACACAAACAAACAAAATGTGGAGATAAATATTGAGAAGAGAGAACCACCTTCTCCGTTATTTCTTTAATGGAGGCCACAGTTGTGACATCAAAATGTCCACTTCTCCTCTTGTAGTCAATGAAGAGATAGTCTGCTACTCCTCGTTCAATGGCCTGCTGAGAAGCTTTCATAACCTCTGAATAGAAAAGGTGAGGAAAAATTAATGCATGGAGCTGCTTAGCCTTCAGACAAATTTTCATCCAAAACTGCTAATGTTCTCCATTCTATCCAATAACTAATTCCTGGAGATATTGGAATAAAAGGAAAATTCATCCTTATGGAATTCACAAATCACAACCAAAAATTCTGGGATTGGGAATAAAAATTAGCTCTGATGAAATTTATCCAAAAAAAAGGAAATGAATACAAAATTTATGTTTGCCAAACTTCCAGAATCGGGTAGGGAAAGTTAAATACAAAGTTAAATGTGCAAATGAGAGAATAAAAACATGATACAGGCAGTTTTCTAGGAATGCAACGCTCCCCGTAACATGGGGGTTGCCTGTACATGAATTTAGAATTTCCTCCTGTTTATGAAGCTAAGTATCCTATTTTATAACTTCCATTGATATTTGATGGTGACAAGACAGGTTTAGAAATAGAAGATATTGTTAATGGTAGATAATGCACTTACCTGAACATTCACAATTCTTTTCTATAATCTTTTCAAGAAAAAACCCAGTGATTAATTATTCATATTTCAATAAATCTCCCAAATAAGCTCAGTGACGTCCAAACATTAACATTAAAAACTTAACATTAAATTAAACTTACCTAATGGACATCTGCAGAACTTTCCTGGGGAATCTTTGACCAGCATGTCTTTCACAGCATCTACCAGTGGTCCCAGGATGAGCACGGGCCTTGGGGAAGTGCATTCTACTTTCTGCACTCTTTGATATGCCAAACTTCCAGAATCTAGCAGGGAAAATTAATCACAACATCCACTTAACATTGAAACACAATGGCTGCCAGATAAATCCTCACTGGATTTAGTAAATAAAGCAGAACAGGCTGTTGAACATCTTGGTAATTAATAAGATAATTATATAATAACGGTTTAAAAAGATGCATTTGCCAGCTATTGCAAATGGCTACTCACAGAAACAGACAAGAGAGAATTACGAGTTTGGTTAATTGTTAAATAAATTGTTAAAAAAAAATTGCAAAGGAGATGACAAATGTTCTTGTATTTCAGTGATGTCTACAAGTTATAACGGTGCCTGATTGCATGATGGAGCTGAATTAACATGTACAGTTGAAGGAACAAATTACAAACACATCGTGGATCACATTTTTTGATGGTGTCAATTCATGTCGTTTACATTGCTGTCAGTTTCCCCAATTATGTAAAACAGAAATAACTGTGTGAAGATTTTTTTAACAAGAGTGACAATTCTGAATTCTGATTGCATGCGATTTTATATAAGGTGGGGAACTACTGAGAAGTTCACACTGGTACTAACACCAATTGGTAAAATCAGGGGTGACATCCTATAACTTGAATCAAAGAAGCTATGTATCAGATTAAAAAGCAAGAACGCAGAGGATTTATTTTGATGCTACATATTACACTAGACAAGATAGGTCAGGTAAATGCCTAGCTGAAGAACTGATGCTGGATTGAGGGCTTGAAACCTTTGGACACTTGACCAAAAAGTAAGATCCAGTGGGATGCAGAGGAACATCACCATTTTGATCTAAAATCGGCTTGGTGGTAGGAAACAGAGAATAATAACGGAGGCTTTTGTCGTGCAATTGGAAGCCTGCAGTCAATGGTGTGCTGCAGGGATCAGTGTTTGGATCCCTTGCTGTAATGCATTTCGTTGTCTCTGTACTGTACACTGACAATGACAATTAAATTGAATCTGAATCTGAATCTGGGGATGTTGATGATATGGAAAATAGTGCCTGAGAGATGGTGGAGGCAAGTACTCTCACACTATGCAAGTACTATTTAGATAGGCATGTAATCAAGATCTTCATAATCTGTACAAACACATATACATTGATTAATTAATGTTCCTGCTATTAGAATTAAATGTTTCAAGCTCAGACAAATTTGCACCAGTGCTAGCAAGAACATTTATTTAGATTGCAGTGTAGATTAAGGGTGGAACAAGGTTCTTTGGCCTTTTGAGTGTGCTGAAACAGCAATCCCCGCACACTTACACTATCCTGCACACATTAGGGACAATTTAGTTATACCAAGCCAATCAACCTACAAACCTATATACCTTCGGCATGAGGGAAGAAAGCGAAGATCCCGGAGAAAACCCACGCAGGTCATGGGGAGAAAATACAAACTCCACGCAGACAGAACCCATAGGCAGGATCGAACCCGGGTCTCTGACGCTGTAAGGCAGCAACTGTACCGTTGTGTCACCGTGCCACCAATATGCTGTTAATTTTGTGCTGATACAAGCAGTAGCATTGGGGACCAGTAAAGTTTCAAACTAATTCTCAGATGTTTTAAATGCAAGTACTGTCTCATGTATCTCAGTGACACCGATTACAATTTTAATATGTTATAGAACTTGGGCTAAAAATGACGTGTAGTTTGCCTTATCTTTGGGATACAATACAATACCTTGCTGTATTAATTCATAACATTTCAGAAAGCAATTACTGCTGTTACTTTCTCACAATGCTAATCCTGTGCCAGGAGAGGTTTGTGGATGTACATAACCATGTGTGCATAGAATTCTCATCACAGGAGATAAAAGGGTGCAATCTGCTGTATAATTGACCATTTAACTGTCCTCCAAATTTTGTTGCAAGCAGATGATAAAGTTAATGAAAACATTACACCATACATAAAGCACTGAAAATTTATTTTCACCAATTCTAGTTTTGAATCAATGGATCCCACAGAACGTTGAAGTTCAATTTTGGAAATGTCTATTTGCAGTCTGCTAGCACAAACAGGATTTAATATGTACAAATCTACCTTGCTTTAAAACAGAAATATATGAATTAGACACATATTTAGACCAATCAGCCCCTCAAGCCTGCTTTACCCTTTAATAAGATCACGCCTGATCTGATTGTAAACTCAAAAAGTTACCAATCCGTGTTCTTCAGAGATGTTGCCTGACCTGCTGAGTTACTCCAGCATTTTGTGTCTTTTTTATTTGGATAACAATATTTTATTTTCCTCTGCCAAATGAAAAATTTCCCATTTTCCACACTTTAATAATTTAGTTGTCTACACAGTGGTCAACCACCTTACATTCTTGTCACAACTTCCTATCCTACCTGTGTTTGTGTCACCAGTTCAACAATATTACTTGTTGATTGCTTTCAAACTGCTGGTCAGTGTCAAACCCAAATTACCACAGATAGTAAATTGTCCTCCAGTTATTTGGGGAGCTTGCCAACCAACAGCTCTCAGAAGCTGGATTTTTTCCAATCATTTTAAATATCTTTTAAATCCAGCCACTTCATGCTCTTTTAATTTGTTATTGATGAATGATTTCTTACTGAAATTGAACAAAATACCTTCCAACAGAGGGATGGAATCAGTGCTTATGGCATCAAGCGCCAGCATCTCCTTTCCATCTTTTGAATTGTTCCTTTTGTGTTTTTGCTTTCGCCGAAAAAATGATCTTCTGGCTGCTGCTGATAGAGTCTTAACATTTTCGTCCCTGACCTCAGACATGCTGTGTCTTCTGCAGAATTCCTGGTCCATCCTGGAAGAAATACACAATTAATAGCCTGCCTATTTAAAAAAAAAAATTAAAAGAACTCTACCTACCGAGCAATAGTGATTGCAAAGACACACAAATGCACTCATTATTTATGTAGTTTAAACAGTACAGTGTGGACAAACAAAGTAGAAAGTTTAGGTGAAGTAAGGTGAAATAATTCATTGCATTCTTTACATGAAGGCATATGTAGATCTGGATACTACCAAGAACTAGTCTGCTGTTTTCAGATTGAATACAATTCAACTGGCTGGTGCCGTCTGCGATGGCAGTCTCGCTAACAGTCTGTCTGTCTTTTCATATTTTTTGTTATTTTTAGTGTATTTTAAAAGTATGTGTTAATGTTCTCTGATTTGTTTTATGTGGGGGGTGGCGGAGGTGCTCGGGGGAACTTGTTGTTCAACTCGTACCTTGCCGGAGATGTGATTGTTTTCCAGATCGTATCGCCGGTCGCTCTGCGGCCGAACATCATGGAGCTGGTGGCCTTGCTCAAGACTGACTTTGAGCCTCACCACGGGGCCGTGGACTTACCATTGGAGCCTGCGATCCCTTGCCTGGGATCGACATTCCAACCGCAGCCTACGGATTTCAACATCGAAGAGCTCGCAATCTCGGGTAGAAAGTGATGTCGGGAAGCTCCAATCCACACGAGGTTCGACCAGCTTCGACCCAGGGTCCGTTCGTCCGGCGCGGAGGAGCTGTGATCCCCCCCCCCCCCCCCCCCCCCCGATGCGGGAGCTTGATCGCCCCGAAACGGAGGGCTCGACCGCTGGCTGTGATAGTCAAGATCGCCCCGACAACGGACGGTTCGAGTGCCCCGACCGCGGGTGAACAAAGAAGGGAAGAAGATTTAACTTATTTTGCTTTCCATCACAGTGAGGAATGTGGGGGAGTCGCTGTGGTGAATGCTCATGTTAAAAATGTATTTGGGTGTCTTGGTGGTCTTTATTGGTATGACTGTATGGCAAATCAAATTCCTCATATGTTGCAAAACATACTTGGCTAATAAATTACTATTATGATTATGATGATTTCTCCTTCCATGTTAGAATTTAATAGATTGAGATTTTCGAGAGAAATGTTGGCAAACCACATTGAACTCCTGACAAGTTGCTCCTTAAACATCAGAAATAAGAATTCCCTGGAATTCCCAAAAGATGCTTGGCAGCAATTTACTGACATTAAACAAATCACTAAATCCTATGGTGGAGCACCAACTTTATACAATGTCGCAGCAGATGGGTAATCTGTCCACTGAACCTGTGCTAGATTAGACATAGCCAATGTTCTGCCAATCCATTTCAATGGAGAGGAAGTAAGTGTGGGGAGCTCACTGCTGCCACATGAGTTCAAGTGAGAAATGGCAACTCTGACTATGCAAAATGCCTTGGTACTTATTGAAGCACCAGCCGAGAACATATGCTCACCTTGAATACAACATTCAGAGATGTTCACTGACAATGATGTAGAGTAGACAATCTTACAGAAAGCACTAATGTCAGATGGTTTATTTTCTCCTTAAAAGCCCAAGAGTTACCCATGTGCAATGCTTACTTTAAAATATCTGTGGCAAAATGCAGCAGCTTTCTCATTCATTACATTCAGTGTGCTTTTTATAAATATGTTTATTACATAGAAACATAGAAATTAGGTGCAGGAGTAGGCCATTCGGCCCTTCGAGCCTGCACCGCCATTCAATATGATCATGGCTGATCATCCAACTCAGTATCCCGTACCTGCCTTCTCTCCATACCCCCTGATCCCCTTAGCCACAAGGGCAAATGAGACCGAGATCCATATGCTTACATGTATTTGCTGGGGATGTGCCCTCTTTCAAGTTTCTGAGCGTTTTCATCCAATTGCCAGGTCATCCAGTAACCAAAGTTTCCTTGTGGCAGAGTGTCATCAACATACAGAATATCATCCTTCTTAAAACTTAGATCTTGTTCTACTTCTGCAACTCGATCGTAAAGTGCTCTAGGAGACGAGGCAGAGGAAAATCCAATGAAACCCGAACAAACACAATCAATGAGCAATTCGCTGAAAAATAATCTTCATGCGTTGAAACCAGTTGTACAATGCTCTAAAAGCATCAGATGGCTGAATATCGAGTTAAGTGCCATGTTACATCAGCATTCGCGTCTTTTAGAAAAAAACATACATTTCAGTAAAGCATAGGACCTGAAAAATCACACAAAAATACCTAAAGAGTATACAAATTTTTCTCAACATTAAAAGTGGTGACATTAAATACTGTTCTCTGAAACAACATTATGCCATATGCTTGTAATATGCATCACTGGTATTTATGGTGTCTAGTTCTGCTGATGTATCACCATACATTTCGCTGTATGTCGACTGTGTTAAGTTATTGATCTCAATGCTGTATTTTGTTCACTGTCCCCAGATACTACACAACCTAAAGTTCACATCCACTGAGTTGGACTTTAAAGGGCCACTTCAAAGGGTACCTGATATAGAATCCGTCTCCAGCTTCATCCCTGATCCTGTTGAATTCCTCTATCTTATACTGAGCCTTCACCGAGATCGACTCTGTGGGCTTCAGCATTTCAACATAGGCCTGCTCTGCCGTTACATTTCGCATATCAACACCATTGTACTGTAATAAAAAGGAAAGCGACAACTAATAAAATCATGAAACAAAATTGACTTCAACCTCAAAACAGTAAACAGGACTTTTAAAATTACAATTACACAAGCCTAGTTTCTCTGGAAAACCACATATTTTGTCATTTTGTAATTTTTAATTGAAAAAGGTTGTTGAAAATTAGGTTTAAAGCCAAGTGGAGGAAAGTTTGTGCAATTTGTATAGCATTGTTGCCCGAATTCATTGCCCTATTCTTTGCAATCGACAAGAAAGATACGTGAGTAAATCCAATGACTGTAATATTTTAACCAAAGATGAAAAGTTTTATTTTCTGAACTTGTATAATTTTAAATTGAAGCAAAAGTGTACAGGGAAAGAAAATGCTAGAGAAAGACTATTATGGATTGTAAAATGACCGACAAACAACATTCAATAAATCAGGTTTAATGCTTCCCAGCAAAACCTTTGAACAACATTTCTCATCAAAGCTTTTGAGCATCAGAAGCATAATTCAGGCAATATGTTAGCAACACGCTTTGCTTTCCATCCTTCATACTTTCACAATTATTGCAGTAATAAAAATAATATTTACCGCACCATTTCAGGTGAATATAAACTGAAAGGAGCAACTGAGAGATTTTGGGTGCACAAATGTTCCAAGCTTTTCACGGAGTTAAATGATCATATAAAACAATCCGTGATATAACTGAAACTTCCATGCAGCTGAAATTATCATATTGACCATTAAAGGATGAATGAGCATGCAGTTGTCCAACCATTGATAAGTATGTGGAAATTAGGATAATTAAATAAATTACTAGTAGCTAAAGTTTGTGAGCCAAATATTATTCAAAATGCTGTCACAGTTTTCAAAAGTATTTCAGTAAATTACTAAGTACTTAAAAAACAGATTAAGACAAGTTTAGAGTCTGCATATTAAGTGAATACAAAAATATTGTTTTTGTAAAATACAGGGATGGGTGAGAGAAGGGCGAAGAGGAGGAAGTAAGGTCTTACTGCCTTCCTGTGGATTGCACCGATACATGCACTGATCAGGTAGATAAGGTGGTCAAAAAGGCTTTTGACACATTAGCCTTCTTCAGTCTGTCTGACCCGCTGAGTTACTCCAGCTTTTTGTGTCTATCTTCGGTTTACACAGCAACTGCAGTTCCTTCCTACACTGACAGATTTTTTAGATCCAGCTGGCATGTCACATTTGAAAGCTGGCACAGCCGTTGGTACTTCCAATGTGTCAGCCTACATTCCCATAGTCATGTTTAAAATGAAACTTGAACTTCAAACCTTCAGATTTGGAACCAAGTATGCCACCAACTGAGCCTTGACTGACACATTGCAACCTGATGCTAATTATTTCAGCAAAGGCTTGTAATCAGAATTTGCCTTGCATATTAGTTGACGACGTGAATGTATAAACATGTCACAAAGGCCAGGATATGTGACCAGAAGCAGCATAGAAATTGGCATCCTTTGGTGAAGCAGTAACCTCTCTCTGTAAGTGACTACTTAGCAAACACATTTCTGAAGACTGGACCTGTCTTCACTCCCTGAATACAATAGTAATTTGTAAGAATTTTTTTTAAATTTTTTGCGTATTGCATGCACAAACATAGATCGCTGCTGGTAATGGATGTAATTCTCGGCAAACTATGGGCAATAACAAAATGCAGAACATCAGAGTACACAAGTGCCTCACTGCCATGGGGTCCACCTGCAGTATTGATCTCACCTCCAGCAGCTTATCTCCAGTTACCAGTCCATCGGGGCCTTTAGCCGGGCTGTCATCTTCAACCTTTACCACAAACACTCCGTACAGATTCCCTCCACAAATCTGGATCCCCAGATCCATCTGTGTCTTCTTCAGGAATAGAAATCTTGGCTCAAAAGTTTGATTGGTTGAATCAATAGACCTCCTGTTGAATTAAAAATGGTGAATATATACATCCGTAGATGAATATTGATAATTGCATGAGAAATTAACAAAAATATGTGCAAAGACATGCTGGTACTTTAAATTATGACATATCCATTCCCTATTCTTCAATTTACCTTCATATCGGATACCAGACCTAAAGTTTTTAAAAACGATTTTTGCCCAATGTTACATCAATAGAGATTCTCTTGAGAATTATTTTGCATTCCTTATAAAATTTCCTTCACTATCTAAGATAATGGCTCCTTATTGCTGTAAAGACAGCATGCCTCAATAGTGATTACTCTGATTGATTTTCCATTCATTTGGTCTTTGCACCGAGCCAAATTGTACAGTACAACTCTGATAATTCAGCACGTTTGATGCCAGACTAGCAGAATTCTGGATGTTTCTCCTTTCCGACCTCAAATAGGGAGGCGAGTGGACAAAGAAAGGTAGCTCAGCAAACAGGACCCACCCTGGGTCAGTTTAAAGTGAGCTTTGGAAAGGGAGGCTGCAAACTTCACCAGATGAGCCAAATGCCAAAATATCGAATAGATTTCTGGAGTTTTACTGTACTTTCTTACCGCTGTCACAACTATGAACACAGACATCAACTCTTGGCCTTCCCTGATCTCTGTGGATCACCCTGTTGCTAGAATAAGTCGCCACGTCATCTTACGGTCATGTTCATGTAATAATGAATACATTGATTCTTGAGAAGACACTTCCTTCCTCACTGATTTCGTAATCTTTTGAACCCTAAAGAATGTGGCCCCTGGTTGTGCATGGAGGCAGTTTCTGGGATCAATAGCCTTGCTGCTGTAGTCAAATGTAGGGGGCAGCAGGCAGCAGTAGAGTTGCTGCCTTACAGCGCTTTGAGCGCTGGAGACCAGAGTTTGATCCCAACAATTGGAGCTGTCTGAACGGAGTTTGCATGACCCCCCCCCCACCGTGACCGCAAGGGTTTTCTCCGAGATCTTTTGTTTCCTCCCAAACTCCAAAGACTTTGTGTGTGTGCGTAAATTGTCCCTCGTGTGTGTAGGATAGTGTAAATGTGCGAGGATCGCTGGCCAGCACAGACTCGGTGGGCCGAAGGGTCTGTTTCCACGCTGTATCTCTGAAACTAAAACTTATCAAAATGAGATTGGACAGCAGGATTCAATCGGACTCGGGCATCACTGATAAACCATAAAAAAACATTCACATCATCAACATTTAAATGCCTTGTGTGAGATCAGCTAGATAAATACCAGCACTCCAAAGCAACATGACGGACCAGGGAAAGTCTCCTGAATATTGAAGCAGCCTTAGTTATTTAAATTTTAGGGTTGCCGAGTGAAGTGATAGACATCTAACCACCAAACATAAATCTACAACAACATAAAGGGTAATCATGATGGACTCCAAATTCTTAGCTGTAAAAATAAACCCAATTGCAAATCTTAACACCAAGTCATTTAACAGTGCACCATGTTTACATTATTCATTCTATTTTCACATCTTAAGGATAAGGGGAAATCCTTTAAAACCGAGATGAGGAGAACTTTTTTTACACAGAGAGTGGTGAATCTCTGGAACTCTCTGCCACAGAGGGTAGTTGAGGCCAGTTCATTGGCTATATTTAAGAGGGAGTTAGATGTGGCCCTTGTGGCTAAGGGGATCAGAGGGTATGGAGAGAAGGCAGGTACGGGATACTGAGTTGGATGATCAGCCATGATCATATTGAATGGCGGTGCAGGCTCGAAGGGCCGAATGGCCTACTCCTGCACCTAATTTCTATGTTTCTATGTTTCTATTTTAGGCTGCACTAAATATTCTCAATTCTATGGATAAAAATATGGAAAGTACTCAGCAATATTTTGGAAATTCACTTTTGAAGCAGTAATAGTTTTGAAGACATTATTTATTTTCCGTTCAATATGTTAAATTGAACCACTCTCTTCAGAGTGGCAGAATTATAGAAAGAGTGGGTGGTCTACATAACGAGGTTGTGAATAAAAAATCGAGTGAAAACTCAAAAGCTTTAAGGGGCTGTCCCACTTTCACGAGGTAATTCACAAATTCTCCCGAGTTTTCCCCTGATTCAAACTCGCAGAATGTTCGTAACGAGTCCCTAGGAGGCCGTAGATATATCGTAGCGGCTCGTCAGGGCGTTTTTTCCAGCCCGATGAAAAAGGTCCACAAGTAAAAAAAAGTCGGGATGAAAAATATTGCAACTTTTTACTCGTAGTTAGTTTGTAGGCAGAACGTAGTAGGCCGTGACGGTAGTCGTAGGTACTCGTAGCTCGTCAGCTGGACAGAGAAAAAATGGTGAGTGAAAAAAAAAAGCTTAAGTCAACATCAGCACGTGACCTCTGTCACTCCAGTTCGTGAGTATATTTGTGGAAGTTCAAAGGAGTTTGCAAATTACCAAAATCTTGATTTTTTTTTTTTTTAGGTCAGTTAAACTCAGCAGATGCTTTGGAATAAGTCGTGAAAGTGGGACAGGCCCTTTACATTGTAATTTTAGATGCAATCAAAGATTTCTGCATTATTACTGCTTCATTGAACTTCATTGACTTCACTCATTGTGGTGTAAAAAGGCTCTGTTGACAACTGACCTTATCGAGTTGCGTGGACTAGTGGTTGGGGTAGTTTGCTTTGACGGGGGTGTAATTGTCCCTTCGTCCTGCTCACTCACAGCATCAATAATCGAGTGATTGTCAGGCGTTGTTGCTCCACTGCCGTGGGGAGTTGAATGATTGCTTATTGGATCCAATCGAGAACTAGTAAACACAGATCACATAGTTAGGAGACGCAAGAGACTGCCGATCCTGCAATCTTGGGCAGAAGTCCAACAGCTCGAGGGAATCAAAGAGTCAGGTTGGTTGGACAAATTGATCGCAATCCAAAACATTGTTAGTCAATTTCCCTCCAGAGATGCTGTCCGACTCGCCGAGTCCCTTCATTAATTTGTTTTTGCACACAATGAGGAACTGATTCACATGCAGTTATTGAAAACCGCTTTCAGAACAGCACATTTATCAAGCTTGCTTGTATTATCAAACAGATTTAATAGACCAATATAATCTGATCTATCAATTAGCAACACAGCTACTAGAAACTGCAGACAATATTGTTAATTTGCCACCACTAATACACTGCTAATGTTTCTCAAATTTCTGTGGGGACCATTGAAAAATTGGCAACTGCTATTTTGGTTATTTAATATTAAAATAGGATTCAATATCACCTTGCAAACAAGAGAATGAGCAAACAATGAATTGTTTAATTAAGGAAAACCTACTCTGCTCCTTTGGTCCCATTGAAATATGAAATGGACCCAAGATAGTGTCATACAGCGTGGAAACAGGGCGTTCAGCCCAACCTGCCCTGCCGACCAAGATGTCCACTTACACTAGTCCCACTTGCCCGCGTGCAGCCCATATCTCTCTAAACCTTTCCTATCCATGTGTCCATGTCCAAATGTATTTAAAATGAAGTTATAGTATCTGCCTCATTATCACCTTTGGCAGCTCGTTCCATATACTCACCTGTGTGGGAAAATTGTCCCTCAGAGTCTAAATTAAATATTTCCCTTCTCACCTTAAACCAATGTCATCTGGTTCTTGCGTCCCCTACTCTCAGTAAAATACTCTGTACATCTACCTATGTAGTCCCCTTCATGATCTTGTACACCCCTATAAAAAATCACACTCTGCCTCCTGTGTTCCAATGGGAGTATTCATTTAGTCTTGAAATGTTTACTGAACACATTAAGTTCAATCATTAACAATAATATACTGAGCTACTGAAAGACATCAGTCCATAAGTTCTAATTTGTACTGTTGCGGGTCTCACCTGGAGCGAGAATGGTTTCCCAGTTGATACATGTGAGGGTTATATTGTGCCAAGATGGTGATAGTTTCGCAAGGCTCCGTTTGTCCGATAATTAACCGAGCCTGCTGCTCTGTGGCATTCCTCAAATTAATACCGTTATACTGTGAAAATATATTAATACATCATTTACCTAAATATTCAACATCACAAATGAATACTTTCTTAAACATTCTAATGCAGGGGTGGGGAAGAAGGGAAGAACGCATGGGGAACAAAAAAAAAGCATGAAAAAGGCAGAAGAAAGTGAAAGAAAGCATTTTTTGAACATATTTTGTGTATTCAGGGTTCATGAAGTACTTTCTAGGCAATGAATTACTTTTCACCTGAAGAAAACAAAAATGTACACCAGCCACAAACAATAATGCTATAAATGATCCAGGAACCTATTTGAGTTAGTTAGTCAAAGTTGACCACAAATATAGGAAGCTCACTATATAAGTATATGGAAGCATGTATGTCCATGTTGACAAGCAGTCTCTCCGTTTTCTCTCTCCGTTAAAGCACAACCGTATCCTTTACTTAGTGAAGCCCAACTTGGAACCATGATCTCTAGATCTGACTCGCATGTGACAGTGCTACACTGAATCAAGCCAACACATTACTAGTATGAACAATGTCACGGCATAGTGTATATGGAAGGACAATTCTGCTGTGCAGTGGCAGTTACTTCACATCCTTGGCCAATGCAATAAAGCAATATCAATGCCTGAAGGTGGAGGAAACAGCGATGGTGAAACTCTAATTGGAAAACATAATAAAAGTAATTACAGGGATACAAAAGTGCAATAATACGGGACAGGCTGAGCTGGGAGAAGAATCGGGTGGATTTCAGGTCAAACCCTTTCCTGACATATACAGAATTAAGAGGACCCTATTTCAAGAAACATTGCAAAGTAAATTAATTAGTATAAACAGCATATATTATTATTTGACAGACGGAGAATTAATGTACATTTGGATATACACAAAATGCTGGAGTGAATCTCTGGAACTCGGCCACAGGGTAGTTGAGGCCAGTTCTCTGGCTATAGAGAGAGTTAGATGTGGCCCTTGTGGCTGATCAGGGGGTATGTCAAGAAGGCAGGTTCGGGATACTGAGACATATACAGCCAATCATATTGAATGGGACCCTATTTCGAAAGAAAACTACTCCTGCAAAAGTATGTTTTATTTGAGTATATAGAAGGGGTAAAGTGCGATGTCTAAATGACGATCTCTTCTTTCGAAATACAGTGTGGGTGAACTGGCCAGGTGATACTAACGTTCACACATTGCAGCAATCAGCCTCCACAACCCCATGTTGTGACTGACATGAGTCCAATGAACAAAAATGCAAGACATCTCTGCCTAAAGTAATGGAAATAATTCCAATTGACTGAACTGTATTCGATTGGATGTTCAGTGTGCTGATGACACCATTTGCACTGTGAAATTTGAATAAATAACAACTTATGTAAGATATGTTCCTTATTAACACAAGAATGTTTTACCTCAAGTAATTGGTCACCGTATTCAAGTCCTGCTTGATGAGCGATGCTTCCACCAATTACTTTTGAAACAAAAATGCCTCCATTTTCTCCACAAACAATGGAGATTCCAAGGGGCTCAGCTCCTTTCTGTACTGTAACATGACGGGGTTCATGTAGGTACGGCCTTTAAAACAAAATCACTTTATAAGTGGTGCAGTTGTTGAGATCTGCAGATACGATACTTAATTAAATGAGGCAAAATAAATTCTGCATAGATTCTGTTTTTAAACTCAGGAAATTGGACAGGTACTGAAAATTGGGGATCTAATCTGTTCCAAGCAGACATTTGTGTATGCAAGTGAATCGGACACAGAAGGGCAAATGGTTAACAGTTCTGTCACTGTGACCGCGTTGGATCCAAGTGGAGACCTGTACTGCCCAGAGTTTATCCTTTTGTCACTAGCATTGAACACTAATGACAGAAAAACACACAAAGGTCTGGAGGCATTCAGTGGCAATTGTATGATCTGCTGAGTTCCTCCAGCACTTTTCAAGATTTCACCATCTCCAGTCTCTACTCGTGATAGAATTGTCAGCAAGTTGGATTCTGCCTCCAAATTTTATTTCACTGAAGCAAATGGATCACCGCGACCAATTATTTAATATGCCACGCAATACCAACAAGAAGTGATTTTCTTGACATTTTTCCAGTGATCATTCTTACATTTTATTAAGCACACATGCAAATATTCATTAATGCATAGACCCTGGAATATATTTTGTATTTGGCCAGGTTTCTTACAGTTTGAGCACAAGGCAAAGTGAACAGAATGCATACTGCAAAGTACACTAGCATCATAATTCAAGGAATATAGGGCTATAAATGTCTCACGATGTTGGTATCTATCCTGACAGCAACCGAAAAGGTATACAAGAAATTTGCATTGCACAATTTTCCAGTGCAATTAATTTTATTTGTGATATGTACATCTAAATCAACATTGCATAACTAGCTTAGCATTGCAAACACTTTGCTTTTCCACTAATATTGCATTCTCAAATTCCTCCTGGAGGATCAATACCTGAGCTAACTAATGTAGTGCAAATTATTAACGGTGGAATCCCATTGTTACAAAATTCTGAGAAATTTGAGGGAAAAGTGGGAAGGTCTAGGATCAGAGGGCACAACCTTAGAATAAAAGGACCTAACTTTAAAAAAGGAGATGAGGAGGGTGATATATCTGTGAAATTTGTTGCAACAGACAGCTGTGGAGGCTTAATCATAGGGCATTTTAACAGCGGAGATTGCCAGATTCATTTGGGTGTCAAGAGTTATAGGGAGAATGGGGTTGAGAGGGAAAGATAGATCAGCCATGATCCATCGCGGAATAGACTTGATGGGCAAGATTGGCTTAATACTGCTCCAATTACATGAAATATATGAAAATACGTGTTTCCATTGTTGATTCCATTTTTTTATTTCCATAAACATACTGGTAGACTCCTATAATGGTGGCTTCTATAATGGTGTAACTCCTATAATGGTGGCTTCTTATCTCATACTTTGCTAACCTGACAATTCTTCCACATGTAATCACAAATAAAATCTTGCTCAAGTGCTACATGCATTGCTAACGTTAGGGGTCAGAATAATTGGGTTAAACACAGTCATAAACAATATTGTTTTAGCAGTACAACACACCGGTGTTTTATTGACCATTCTAACTTGTTCTTCTCTACAATATATTTCTATTCACTACTTATACGACAAACTCTAATCATTGTTGCAATTGGAGAAATACTGTGATTTCTAAAGTCAGACGCCACTTGACATAACATGGCAGAAGTTACTTTTCATTTTTTGCCACTGAGATTTAATTAGCTGCTGCCAGGCATACTAGGGTAACTTAAACACTTCTCAGCCTTGGAGAGATTAAAGCTGCCATGCAAGAGCTCCCAGACACAAAAAGCAATAATTATAAAATAGGAAGTGACACACATAAGGAAATCAAGAATTACAAACAGGAAAGCAGAAAGCAAGCTAATTTTTAACAGGCCAACCTCAGACTCCGAAGTGATGAGAATCGAGGCCTAGCAGTGAGAGGAATTCTCAGAAAGGATCTATTACGGAAAAGGTATCTAAAAAGGGTCAGAATTAGACAAAAAGATTCGAAGAGAAAGTTATCAGGAAGTTTGAAAATGTCCTCTTTTAAAGTAAGGTACTAGAGTACAAAACAGTGAAAACACTTCAAAGTTAAAAACTTTTCAAAGTTTCGAAGTTGTTCAATAAAATCAATTAGTACCAACATAATTGTGAAGTTATGCTCCAAGCCTCCTTAGGAATAAAAAAACTCAAAGTTTAAATACAAATGGCTATCTCTATTAACTCTGCTTTTCCGAATCAGAACTCAACTGACAATGTTACCATGGAATTGAGGCAGGAATATAAATGTAAGCTTTAAAAATTAGATGATATTTGTAACAACATTCTTAATTAGTCTGGTTTCATTTAAATTTGCATTATTTGAATTATTAGCATATTGCAACCATTACTTTACATTCTGTATCTATGCTATCAAAATGGTCATACCTATGATTCAATCATTTTCTGCAATTTAGAAATAATGTTAAGGTTCCAAATATTCTGTTAGCCTAGATTAATATATTTCAATAATAAGTAACAAACCCAATATTAACAGTGCTGTGTTTTTAACAATTTACAACGCTTACAAGTATTTTGACCCATCAGCTGCAATTGAAGAAGATAGTTCAGTCAATGTAGAATTACTACAACCATAAAGCCACACATTTGTTCTCAAACGCCATTGCTTCACTGTAGTTTGATCTTTCAATGTCACATATACTTTGTTTTCCCTGGGCATAGGTTTAAAGGTGAGGGGAAGGATTTTCTGAAAGGAAGGGAGGAAGGATATTCATCTTGTCAGATTGATGGAAAATTTGTGCTTTTCGGGCAGATCTTGTTATTTCTCTTAAATGTTATATTGTCAGCTATGAATAACTACTTTTCATTTACTTTTTTTGAAAAAATGAACATGTTATGAATTCTGATCTTTCTAAAGGCATCATGGCAAGCGGGACAATACCATTTTTAATATAATGTAAATTGTAAATATTTAAATATGCCTTAATTTGAATTATTTCTACTTTTACTTTTAAATGTTAATAAGAAATGTTTTAGGCATGGATTGCTTAATCTAAATTCCTAAATGGACACTGACCAGTAATCACCAATTCCATTATTAATCTATTTGTTTTAATGGAATACCATCAGAAAGCTTGGCCCTCACCACGAGGCACATACCATCTCACCATTGACAGGGGTGCAGCGGTAGGATTGCTGCCGTACAGTGGCAGAGACACAGGTTTGATCCTGACAAGGGGTGATGTCTGCACGGAGTTTGCACATTCTCCCCGTGACCCTCGTGGGGTTTCTACGGGTACTTCAGTTTCCACCCACACTCCATAGACGTACAGGTTTGTAAGTTAATTGGCTTTGGTAAAATTGTAAATTGTCCATTGTGTGTAGCATAGGGTTAGTGTGCGGGTATCGCTGGTCGGTGTGGGCCAGGTGAGCTGAAGGGCCTGTTTCCATGCTGTATCTCTAAACTAAACTAATATTAAGACAACTGACCAATTTATAAATAATACAACAGAAGGAAAGCGACAGAACTAAAGAGATTCTATACAAATATGACATGCTGCCCATACCTGTCCTTCCTGTAATCTCCAGTTGACACAGGGCTGATGGAGATCTTAGTGAGAGAAGAAATTGAACTCTGTGATTGGCTGCTGCCGAATGAAGAAGTTTCTAGATTCATGGGTGACTGCGGAGGTGTAATCAAACTCGGACTGCTTCTCTCAGAACCTGATTGAAAACATATCAAAGTGAAAGAGGGTAATGCAGAAAAACTCCTCTGTAAAACTGACGCACCCAATTGCATTTTTTTTTGAGGAGTATTTGATTTAATCTGAAACGCGTCTCCAGTATCAAGTCATTGATGGAAATTTTTGAAAAAAATATCACTGCCATCAATCAGCCAGCTTGCCCAGACTGTTCATGACAGCATGCAACAAACCTCCATGAACGTTGACAGGCATCCTGTCAAATTTTACAGCTCTGCTCCAGAGAAGCTCATACAACAGAAACTGTTTCAGTATGCCAAAATCTTAATGCAGTGTAGTCCCCTAGTTTATTTCTAGTTGAGACAGATACAGGAGATTTGCTATACATGAATATAGCCTTCTGTTGAGATTCCTCTGCCCTCCTCTCTCACTCTTTCTCGAAACCACCCTATTTTGCATGCCCCCACTAATTCTGCCAGTCATACAGCGTTTCATGGAGAATAACTACCACTGCACCAATTATAGAGTGTAGGAAGGAACTGCAGGTGCTGGTTTACACCAAAGGTAGACACAAAAAGCTAGAGTAACTCAGCAGGTCAGGCAGCTTCTCTGGAGAGAAGGAATAGGTGATGTTTTGGGTCGTGACCCTTCTTCAGATTGAGAGTTGGAGGAAAGAGAAACGAGAGATATGGATGTTGATGTAGAGAGATATAGAACAAATGAATTAAAAATATGCAAAAAGGTAAAGACCAAGAAAAATGTCCAGTGTTAGCTGTGTGTGGTTAGGTGTTAACGAGTTATACAGACTATGAAACTCACCTGGACGACAGTGAAACTAATACAACGACTAGGATGGGGGAGGGACAGAGAGAGGGGGTGCAAGGGTTACCCTAGAGTGCCTTATCTTTAAACCATGACAATACCCCATCATCATCTACCATAACACACCCGTCTTCAAAAACAAAATCTAGAAAGCACCAAACAACCAGCAAAATGCCAATTGAAATCACAGCCCGACCTGCAACCTGCAAGTCAATGGGCGAGGTTTTCAGTGTGCAAAAAGCCAACTAATCAGACAGTTACCACAGCAACATCATAATGTACATAAAAAGAAAGGGCAAGTGGAGCTTTGCATTTAATTGGAAACCAAAACGATTATAAAATACTCGCAAAATTGTCTCATTCCTTTTACACACTGGCATTTACAACCATTTACAACTTGTAGAGTTCAAATATGTGATTTAAGTGAATAAGATTTCTAAATTTACTCACTGACAGACAGTACAAGGTGCATTGTTCTCCTGTCAGAGGGGCAAATTTATTCGCCACTAAAAAGCCTGACTAGCGACTTGGTTCAGTTTTCATGCCCAGACCGAAACCAAACAAGGAACAAAATGAGTAACTAAGTGGATAGTGCTGACCTCACCCAGTAGGTCAGGTGGCAACTCAAGAGAACATGGATAGGCGACCTTTTAGGTCAGGATTTCTTCAGACTGATTGTAGTCAGGGAGGGAGGAAGAGAGAGAAAGCTAGGAGAGATAGGACAAAGTCTGGCAAGGTATCAAACTTTACCCCCAGCACCCTTCCAGCTTTCTCTCTCCCCCCCCCCCCACCCCCCCCCCCCCCCCCCCCCCCCCCCCCCCCAAGAAGTGTCCCGACCTGAACCCTCGCCCCCCCCCCCCCCCCCCCCCCCCCCCCACTACAATCTGTCTGAAGAAGTGTCCCGACCTGAAACCTCGCTTATCCATAGAAACATAGAAAATAGGTGCAGGAATAGGCCATTCGGCCCTTCGAGCCTGCACTGCCATTCAATATGATTATGGCTGATCATCCAACTCAGTATCCTGTACCTGCCTTCTCTCCATACCCCCTGATCCCTTTAGCCACAAGGGCCACATCTAACTCCCTCTTAAATATAGCCAATGAACTGTGGTCTCAACTACCTTCTGTTACAGAGAATTCCACAGATTCACCACTCGTGTGTAAAAAATGATTTTCTCATCTCGGTCCTAAAAGATTTCCCCCTTAACCTTAAACTGTGACCCCTTGTTCTGGACTTCCCCAACATCGGGAATAATCTTCCTGCATCTAGCATAATCTTCCTGCATCTAGGCACCATGTCCTCCAGATATGCTGCCCGACCAGCTATGTTACTCAAGCACTTTCTGTCCTTTGTGGAAAATCAGCATTTACGGTTCCTTGTCTAGAAATATATCCTCTCAATAATAACTGTTTTTACAGTTGACAACAAAAACATACTACAAATACCTAAAATAATCTACCCACAATAGCTCAACTTTTTTATGCAGTGTGCAAGAAAATTTGTCTCTTACTTCTCATAATCATAATCATTCTTTATTAGCCAAATATGTTTTGCAACATACGAGGAATTTGATTTGCCATACAATCATACTAATAAAAAGCAGCCGGTATTAATTATTCTGGTACAGATATAAATAAAACTATTAAAAATCAAATGGAATTTGGCTAACAGAATCTCAACTGGAATCCATCTCCTGGGATGCTGTAAAAATATGAGCAAGATACCAGTTATATGTGAACTATTATTAAAGTAACCGTTCAAGAAGGAAAATCGAAGGTAGACAAAAATGCTGGAGATACTCAGCGGGTGCGGCAGCATCTATGAAGCGAAGGAAATAGGCAACGTTTCGGGCCGAAACCCTTCTTCAGGCTCGCACCCGCTGAGTTTCTCCAGCATTTTTGTCTACCATTAAAGTAACTTCTCAGCCGTTACGAGAGTTTACACACATTGAAAACTGCTGACATATAATTCAAGTAGCAAATAATTCAAATAGCAAATTTCCCAAGAAACAAAAAGTGGATTGTTATAAATAGTCACTGCAATATGCCGGCCCTGCAGAGTGCCCCTCACCCCCCATGGACTGTCTCCCTCGGATGGTCACGTCACACAGACACATCTGCACTTTAGTCTGTTTGAACTGTTTTGACTATTTTACTGTTGTTTTTACAAACCATGTTCTCGGGGTATCTAAATCTAAATCTAAATTTTATTAGTTATTTAAGTTATGACATCGGATGGAAGCTGCATACCAAATCTCATTGTGCTTATGTGCAATGACAATAAAATATATTATTATTATTATTATTATATTTTTCCACTACAAACCCTTCAACTGATGATGCTTACGACATGCTCAAGGTAACACATGCACCTTATTTCTAAATGCCTCCTTTCTGTGCTGTGGGGATATAGGGAAAAATGCAGGAAGAATATCAATTTGTGATCCTTTAATGAGTAGTGCAGAATATTACCTCTGTCAGAGCCTGTAGTCAATCGGGGATACCTTGTGTTGGAAGGGATTCGAATTCTTCCACTTTTACTGGGAGCAAAAGCCAGACTGCTTGACGAACCAGCTGAAAAAACAAAAGGTACAGTGAACATTCCTTTGCAAAGAAATCAGGCAGATCTAAAACAAGATCAAAAGTGCAGAAGTGAGGAATTACCTATACGTGCACTGGCTGGCAGAGATTGTGTTCCGTGTGGTGTTGTGCTTCTGGAAGACTTGGACAAATCACTTGAATGGTTGTGGTCTGGGCCGGTCAGATCCAGGCTGTGATGTGCATGATGCTGTGGGCTACACAAAACATTTTAGACTGTCATACTCAATTTAAAAAATATATATTGAATAAAATAGTGCATTAAAGGAGAGCTCTTAAAGAAATGCAGGAATAATAATTAACAATAAATGCATTAAACTGCCCTGTTGAAATTAAACAACCATTATTCTATTTCTTCATTTATTCTATTCCTTCACAGTTCATTATATTTCTTCAAAGTTGACACAATCTGCTACTTTCAGTTCCATTGACAAGCATATCTAGTCCATAAAAAAGCTCTTGCAGGCATCCTCAATATATCACTGGCCAGGCAATCTTCCTTCAGAGCCTCCATTGTAGTATATATTGCAAAAAACATCTTCCTTCAAGTAATGTCCCTTCAAAGCTGCAATTATCTACTTTCAAAAATGTACTCTTTGGATCTGCCTTCCCCATACCTCCTGGAAAAAAAGCCACTAAAGGCACAATGACAAGAATTCTTAAGATACTTAATTAGCTCTTTGTCACTGCAGGATATGAAAAGCCCTGCTTTACAGGAGAACCATTTTCAATGCTTGTTACCATGGCATCAGTTTAAAGCAGTTCCATAACATACATCATGTATTTAAATTTTTCAATGTCGGGTATAGGTGTAAAAATGATGTCTTTCAGAAGGATGTAATCTTACCTAAAACCTTCAAAGGTATGCATGGATTCTGGAAAGCAAATTGCACTCTGAGGTCTATGCCGAGTCCGTGGAGAACTAGGAAAGCTTTCAGTTGGTGAATGGTTCCTTGTTCTACATTAAACCGGACAAAAACAAACCATAAATAATCGAAGGATGTTTCTGACCCAATGAACAATACCAAAATCAGAATTTTCATATGAAGGAATCTATAATTTTGCATTTAAAACAAAATAGAAATTGTTATGTATTGCCTGGAACAATAACAACGTGTAAGTAATTTAACAGTGACTTATAAACATAATTTCATAAATGTTATTAAAAAAAAGAAATATAATAGAATTATATAAAAATATAATAGAAATATAATTGACTTTGTTGTTTTCACTACAACAGATGTGCAGAAAAAACTGCATAAGCTTCTCAACAGGGTCAGAGTACAATGATTAATATCGGTTTCCAGCCAATTACATCAAATCAAACTCAAATTCACAAATGATTATCTGGTTTAGCACTGTTATGTGCATAGGCCTAGTAACAGGTCTATCTGGACATATTGCAAGCATATATGTATACACATTAGGTGCAGCAAGTAGACCATGACAGCATTTTATTTATTTATATTTTTGTAAGTTGTCAAAGACCACTAGTTGGCTCAGCAGAGGAAAGGAATTTGGACTGGAATTTGAAATTGGAATTAGCTAACCAAGTGTGTTGGTTGATTAATACCTATGTTGTGGATGTGGATAGCACATCTGACTCGCCATGGAGGGGTAGTTGGTGCTGTGGACCATGCGACTGCGCACAGTGAAGAATGGAACATTTGGATTTCGCAGAACGGCTGTCACTGCTGGACAAGGTACAAAGCTCCTCTGTGCACTGCCTGCATTTAAAAGAGGGAAAATTAATTTAAATGGTCACACATACTAAAGGAGAACAATAATAGCCTCTCTATATCAGAAACTCATCTTCTGTAACATTCTGGTATCTATCCTTCACTTAAATGCCAGCATTTCCCTGCACAAATGCCACTGCTTGCAATTCTTTCATCGAAGAGAGGTTCTGAAATTGTTGGCATGGTCACTAGCTTATTCCAGACGGTCCCTTGAGGTCATGCTACCCATTGGCTTATAAGTTCATAGTTCATAAGTGATAAGAGCAGAGTTAGGCCATTTGGCCCATCATCTACTCCGCCATTCAATCATGACCTATCTATCTATCTGTCTGTCAACCCCATTCTCCTGCCTTCTCCCCACAACCCCAGACTCCTGCGGAAGAGCACAGTAAGTCCCCAGCAATTCTGCATGGAACCTGTCACAAAGTTATTGAGCTATTCAGCTCAGAAACAGATCCTTCCCCCAACCCAACAATACTGATGAAGTTGCTTCACACAGCTAGTCCCACTTGCCTGCACCTGCCCCATCTCTCCCCAGACTTCTGTGACCATTCACCTTATCTACGCTCCTCATAATTCCATTCATTTGAGTGGCAAGGAACTGCTATAAAGCAAGGAAAATGCATCTAATTTTCTTTCCATTTTTATTTAAAGCAACACGACCGCTTTAGTTTGGGTTTCATTTAAACAAGCCTAATGTGTTTTAAAAATCACTTAACTGAAAATAAATGTTTGCATGTTCGAACATTCAGAAAATGTTAGTTAAGCCCAGCTAGTTATCAACGATGCTACTCAACTCATCGTTTGCAGGCAGGGCTAATTCCCTCAATCTCTTCCCTCTCGATCCACATCATTCATTCCTGGAAGGTCCTTTCATCACCCAGGGCCTCACAATGTAGGAAAGGATGCTGCCATGAGCAGCATGATAGCCTCAGGAGATCAACATGGATTCATGCCAACATCATATCATAGATATGAGTCGGGTATGGAAGCTCACACTGACTGCAAAATCCCAGGCAATAGTTCAACTGACATTTAACCAATGATTCATAGGAACAGGGTTAACTCTTATGCCTGTGTACTTGAGTCTTTTTCCAAAAAGTTAAACTACACTTTTCTAATAATGCTTCAAGAAAGAAATGCATCCGATCACTGCTTCAAAATGGTAAAAGGATTGCAAATGTGTTTCTTACTAAAGCAACAGATATTTCAAGATTATGTATTTTTGTGAACTAACCTGAACCTGAATTATATGTTGATGATGTGTAGCCAGCACTCTGCCTGTGTGCGCGTTTTGGTGCGTAACGGTGCCATTCCTGTGGCTCCGCAGATAGACGTTCTTCACTTGAATTGTACCTGGGAACTGGGGAGCTAGATGTGCGACTCTCATACAGCAAATGAGGGTCAATACTCTCCTGCGAATATAATAAATATTTGCCTTCAAATCATTAATAGTCATCTGTCACTCATAAAAAAATAAAGCATTTCCAAATTATTTTCTGAACATGCCTTTCATACCCTTTATGTACCTGTAATTAGTTATTAGTTTTTAGTTTAATTTGCAGGTACAGAAACAGGCCCTTCGCCCACAGAGTCCGCGCCGACCAGCGATCCCCGCACTCCAACACTATCCTACACCCACCAGGGACAATTTAAGATAGACACAAAAATCTGGAGTAACTCAGCGGGACAGGCAACATCTCTGGAGGCAATTAACATTTATACCATGCCAATTAACCGACAAACATGTACGTCTTTGGAATGTGGGAGGAAACTGAAAATCTCGGAGTAAACCCACGCAGGTCACGGGGAGAACATACAAACTCTGTACAGACAAGCATCCGTAGTCAAGATCGAACCTGGGTCTCTGGCGCTGTCAGGCAGCAACTCTACCGCTGCACCGACTCTTTTCTGTGTTGCATTTCAGACTGACACATCACTTTTATGTTGCTAATAAAGAAACCTACATGTGTTGATGAATTTGCTTCTCAACAACCATGCAAGAAGAGTCTAGGGTAATTGTGCATGGAATTTCTTCCTGTTTCCCAGGCCCCTTAAGTTCCCAATACACTAGAGGTTGGGATAATGAAAATCGATTGCACTCCTTACATCATTTCCATTATAACTTCTCAATATCCTTCTCATGCAATTTTGTTTGTATATAAAGAACTGCCCATCTTGGAATATACAATAATAGAACCATTTCCAACTCTTCAGTAGACCTTGCAGTCTTGCCACAAATCCAAATGGGTGAGTCTATTTATTTATTTTTTCACTCCAGTTAAAACATTTTTTTATACCCTCCAATTAGTTAGAGACACAAATTCCCCTCTCTCATAACACTAGAGAGAATCAAATTAACTAATCCAATTTGAAAGCCAAGAACTAATTATCACAATGCCATTCACTAATTTCCACACACAAGGACAAGCCTGGGAACTGCAGACAAGTGAGCCTAACATCTGTGGGAGCCAAGTTACTGGCCAATATTCTGAGCAATAAGATATATATATACATTTGGACAGACAGGCGTAGATAGTGAAGATTAATGTAGATGGGGTGTATTGACCGGCATGGGCAAGTTAGGCCAAACGCTGTATAACTCTATGATGCATGAAATCCGTTGCCTTCGGTCTATTTTCACAAGGCAACTGGTAGCAGCCTTAAGAAAGCAACACCGGTCATGGTCTTTACAGAGAGGACTGAGACCCTTCAAGTAATCAGACTTTAGGGTCAAATGCACCCCCACCCCATCAGGACAAGAGAAGTTACTGTTTTAATTGGAGATGAGTCTGTTTCACCAATTCGTGGGTGTTAACATTGACTCATCTGATGAATGTTACCAATCAACATACCGTAAGACCTAAACAGTCTCATGTCCACTGACTGTGCTCCATCCAATTCATTTCAAAAAGTATGTCAGTCATTCTAGTTGGCATTTTTCTGTTTTTTGATGATCAGCACATTCTCTCAAAAAGTGAGGGCTAAATAGTTACAAGCAGCTGTAAATATACAGAAATGCTACTTCCGAAGCACGATCTCCATACCCCATCGCCTCCCCACCATCAAACGTCAATGTGCAATCGACTCAGATAAGCATTGAAGCGAAGATCACGTAATTATCTGTAATTGCTCCCATGTTTATAAGATTTATATCAACATAATGGCACTACAATAATAATTGATGTAATTTACAAATTACCTGAGGGGACAGTCCAGAAACGGTTAAAGGAGCAAGTTTGCTGGGTCTTAAAGCAGGAGCAGATTTTGGTCGACGTCTGCTGACAGGTTGTACCTCCTCAACGCGTTGATGACCTTCCTCCTCGGAGGAAGTCCTTAATAGTAAAGCACTTCCTTCTAAGTATGTTGTTGGGTGATAATGGCCCACATTTCTATCATGGACTTCATGCGTGGTGTCCTGTTTTACTCCAAGGGCAGCAGGTGACTGAGGGGCAGCGGGACTGGTCGGAGGCGACCCACTAGTTGTTGCAGAATCTGAAGCCGAGCTGGTTTGCTGCTTGTGTTTAAATTTAAATGAATCACTCCTCTTTGGAGGTGTGGGAGGCGTTGAACCAGATTCACTCTTCGAGGACTGTGAAGAATGTGTCTGCTTTTGCATTGGGGAGAGATAATCCATCTTTGGAGGAGTCTGTGGCCTTTTGAAAGTATCTGGATCAAAGACTGGCTTCCTCTGTTTTGGCATTTTGAATATGGAGAGTTTCCCAGGTTCAGGTGAAACATCCACCATTGTTTTTGGCCAGGTGCCACCATTGTGCTTGGGACTATGCCCCTTTTCAACTTCAGTCTCTCCCACACCACAATCTGCCACTGTTGAGTCAAAGGTGAAGCACCTTTTCTCATGCTCCGCAATCCCGTAGCCTCTATCAGGAAAAATCTCTGAGCTGAGAGGATTAACTTTAAGGTCTGGATAGTTGCAGCAACTATGCTCAGCTGTCCTGTATGTATTAGGCTGCAAAGAACGGCTGGACAGCTGTTTGCGATCATAATAACAGCCATCTTTGTGATCAGCTCTATCGCTTTTGTCATCAAGAATGTTCGAATCTGTAATGAAAATGTCAGTCTGTGTTGAGCTATTGTGTTTCAAGTTTCGCGCATTAGGAACCTGTACGTCCGACTCTTGAACCCGACAGTTACCAGATTTCTCAGACTCCTTTAGTGTTTCAAGTATATTCTGCCCACTCCAAGATGAACTCTGAGGAACCACCTTCAAAGGAATGACAAAATATTAGTGCTTAATTTGAGTAATGCAATGCTGCTCAACCAAGACCTGTTTTAAGTATCTATTTACCTATCTTCAGAAAAATTATGGAAACTGGTGCTATGAATCCAATTTCTACCAAATTTAACCAAGATATTTGTACATGTAAAACATTAGTTTAGTGAGGATGCAGATACCTACTTTTCTTAATTTTTGGTACAAACCCCAATCCCATCCACCTTCAAAATCCAACATCACTGCTGTGGGCATATTGGTGTTAGCACAATTTACAATAGATAGACAATAGACAATAGGTGCAGGAATAGGCCATTCGGCCCTTCGAGCCAGCACCACCATTCAATGTGATCACTGGGTGACCATCCACAATCCACAAACCAATGCGACCTGCTATAACTGGTGAATAACATTTAAAAATGTTGACACAAGAAACTGCTAAGTGCTGGAAGATCTCAGCGGATCAGGCAGCATTTGTGCAAATAAAGGGCAGTCAATAATTTGTGTCAGGACCCTTCCCCAGACTAAACAACATTCTAAAATTAGGTTGACATTAGGTAAAAGGCTGGAGTGACTCTTGGGTCAGACAGCATCTCTGGAGAAGACGAATAGGTGACATTTCGGGGCGAGACCCTTCTTTAGACTGTCAGGGGAAAGAGAAATAAGAGATATAGATGGAGATATAGAGAGAAAGAGAACAAATGAATGAAAGATATGTAAAAAAGTAACAATGATAAAGTAAGAAGGCCATTGTTAGCTGTGGCAAAGGTGAAAACGAGTTATAGAGAATGAAGCTCAACAAGATGGCTAGGTCTTTAAATTAGGCAATGGATTGTAGATAAGCTGTAAAAGAGATATAACGGTATTAAAAAAATAATTTATTTGAAAAGGGTTCAGATTTTAAAAATGATTCTGTAGGAATGCCAAGAGATCCACTTTTCAGACATCTGGCTTTGACTTGCAATATCTCCCCAAGGCAGTTTGAAAGGTTTTAAAACTGGAATCACAGAGAATTAAGTTAATTACTTTAACGGGCTCCAAACAAAGAACTGAACAGCTGGGGCACCCAAAGTAGCCTTCACACAAATACATAGTATATTTGCAGTTGACTTGTGGGAATTCTAGATAATCTTTCATTATTCTACATTAAACAATTACAAGCTGGAGCAAAGGCAGAAACAGTGGTGAGGGAGTACACTTCAGTCACGATATATAAACAATTCAACAAAGATGCAATGTTACAGAATTTCTTCCAATTTAATGAAAAAGTCACCAATGGACATTATTCTACTTTCATGCAATCATTCTATGCCTGTGCGTGGCTACAAGGACATCAACTATCCAGAACATTATGCTGTCAGTGAAGCGCATGAGAGAATGGGCCTTGCATCTTATGCCTGGAAATCTTCCACAACCTGCCCGGTTGAACAGCAATGTCCTCTTGTCAACAGGACACTACTAACTCCTGAGAAATCCTAGCCCATATCAGCTCAAAATAGAAGAGAAGAATTGGATGGGACGGCACCAAGAACCTATATAATGGGAGATCATTGACGATCAACATCACCAGTAGTTCCCCACCTCCCATCCCATCAAGCATCTCCTGCCAGCTTGGATATTCCAAATCGTAAGGGTTTGCCTAAAATTATATTATGTCACTCAACAATGCGTTCTATATATTACAATGAAAAATCTGCCAAGGATTGATTTATCATTTTCTCAAATTCCCCACATATTCTCTAAACTAAACCGAACTAGACTAACAGTATTTGACAGATTTACCCTCCCAGGAAGTCACATTATAAACAGATATGCATGTTCCCTCTTCCACTTACATGATGCTGTAGGACCATCCTCTTGTGTCTTTGGGTGCTTTAGGCCGCACAGTCTCAAAGGCCAATGCTGGCCTATTGCTTTAACAATGGCCCATCGCTTTAAAGAATACACGGGAACACTAGAGTATCTTAGCTGGAGTGCAGGGGGAAGGATACTCACCATTTTTTAATAAAGATGATGAATATGATCACAGGGAGTTGACCTCACTGGGAGAATGAGAACAGCCTGGAGGAGATAGGGGCAGGAATGAAGAAGAAGACTGCAGGAATCAAGTGTAAAAGAGGGACAAATAGAGGTAGGAGAATGAAGGGGATAGGAAGGGGAGAGATAGATAGGAAACCTATGCAATGCAAGACCGTTTTTAAGGAGAAACTTTCAAAGGAAACAATTATTTCAAAGTGCTTTTTGGACCAGTCTGATATATTTTTGTGGAACTGAACCATTTTGGGTGAACCATACCTTCATTAGTGAAAGACTGACAGAATCCCTGCAGTTTCGTAACAAAGCTTCACATTCTGTCAGTGATTTGTTTTCTAGTGCAATACCATTTATCTGTGAAAGAGAAAGTCTAGTTTATGAAAACAGCAACTATTACGTACAAAAGACAAACTTTGCACAGTATCCAAAATCTCACTTGGTACACTAAAATATTGAGAATTTAATTACTGCATTGTACACGGCGGTGATCTTATGTACATCAGACCCATCTTTACCTTTAATTGGTTGAATTTCCTCAAGATGAGAGTACCTTTCCAAAGACTTTTCCATAATTTTTACGTACTTAAATGCTGCAATCCCCAAAAGGCCTTACAACTGTACAGCTCTAACACTGATCTTAACATTATCAATTTACTGTCTGCCTCTATTCTGACCTAATGCTTTCAGAACATAAATGATATCCAAACACATGGGCCATGGGCAAATAGGATAGCATCTTGTGTGGCATGGACAAGTTGGGCCAAAGGGCCAGTTTGCATGCTGTACAACTCTAAGAATCTGTGCAGGTACTGGTGGCTTAAGCAGCCAAATGGCCTAATTCTGCCCCCCAACAATTGCTCAATGTGTCAACCTGCCTTACCCTAATTTAGAGGTACGTCTAACCTTCATAGCAGCGTTACTGAGATTGGAAATTGTGTGAAATAAGGGAAGTGAACATGCCCCTACTTCTGCCATAGTGCACTGCAGTTCTGACATTCAAAGTTTGTAAATTCAGATTACTGACTGTAATGAGTCTGTCTCCCACTGTTAGCGATCCTTCTCGAGCAGCAGAGCTGCCAGGGGAAACGGTAGCTACATATACTCCTGTCTCCAAACTGATTCCAATGTCTGCAAAGAAAAATACATATGATTAGCATGGGCTGGTTAAACATCTTTCATTCAAACATCAAAATAAACTTTTACACATTAAACATGACAACATGCTGTTACGTTTCACTTATTAAGGCAGCTAAGTGCTTATATATTTCAAACATCTCAAGCTTTAGCTTTTGAGGGCCAGTCGGTAGATTTATATGGTACCTTTTAGAGCTCAGAAAATATGTCAATGTTCCCTTCAATTCCTTAATTGGAATTACATTCCTACACATGTTCTAGGCAAGGTTACAGGTACACTGACCAGAAATATCCAGCACTCAAAAGAGCCCTTCCCAAATTGCCAAGTAATACTTCAAATGGAAGAAAGCAGCAGCATGAAACAGCGTGAATAAGAGTCATCAGGGATTCAAAAATCAGACAATTGCAGAAAAGGAGCACTGCCTACAAGTCTAGTAGTCGTTCTTAACTAGGGGCAGCACAGTTACACAGAGGTAGAGTTGCTGCCTTACAGCACCAGAGACCCGGGTTTGATCCTGACTGTGGGTGCTTATCAGTATGGAATTTGTATGTTCTCCCTGTGACCAGCATGGGTTTTCTCTGAGATCTTCGGTTTCTTCCCGCACTCCAAAGACGTACAGGTTTGTAGGTTAATTTGCTTGGTGCAAATGTAGATTGCCCCCGGTGTGCGTAGGATGAGTGTTAATGTGCGGGGATCGCTGGTCGGCATGGACTCGGAGGGCCGAAGGGCCTATTTCCGAGCTGTATCTCTAAACTAAACTAGTATTAAAAAAAATAATTTCATCGGCTTTATTTATTATGAACGTGAACACGTGTTGTGGTGTCAAATCTGCATTTCCTAAAGGACAAAACTGCTTTGGACAAAGGAAAAGTTAAATTACCTTTGTGACCCACAAGGCTGATATGAACTGGAGTGATAGCTCTACCTCCCAAGGACTTTCTTCTTCGAACAAGCACATTAATGACCCCTCCACCATTCAGTACTGCTTTAATTACATGTTTTCTGTCTTTGTTGGTAAGATCTACATCATTTATTCTGAGCAAGCAATCATTCACCCTAAAACAGAAATAAAAATATATACTTAACAAAGTCATAAAAGTATATTACACCACTTTCCATCATGAAAAAAGAAATAACATTTTTACTCAAAATTGTATTTTATTTTTGAAGGAATTGATCGAAAAAATTAGCTGGCTGTACCTTAACCTTCCATCTGCAATACTTCCTTTATCAACCTTAATAACAAATATGCCAGAGTCTCCAGGTAGATAAGGTTCATCAGCTCCTCCTGCTACATCGAAGCCCAGTGCGTTCAAATCCATGTCATCCTACGTTAGAAAAAAAAGTATTCCACACATTGATATTTTTACAGCAGTATACATTTTAGGACAAAAAGCCTCACCATGGCACACAAAACATCCCTTATTTATAATGCAGTGCACATCCCAGAAACCTAATGGTGCAACTGGTAGAGCTGCTGTCTCATGGTGCCAGAGAAGCGGGTACGATCCTGACCGGGTGCTGTCTGTGTGGAGTTTGCACGTTCTCCGTGACCTCCTGGCGGTCCAGTTTCCTCCCAGATCACAAACTTGCTTGATTAGTAGTGCCCTATGCATCACTCTACATATTCACTGCCTTCACCACTGGCTCACTGTAGCTTTAGTGTCAGCAGACTGCATTTCAGTTATCTGTCTCAGCCTGTGATTCACTAGTGTTCAACACGAGGGACACATTAACAAAAAGCCTTAAGCAAAAGTCAAATTAATTAAATTAACACCTTACTTACTATTCCCTAATGATGTAATTTTACAGAGCAACCCTTAACAAAAGCAGAGCTTATGGAAAATAAAAATACTTCTGCACAGAAAAACAGGAAAACATATAAAATTGAAAAAGCATCAATGCAAGAAAATTTTAAGTGACATTAATCCTGTTACACAATACTTATAGTGAGGTGCACAACATTATGGCGTGTCAATAAGAATTTTACACACATGCACATCCTTCCTCCCTGCCTGCCTTGCTCCTCTCTTCCCACCCTCTCCATGACAATGTCCTTAAACACTTTCAGGGGTATTCTCTCCCCTCTCTGGCCATTCTTGCCGAGGCTCTCATACGTCTGCACACCTGGCCCTGCAAAATAATTTTTCTGAAGTTTAGAAACGTACCCTATCTTTTGGAAATTCGACCACTTCGGTCTCCCATTCGAGGGAATCCGTGTCAATAGCTGAATCGTGGGAGTTGTGAGCCATCAGTTGTCGAATCCGTGCCTCTTTCTCCAACTGGGTTTCCATCTTTTCCCTTGAACGAGCGAGAAAAATTAGAAAATCTACTTTAAGATTCAGATTAATTCTGTATCAAATTAAATCCAATAAATTAGCTCCCCTCATCACTCAAATACCTGCCACTGACCCCAGACTGGCCAAAAACATGCAATTTCTGTTTGTGTGCTTCTATGTTTATGGATTGCAGGATTCTTCATTTGAAGTATGTGAAATTATTATAATTTCTCCCACTTAGAACTGGTCAAAACAGTACTTAAAAAAATATTGCTTGGCAATGCATAAATTACATGGCAAGAATGGTTAGGGCTCAGTAATATTAATGACAGAAAAACGTAACATTTATCAAATGATCTTGTTGATTCGTAGCTCCCATTATTCTAGGTTATTGATTATTAAGGGTGTCAAGGGTTATGGGGAGAAAGCAGGCGAATGGAGTTGAGAGGAAAAGATAGAACAGCCATGATTGAATGGTGGAGTAGACTCGATGGGCTGAATGGCCTAATTCTGCTCCTAGGATATATGAGCTTATAAGTTCGGGACTTCCGTGTTTGACTGTGTGTAAAAAACCCAGAATTGCTTCTATTCAAACTGATAATGGTAGCAGCAATTTCAAGTTAAAGCTGAATTAAATATGGATTTAACTAAACGATTAGTATAAATTGCCACCGATTCAAATAAATGACAATGAGCATAACTGATGTTGAAATCCGACTATATGTTATTAACAGTTGCACAGAAAGCTTGAAGGCTTAAAATAATGATCTTCATCCATTAGGAATAGCTGCTACTTTGAGATAGTTTTAAATGATTTATTTCAATAAATCACAACTCTAACAGTTCCACGCTAATGGAAGCTGCTAATCTGCAACACTTTTAAAACTGTCATGCACTATACCTTGAAGTTATTTATTTTACAATGCTAGATTCCTTTAAAAGATTACTACCGGCAAAAAATAAATTATACAGAATATAAACTTTTCTGAAATTAACCAGAAAAGATTTTCTGAAAACATTGGGCATTTCTCAAAAAATAGTAATATTAAAAGGCAATACTCCCAAGTTGAGACAAAGAGCAGTTCCAATTTAAATTATGGTATACTTTATTTGAAACAGCAGATACATATATTTGTGCATTAACTACGAAAGTAGCAGCATGTCCAACAATCATTTGCCCACAGCTGTGCACCCAACATGTCAAGTGTTAAAGTTTTCATTATCGATTTGCAAAACTGGTCCATCCGTACATTATCTCTACTGGACAAGCAAACAAATGCATACTTCATAACTCTCAGATGATGGTTATATGAATACGAAAGTAACTGCAAAATAGCTGAGAGGAAGCTGGTGCATTTTACAGAATATCACTTTAAGAATGGAGCACAGAAACCAGCCTTCAGCCCACAATATCCATGCTGTACATGATCCCAAGTTCCGTCTACACATAATCCATATCTCTACATTCCCCACACACCTATGTACCTCCCTAGAAACCTCTTAAATGCAATTATTGTATCTACTTCCCCACCTCTAGAAGGCAAGAAAATAAACATTTAAAACCCTTTTGATAGGTGAGCTTTAGAAAATGCCATCTTCCATGTTTTCCCTTCTCCATCAAAAAAGTTAATTTGAGAAATGTGCTTCAATGAAATAGATTTGCAGCGATCAAACCACATTTCAAGGTGCAGACGTTACTACTTACTTCAGTTCCTTAAGTTCTCGAACAGCATCATTCTTTTGTTTCATCATGTCATCGAGATCGCGAAGAGCTTCGGCCAGATCACTCACAGCTCTATCTCTTTCCCGTCGCAAATTATCACATAATGTTCTACAACAATACAAATATATATACTCATTCTGATTGAACAAAACCAAAGCTGAAGAATACAAAACATTTTCCATAACACAGGAACAAGCAACCCTTGGAGTGGAGGATTCACTTGCATGTCTTGTGAATAACACTTTTTTTAACTGGCTGGTGTCAAAGACTGGTGCAGTAACTCATTTTAATATCATTCTATTATTTTTTCGATAATATTTTGGGATAATACTTAAAAGCGCAATTAAGGATCTGCAGGACCAGAGGCATTATTGTTAGTCAATGCCACTATGATGAAGCATCTGAAGATAGCAAAATCTGGATGGTGGCACAATCAATAAGCAATTACAAAATCATCCAAATATTACAGCTCTGATACAGCATGTTGCAGGAACAGAAAAGGAAGTGAGTTTAGGGAAACAACCCTCGAGAAACTTCGGTAAAACAAGACTTAAAATGTTAAAGTATAGGAAGGAACTGCAGATGCTGGTTTAAACCGAAGATAGACACAAAAAGCTGGAGTAACTCAGCGGGACAGGCAGCAACTCTGGAGAGAAGGAATGGGTGACGTTTCCGGTCGAGACCTTTAGACCCGACCCGTCTCGACCTGAAATGTCACCCATTCCTTCTCTCCAGAGATGCTGCCTGTCCCGCTGAGTTTATCCAGCTTTTTGTGTCTATTTTTAGTTTTACTCTAACACATGTTTCCATAACACAAATTGAATATAACAGGTGATGAATTGAGGAACATCATTAGCATTATGCAGACCAACATAATGTAACATGATTTAGATCGGGAAAATTTACTTTGGAAATTTACAAGCAGAAAATAAACACTATCTTGGATTTTTTTAAATGGCGGGGCCAAAAACCCTGCTTTCATATAGACTTTTGATGTCATCTAATTAGTCTAGCTGACCTGTCAAGTGATGTGTAAATGGAAGAAGATGATGACCTTTAGAAAGGAGATGAGGAAGAATTTCTTTAGTCAGAGGGTGGTGAATTTGTGGAATTCATTGCCACAAACAGCTGATTTGTGGAATTCATTGCCACAGACAGCTGTGATGGCCAAGTCAATGGTTATTTTTCAGGCAGAGATTGACAGATTCTTGATTAGTGTGGGTCAGGGGTTATGGGGAGAAGGCAGGAGAACTTGGTTGAGAGGGGAAGATAGATTAGACATGATTGAATGGTGGAGTAGACTCGCTGAACCGAATGGCCAAATTCTGCTCCTATAAATTATGAACTTAGGACAGTTGCAGAGAAAAATAATATGTTTGAACTCTGAACTGAAATAAAAGATGCATGTGAAAATCAACTGAACGGCTAGCATCCATGATGAGAGAAAAACAGAGTTTATTGTCACAGGTCTGTGACCTTGGCTAAGAAATATTCAGTTCTGATACATAGAGGAAAAGCTTGTTTTTTTTAATGGTTGAAATTAATATTGGATTTCAACATTTGCAACTTGCATGGACGGACGGTAACAATAATTTTATCACCAGGACAGGCGTGTCTCTACCTTTCACCCTTTCTCTCACTGTAGCTGAAAGCACATTTGCTTTCTCACTCTCCCAATTTTCAAGAAGGGTCATTGACCTAAAACATTGACTGTGCCCCTCTCCAAAGCCGATGCCTGACCTACTCAGTAATTCCAACCTTCTCTATTTCTATTGCCACTGGAAACTATGCCAAGGATGTATTATTATCATTAGAATGAAAGGAAGGCGTGAACTGAGTACTGAGGCTTAATCAGCATAAATTTGTAACATTGAAGGACTATGTGAGCATCTTACCGTATGCTTTCTCTTTCTGCAACTATTTTATCTCGTTCTTGGAATGCCCAGTCCCGCCTGCGTTTAGCCACTTCTGCCTCCTGTATGCCTTCCTTTAGTTCCTGGGACATGGCCTCACACTGCTTCCGTAGCATCTCGATTTCCTTACCGGCCCTTTCCATGTCCAATGTCGCCGAGTCTTGTTTCTGTAAATTCAAACACTAAACAATTTGTGTTGCTTTGCAAATTTTACTGGTGATTTAAATTCTATCATAAACAAATCATTACACAAATGCACTTAAAAAGACAATTTCTGCACAAAACAATATTTAGAAGTAACAAAGGTTTTGTTTTATAATAAAAATTGCTGATTTAAATGATTTGCAAAACTGGAGTGACTGCTTTTCAGAGGTTAATGTTGTAACTTATTTGGAATTATCTAAAGAAACAGAAAATAACAGATTGACATTTAAACAGATGTCTGTCACAACTTCAGGGATCTAACAGGGATTCATATTTTTGTTTGGAAACGGGTGTTAAGTGCTCCAGCAGAGAAACAATTTTATGTGTACATGGTGTAATAAAAAAAGGAACAAAGATGTCAATTAGAATTTGTATTTATTATGAAAAATAACCAGACCCACAATGTTTATAGTTAGATTTCTAGCTTATATTTCTAAATTTATAGAAATATCATATAGTTAATAATTTTGTTCTCCACATGTAGTTAGTACTCTTTAGATGTCTCATTTTTCAGAAGTAAAATGCTGCTGAAAAAGACAAGATAAATTGAAGAATATTGATATAAATCATATGTCATTCCGTGGGAAAATTTTCCAACTCACTGAATAACCTTGGAGACGAGCGAAAAAAAAAGCCTATTGCTGTACAACTGTAATGACAGAACTCTGCAAAATGCTTCTGTCTAAATACATGTTGCACTTGCAAACTGCGCCACTTCACGATACAAGCAAAATAAGAGCTCTCATTAAAAAATAAACAAAAATGCAGGGAGTAATTCAGTGGGTCAGGCAGCATCCCTTGCTCATGTTCTGTCAGGCAGCATCCCTACAGAACTAGGATCAATTATGTTTCATGTTGAGACCCTATTTCAGACTGACTGAAAAAGAGGTCCCGACCCGAAATGTCACCCATCAACGTTTTCCAGTGATGCTGCCTGATGCGCTGAATTACTCCAGCACTGTGTCTTTTTTTTTGTAAGCCAGCATCTGCAGCTCCTTGTTTCTACAAGTGACCTCATAATCCAAGGAGGATCAAATAGAGCATACAGGTTAGTGTTAATGAAGACCGAATTGTAAATTAATAGTTGTACATTTGTAAAATTCCAACATGCCTTGCACAACAATATTGGTTTTTGCTTACAAATATTTAAACCTGAATGCCTGCAACAGTTGAGGCGTTATTTAAGCAAGCAGCGGCTGAAAAAAAGTTGTTTTTACTTTAGCATTTCTTTTAGCCGACCACGAAGATGACGGAGGTTCAGACGCAACAACTTCTTCCTAACATCACCATTCCTGAAAGGATTCCAAGATATAAAAGTACTTGCTATCATCGCTCATCGGAGATCGAGCAAGACACACTTAAAAAACGCTTAGTGCCAGGGAAAAAAAAAACATTCACTTGTCTAGACAGAGGCAAAGTTGAAAACTAAAAAAAAGATGCTGTTATTTTCAACCAGTGCATTACACAAGTGACAGGATTTGACATATGGGAAAACAACATTGGAAGGAACCGCAGATGCTGGTTTAAACCGAAGAAAGACACAAAATATTGGACACAGCAGTATGAAGAAGGGTCTCGACCCGAAACGTCACCCATTCCTTCTCTCCAGAGATGCTGCCTGTCCTGCTGAGTTACTCCAGCATTTTGTGTCTATCTTCATTAGAAAGATGATACCTGTCCTCAATAGTTGTCCTCCTCAGCTATTGACCATAGATGTTGAAATCCCGGATGAAATAAAGGCCAAGCCCTCGTATCCTGTACTGTTCTGGGAAGAACATCTGGTGGGAGAGCGCTTTTCAGAGCTCCCGCAACGGCAACTTCTCCCGCCCGAATTGCGGGGTTGAAAATGTCCCGGAGCGGGGTCTTAACGGCCGCGAGACTTGCCATCGCCCACCGGGGGGCTTTAACATCGGGAGAAGAATGGAAAACAGGGGAGAGGCAATGACTTTGACTTCCATCGCAGTGAGGAGGAGATTCACTGTGTTTGTGTAAAATGCGTTAATTGTGTGTCTTGTTTTTTTTTTCTAGTTGTATGACTGCAGACACCAAATTTTGTTTGAACTTCATTTGAGGTTCAAATGACAATAAACGGTATTGTATTGAAAGGGCACTGGAATGTGTAAAGCCAGGCATGTAGAATGACAATGCATGACAAAGTGGAGGGGCTGGGAATGTTAATTTTTGAGCTGATTTAAAAATAAGCACAAATTCATAATTATCAAGGATTTAAATACTAAGAAAAAGTTTCCTGATGGATAAAAGCTCAATATTAGATGCAAAATCAAAATTTCCGAAATAGCAGAAAATACTGCACTCAGGCAACATCTGCAGAAAGAAAAAATGCTGGAGAAACTCAGTGGGTGAGACATCATGTATGGAGTGAAGGAAATAGCACCATAAATGCCAGCAACTTCGACTTTCTCATAAGAATTTTTCCTTTTTATCAAAGCCATCACTTTCCCACTTTCTCTGCAACTTATAACCAACTAGTCTTCTCATTTGCTCAGATCTGATGAAGGGTTTTCAATCTGAAAAGTTAACTATTTATCTCTGTTACACGAATGCCGCCTGGATTGTTGAGCGTTTCTGACATTTTCTGCTTTTGCACCAGATTTAAAATGATTGGTAACTGCATCACCAAAATCACCAGGAAAAACATTTCTATGCAATGATTTTGAATATAAAGCCCAATAGGCTACTGGAAACAGATCTGGATTTATGTAAGGAAGAAGTGAAAACAAGTTCTGTAAAGACAGGGTGAAGAATGAAATCCCAGTGAAAGTTACTTGGGAACGAGCTGGAATTCCACAATAAAGGAGTAGGACATCACAATACACACACGAACAAAACAAATCCAAATTGACAAATGCAATGGCAAAATGTGACAGGGAGGTAGAGAGCTTTACATTTCAGCATACCTTCTGGTATTTTGTGTAAGATTTGAAATGATTCTGCTGTGCATCATATATTTTGTAGTGAAGAAGCAAATGGTCAATTCTACAAAGTTTGGCATTCCCACTTACAAAAAAGTTATGAAGCAAACATTTGAAAACTAAATCTCCCTTAAGAGCTAATAAGCTGCCTTAAGAGCTTCCAACTTGAGATGCCCACCCTGGTGCCCATTGTATTTGACTTGTTTCCTTGTCAAGGAAAACCTCCACATCAACAGTGCCACTCACAATTTCAGTAATCACCCAAGTAGTCACTATAATCTGTCAAATTAGTTTGTTTCTTTTGCACATCAAGGTCCCAAAAGCAACCAGGTGTTGATGCCTAGGTAATGTATTTATAGGTGTACCATTCCCACAGTACTGCACTAGAATCTCAACTGAGATAGTTTGAGCTCAAATCTCTGATGTTGAATCTGAACCAACAACTTTTCAATAAAAGGGTCAAGTCCTAACATAGAACCAAAAATTACACCACTGGTTGTAAAAACAATTTAAGTCCGTGCTGGAAACTGAGAATTGGAAATGTAAGAATTGTTACGGCTTTTGGAATCTAAATTTCACAATTTTTGCTTTTATGGTGCACGTTTGTACTTCCACAGCACAACAAAGTTATTTTTCATTTCATAGCAATTAATGATACTCGTATTCCCAAACCCAAAGCAGGAGGTGTGATGTGTTTTTGTAAATATTGCACTTTCATCATTTCAAGTACCAAGGACAAACATCTAAATCATCAACAATTCAGATTTAATCCAGAGAGGACAGCACCTTTTGAAGATTTAGTATCTGGTGACCAAACTGAGCAACATCTCCAGAGTTCTGTTGATAGTAAATATCATTACCTAGGCCAGGATGTGGAAAGCGATACAGCCAACATTCCAGGTCTGGATCAGAATGTTAATTTTACTTTAAGGAATAATCCAATTTTAATCACCTCGTAACATATCCAGAATCAATAATTTTTCAATGGTGGGGAAAAAAGGAAAATGTCAAATAACCTATCATTTAAAAATCGTACAAAATGTAATGGAGCACTCACAGGATTAAGAGATATTTGCAATACATGGCAGTGCATAAAACAACTCTGTACAAGGGCAAAATTCACCTGTCGAGCCTGGTAGTACTCCCGCAGCAACTGATCTCTCTGGATGATAGCTTCTGTTCTTTCTTTCCTAGCAACATCTCTCTCTTCTTTCACAGTCTCAATATCTTTACAAGCCTGATCAAGCTCCTTTTGAGCTTCTGCTTTGTCCTTCACTTCATGGCAGTATTTCTCCAGCAGTTCATTCCTCTCACAGATAGCATGATCTCGCTCTACCAACGCAGAATGAAGCTCCTGAAATTTAGTTGCAACACAAGTGATGTCACCATTTTCATCAACATGGGAAAAGCACTCTCTCACATTCTGCTCCCAGGAGCAATTTTAATTCTGGAAAATAAGGGCTGCAACATATATGTAACAGAAATGTTTTAATTTTAAACATTGCATTTATATAAACTGTTGGGAAGACCTTATATTATGCCCTTTTCTCCATTTTACAAGGAGCACACATCACAAAGGTATTAGTGCTCCCTTGCCAGCAAGTAATGACATTAGTTACTCAAAAACTCAACTCTTCCATTGTGAGATCTATTTTGTTTGGTCCTAATGATGCAGATTTATTAGTGATAGTAAATTAGCTGGCAATAGTGACACCAGCGAGGGCCCAATCCTATCAGAACCTCATGTCCCCTTTTGAAGTTCATAATACAATTTTCAGAGAAAGTCGTGTGAATAATTTGTAGGCAATGGGAAAACGGAGATATCAGAGATAAGGGATTCCACAGTGCTAAAATACTAGAAAAGCAGTAAAAGGCACTATTGGGTCTCACCTGTCTAAGGGCTTCAAGTTCTTCACCGGCCACTTTTCTCTCTGAAGAGGTGTTTTTCAGATGACCCTGTGCCAACTCCAGTTCCGTCTGCAGTTTATCAATCTCTTTATGCACCTGGTCTCTTTCGCTCATGACCAGTCGATATTCATTCAGTACTGTATCCCTTTCTTCCTTGTATTTCTCTGCATCCTTCATTGCTTTCAGCTGCAACGTCTTGTATCTAGTCACCTCCGTTTGCAATCGTTCCATTTCCCTCTGGAGCTCTTTGTTCTGTACTGTTGCTTTACTTAATTCATGCTGTATTGAATCATATCTTTAGAAACAATATAAAAATCTATAAATTAATTGCAATTAATGTTGATTCAGCAAAAATCCGAGTAATTTAGCTATTTAAACTTAAATACTTCTTTACAATTACTCTGCAAAAGCCAACTTGACAGTATTATTACTATGTGAAGACATTTAATGTTGGACAGTTTTAAAGTAAAAGTCTTTATACTGCCTGAACAAAAATCAATTCTCATTCATATACTTGGTATGACACATAATCGTTATGGCGAATAGCTTTCAAGCTATGTTTCTTGAATTCAAAGAAAAATAATCAGATTTAAACTGGGGGAAGGGGAAAATGGGGGAGTTTTAAAAACTGCTTAAATTCTGTCTTTCCAAACAACATTTGAATTGCAATATAGAAGGTTAATGGATGCCTTATCAGCTTTAGCCTTATCTGGAAATATCTCTCCCTCACTAAAAGTCTAACATTTAATAAACCTGCATAGAAAAGGCAGCAGCAGACAAGATTGGAACACATCAGTCCCACTTTAGCACTTGCCACACATTAAATATCAAATGTTAAATTTGGTGTAAAATCTATAGTGTTGCATTTCGCAGTTACATAGTTTAATTTTCACTTTTGGAGATTTGCATTATGTTAGCAAATTAAAGGGATGGTGTCTGAGGCATGTCTAAGGCATTTATTAGAAATGGCAGACTATTTATGTAATAGAATAGAGATAAAGTGGAAGATATATTCAAAAATTTAATACGTTTAAAGTTGCATAAAACATTATAGAGATAAAGTGGATAGATATTTCAAAAGGCTTGTTTTGTGTTAAAAGGCTAACATTTAATGAAGTTAGTTAAGGGACTGAAGTTTTTAATAACTTCTTTACTCAGAGAGTGGTAGCTGTGTGGAGCTTCCAGTGAAGGTGGTAGAGGCAGGTTCGTTTTTATCATTTAAAAATAAATTGGATAGTTATATTGGGAAGGGAATGGAGGGTTATGGTCTGAGCGCAGGTATATGGGACTAGGGGAGATTACGGGGCTAAAGGGTCGAGATTGTTTGTGTGTAAGTTATATTCATATATTAATACTAAATAAAGTATTTAGCCAAGAACAATCCCCCATAAAGAGTGGCTGATATCTGGACTGCATTGCCAAAGGGATAGATAAAGGGCCTGTCCCACATTCACAACCTAATTCATGACCTTTTTTTACTCGTGGACATTTTTCATCATGTTGAAAAAACGCCCCGACCTACTTGATGCCACAAGTACTAACGACTAGCATCACGACCTGCTACGACCTACCTACGACCTCGTGACGACCACGCTGCGAGTACGAGTCAAGGGCAAACTCGGCGGAGGTCGCGAATTAGGTCATGAAAGTGGGACAGGCCCTTGAGATAACATTTAAGAGGAATTAATAGCCAAGACATAAAAGTATTGGACTCAATGTGGGCAAACGGGATTAGTATTAAGAGGTACAATGGTCAGCATGGCTGGGGTGTGATGGGTCCATATCTGTGTTACGTAACTCTATGAAAGTGACTAAAAGAAAACAGTTCTACAACTCTGACTTCTCAACAATCCGATTGGATTCACTCCCAGATTCGTATTATGACCCGTGTGTCAGGGTAGCCCTTCACCTTTTCAGTGTAGATAAATATTGTTGCTGGACAGATGTTTTCTCCACAACAGCAGCATCTGTTTGCTTCATGAGCATCTCATTCTGTTTCTGAAATCGTCGATTATCCTCGTCGATCCGCTCCAAGCGGCTGAGGTCAGTGTTGTGGTTGGCAACCTTCTCATTGTACCGCTTTCTCAGTGCATCATAGTCTTTCTTTAAGCCTTCTAATTTATCCATGGCAGTATCATATAGTTTATTTAGAATCTCAGATGAGCCATTTTCCCTCATAACCTGCAAAGCAAAAAAAAAATGTAAATGAATCTACTCTGGTTTAAATCTTGAGATAACATTTGAATGATTTTGAAATGTTTACATATTCACATTTTACTCCTTTTTGCTCCTGATTTGCTGAACTTCAAAGAGTTTCTAAGAGTTTAAGAAGGAACTGCAGATGCTGGAAAATCAAAGGTAGACAAAAGTGCTGGAGAAACTCAGCGGGTGCAGCTGCATCTATGAAGCAAAGGAAATAAGCAATGTTTCGGGCTGAAACGTTGCCTATTTCCTTCGCTCCATAGATGCTGCTGCACCCGCTGAGTTTCTCCAGCACTTTTGTCTACCTTCAAAAAGTTTCTGTTAGTTATTTCCTATATTACAAGAAACAGAATATATTCTTCATAAAAATTAACACATTGATGTCAGATCTTAATTGTGCAATGGGAGATTATATAATGAAATATTATATAATGGAAATTAAGTACATTTCTTGCAGCTCCACACCTATATAAAAATAATTTATTGGAACGGTAAAATGATACACTAAAATAAAACTAAATCTTCCTTAAAACCCAACTTTTAATGCAAACTATTCCTTTTGGTCTCAGGAGTCTGTCATAGGTGTCCTTAATATCCAGTTGTTCCAGGGATAAGTGAATGGGCCGTGAGGTGGCATCTGTGGCTGCAGTAGATGAATTGCAATGGGTCATAGCTGTCAGGGAGACTGCATGTTCACCATGATTAGTCTCGCGAAGCATTTCATGATGGTGGATATTGGAGCCATCGGATGATCGTCAGTAGGGCATGCTACCTCTTCTTTGGCATTAGGATGATAGCAATCTTCGTCGGGTAGGTTGGAACCTCACAATGAGTAGGGAGAGGTTAAATCTGCCCATGTGTAGCTCTGCCAGCCGTTACGTGCATTTCTTATAATGCGAGGTTTCTTAGGAACACAACTACTAAGTTATAGTAGAAATTTCTACACAATCATATTTGAACTTCAATTTTAATTCTACTTTTGATTGATTCCTTTGCCTTTCAATTCCTTGCAAAGCAAAAGTAAATTTGCCGAGCACAATCTTGTGTTTAATTGATAACTGAGCATTTGCAGCCATTTTAGAAAGATATTTCCAAAGATAACAAAGAATCACAATTCATATTTTAGTTAGGAGGTATGGAGAGAAGGCAGGTACAGGATACTGAGTTGGATGATCAGCCATGATCATGTTGAATGGCGGTGCAGGCTCGAAGGGCCGAATGGCCTACTCCTGCACCTATTTTCTATGTTTCTATGTTTCTGGATGGCTAGCCTTTGACCTTGAGACTCTCCATCCAGGTGAAACAGAGGATCCAGCTTGACAATCCCTCCCAGACTCCTTTGATTCAATGACATCACTTGCCATACTTCCAAACTTCAGATAATATCGCGTAGGAAAGAACTGCAGATGCTAGTTTACAAAGATAGACACCAAATGATGGAGTAACTCAGTTACCGCTGTTACAGCAACATTTTGTGTTTATTTTCAGATAAAAAAGGCCAATCCTACCGACTCTCTCCTTTATCTGGCAATGCCGCTCAGCTCAAAAGCAGTTATCCACTCCTTGTTGTAGAATAGACCCTGCACGCCAGATGCATTTTACTGCTCAAACCCACTGAAATAAGGGGAAAATGAAGCTATGCTCGCTGCAATTAATGATGAAAGGATAAAGCTTTATGATGATCTTATAATGGAATATCTACACAAAAATAATTTACTGCATTGTTTAGAATAATAATCCACATCCTGCAAAGTTTTTCTGCTGCAAATGAAAGGAGTCTTTCATCCTGTTTTAGCTCTGAGCAGTGAAAACCTCACCCAAAGTGTGAACACATATGAACATTATAGAATAAAGCATCAAATTCCAACACCTGAAGTCATGAAAATAGCAGAGATATCACTCTTAAACTAATGAGGAAATCTCTGCATAGTATGGTTTGTTACATATAAATAAATCAGAGTGATCACTGTTCAGTACTTGTTGAGAATAAGGCAAAGCTCACAATCAAATGAACTGTTGGAAAATGGGGTGAATGTTGATGAGCAAAAAGATCAGCATAGATGAAGAGGGCTAAAGTACTTGTTTCTGTGTCATACACACTACGACTTTATGCAAGTCACTCAAAAAAAAAAAAACTACCTCGATGTAATAATTTTCAAACTTTAGTTTGTTGCTACTGCCTCAAGACTCGCCTACCTGGTCTCTTCTGCTCATGAGATGTCTTGCAATTCCGATCTCCCTATCTGACTATTTAAAGCGAACATTTGCAAATAGAGGCATTCACAGAAAGCCAACTGGCATATCAGCTTCCAACAGCATGCACTGGTACAGTACAACACTGTTTAAAAGATGCTTCAATTTTAAAAATGTGTATTTTTTTTTCTTTTGCACTGAATAAGCTACATTCGACATTCAATGAGGTGCACACCAACTTAGCGAGTTTAAATCTAAGAAAGCCAGTGCAATATAAAGTAGACACCATTTGATTTTTGTTGTAGTTACTTGAAAATTAATGAAAGATTTGCATTTACTTAATGCTTTTCAGAATCACAGGATCAAAGTGCTTTTCTTGCCTTCAAAGTATTTTTGAAATGCAGATTTTATTAAAGTGTCACAAATGTAGTAGTGACCAATTCTACACAGATGAAAGTCCCAAAAGCAGTAAAGTAATAATGACCATATCATATGTTTGAATTATGTTGTTTCCATAATAATGCATGATGAAGTTTTTAGGGCAAATGATTCAGCCTAATAGGTTTTGCTGCTGCTACGGACTCGTAAAGACTCATATACAACATCTGAGTTGATAATTTAGCACTGGGCTAAAACAAATTGGGCTGCAGAACAAAAATCAATTTGTATAAAAACCAGATCCATCTCCAAAACCGTTTGGAGAATCAGCAGTTTTCACAATTTGCATTAGATGGTGCTACACATCTAGAAATGAGTGGAGCTGCCAACCTTCAGTTATTGGAAACCAGTGTGCAGCAAACATCAGAAAGGACATGCAACTGAAGCACCTAAATGACAACTTTATTGAGTCTATCTGAGCATTTCATTAAACAACAGTTTTAATCATAAGTGTAGTTGTTGAGTTAGTTCAAATACAGACTCTTAAAGATGTAACTGTACTGTTTGGGTGCCCTAATCACGGGGGAATCCTCAAAACTATACTACCATAACCATCAAAGCTCAAAAGCTTTAAAGATTGAACAGTACAGCATAAGAACTGTCTCTTGCCGTTAATTATATATTTTCCCCTTTCATTCGGCCTCCCAAAGTGCAACACCTCACACTTGCTCGGATTAACCTCTATCCACCTGCCCATTGCTGTAGTTTATCTATAGCCTGCTGTATACTTTGACAGGCTTTCTCATTGTCCACGATTCCAGTAATTTTGGTACTATTTGCAAACCTACTAACCAACCCATTATATATGTGTATTCCACTGAAGCTTGGCCAATTACAGCACGGAAACAGGACAGGACCCCCTTTTCCCCATCATTTTCCACTATCTGAACTTATCTGTATAGATGCTTGATTATGAAGAATGCATATGCACTTTGAGCTTTTTTTTAGTCATGTCATGAATGAAAGGAAATAAATGGGTCACAATAAGATAAATCACAACAGTTGCAACTCTTGTAATAATGTTATTTTGCAATTAATATATACCAGATATTGTTTGACATTACATGTAATCATCCTGTTCAGCGCAACGCTGTCAGAGCTACTGGATAATGAGTCAGAATTCTTTATTTTTCTGAACATTGTTCACTCCATACGTTACTCAAAATATCTGTCCCCAAAATGTGAGAATCTCTTGCAATAACTGTAACAAGCCAAACACAATTTGGTAAGCCCTCACTCCCTCCATTTCAGTTCAACATCAGCTGGATAAGTTATGTGATGTATTCCACTGACCTTATGTTCAGGCTACAACATTGGAGTGACCAAATTATAACATTCAAAAGGATTGATGAAAAGTGCTTTGAAACATCTCTTGTGATTCAATTTAGGATCATCATAAATATAGGTTGGTTGATTTGCCTTTCTTAAAACCACATTTACTTGAATCTTACAATTCACCTGCCATCATAATGTTTAGTAAAATCCATTTACCAAATAAAATCAATTTACACTCTGTCTCAAATGAGTTAGATTTATTAAGAAAAAACAGTAAATAAACCATGCATCCTACTGCAATTGAAAAGCAAGGAAATTCTAAACACACAATTTCAGTCTCAGAGTTGAAAAGGGAAATGTTTAAACTTTAAACACCAAATCTAGCTTTAGAGCACCGCGTTATGCTACAGCATGCAAATTAGCTTGGAAATGCTTCTTTACATTGAAATAGTTAATAAATTACCACAGTTGAAAACATTTTAAATTTGTTTAAAATATGTTTTAAATATGATTGCAATAAAGAAAGGTTCCATTGCAGAAATAAATTAATATAATTAGGAAACAACAAACATTTCTTGAGGGAAAAGTATTTGTAATCATCACCTATACTTCCCTGCCTTAAAGTCATATAAAAGGACGTTCAACAACTGTTTCACACCCAAGTAACAAAACCTTTGCACGATGGGTTTAGTAGCTCTAATAGGCTTGGGACCAACTACAACAAAAAAAACAGGATCTGGCAGCTTAAAAACAGGAGACTCGTTTGGCCCATTCAATGACAACACGATTAACCTCAAATTAGATTGAAAAAGATGAGCACTCAAAGGAAAGCAGAAGCAGTCTAATAAAACCTTTGGCTTCAAAATCAGAAAATGGTGGAAATACTTAGCATAGATAACAGGCAACAGGCAACAATCAAATGTGATCAGGACATATAGGGGATGTGAAATAGCCCTAGTCAACAGAATAAAAGAGAATTCTAAAACTTCTCAAATATATTACAAGCGAGGTAGGCAGGGAAAGAGTAGGTTCCTTCAGGAACCAAAAGGCAAATCTAATGAGGAGCCAAGGGATATGTGCAGCGTCCTGAATTAATAGTTTGTAGCAGTATTCACCGGAGAGAATGGAGAGTTAATGGAGAATGATAATTGTCTGGAAATGTGTCTATCAGGAAAGAGGAAATGTTACAGATATTGATGCATGTAAAGGTAGAAGCAAGGAAAGAGATTGCAAGGGCAGGGAGATTGTCGCATCAACGTGAGCCATGGGTGAGGTATTGGAAGACTAGAGGAAAGCTAACATTGTTTCCATATTGAAGAAGAGCAGTGGGAAACTGCAGATCAGTGAGCCTTATGCCAGCAGAAGGGAAACATTCATATGAATAGGATTTATGATCAAATGGAAAGGCAGGGGCTGCAAAGGTGAAGTCAACATGGTTTGGTGCATGTGAAATCTTGCCTAACAAATCTGATTAAAGTTATTTTATGGGAGGTCACTAAGAAAATGAATGAAGGCAAAGTGGCAGACATGGTACAGCTGACATGGCAAGCCAAGGCAAGGCGTCTGACATGGTACACAATGTCTATGCTGAACATGATGCCAAAACTATCACATGATGCCAGCACATAATCCAAATCCCTCCATTCCCCGCACATCCATATGTATATATCCAAAAGTCTCTTAAATGCCACAATCATATCTGCCTTCAACACCACCCCCTGGCAGCGAATTCTACGCACTCACCTCTATCTGTGTAAAAAAAAAAACATTCCCTGCACATCTCCTTTTATTTGCCGCTCACCTTGAAGCTATGCCCTCTAGTATTAGATCTTTCCATCCTGGGAACAATACTAATGTGGGATGTTTTGATAGGAAGCCTTCCAGTACAGAATAAGGAATGGTTATTTTCAACAAGAAATAAATGTAAGGCGTGAAAATATCACATGCCGCTGCAGGAGTTTAACAGCTTGTTATTTGATGTGCAATGTAATGAGTTAACAAACATAAGCCAAAAAAATAACATTTTGAAAAATTAAATAATTCCAAGACGAATAGTGAAATAAAACCATTCAATAAAAATGCTACGCCTGGTTTCAGAGAAGCGAGCAACATTGTCAAATAATCCACAAAAACTAATCAATGACAGTACATTACCTGTGGTGTAAAATAAGTTCATACTTGTAAAAGGCAAGTTAAATTCCAAGCATTACACAAAGTTGCCACAATTTAAAGACTTGATTTATGTACAAAAATCAGCATTCAAACATCCAAGTTGTCTTTTGACTCAGAAACTTTCCAAAAAGTGGAAAAAACAACCTCTTTGCTTGTGCATTCACAGTGACCTTTGACTTGCATGACTGTTACGTGGTTTACTCTGTGCAAACTTTCATTTTGATTCCTAAAGTTTAGTTTTAACTTGGCATTCAGGGGTTGTTTTTCTAGTCAAATAACATCAGCTCCACTCACATTTGTGCTTATTTGAATGCGCAGGGGTTGGTTTTACACACTAAGTTCTTTTCCTACATCAAATGAAGCACGGACTTAACATTTCCAAGAACCTTTGCATCACTGCTTCAGTTCTTTCTTTGTAAACCATGAACTTTTCTATAAAATCTCCCCCTTGGAGATGTGTCAGCTAAATGTTTATATATAGTTCCAAAATGTTCACTTCATTCAATTTGCAACAGCTTTCTGTTTCTAATCTGAACTTAAAAAGCATTCATCAAACAAGCAGCATTGTCCTGTGTGAATGGATGCTGTGAACCAGAATAAACAGGCTTTATTCAATCATTCCTTTGCCCTTTAAGTATCTCAGGCCTAAAGGGAGAAGTCATCTATTACAACGCCTCGCAAAAACAAACAAAGCTGATGCATCACATCAAGAATAAAAACACCAATATTCACTAGCATTTCACCTTAACAATAGGAGTTTTCCCCCTCGTTACTTAATCGTCACAAATATGGACGAAAAATAGGCTTTAATCACCCAACCATTCTCAAAGATCAGCACGCAAATACATGCATAACACAGAAGGAATGTTTTGCATCTACCTTAGCCAGCTAAATCAAGAACCCAAAGAACGTCCTTATCATAAGGTAAACACTTATAAAAGATTATGATGATACCTTTCAGTAAATAAAAGTTTTTTCATAATTTGTGAAGAGAAGGAAAGCCTGAGTGTTCCACTTGTACTCTGCTAGTTTATGGTAAAAATAAAAAGATTCCTATAAGCAGAAGAATTTAATTTAATGATTCTTGATATCCACTGAGGCCAAGATGGCTAAGAAACATAGATCGCACTAGGCATGGAGGAAATCCTGATTTGAAACAGCATGAAATACAAGGTATATTAATCAAAACACTGACATAATTGGGCTGAAGTATATTTTGCAGGTATATTTTAACCCAAAGTGTCTTTCTCAAGAAAAATCAAACACAAGAACTCACACAAAAACCAGCAAGAGTAGGCCACCTGGTCGCTTGAGCCTACTCCACTATTCAATAAAATCATGGCAGATCCACATCAGGCATCTGGACAGAGTTGATTGGGGGTTTGGACAGAGTTGATTGGGGGTTTGATAGCTATGGGGATCTGGAAAATGGTCATTTTCCAGATCCCCACAGCTATCAAACCCCCAATCCTTGCAAAACTTATAAACTCCATTTTAAATACTTCTATACTGCGGCATGGTGGAGCAGCGAGAGTTGCTGCCTTAAAGCTCCAGAGACTCAGGTTCAATCCTGACTACGGATGTTGTCTGTACGGAGTTTGTACGTTCTTCCTGTGACCACGTGGGTTTTCTCCGGGTGCTCTGGTTTTCTCCTACATTCCAAAGACGTACAGGTTCGTAGGTTAATTGGCTTTGGTTAAAAATATATATAAATTGTCCATTGTATGTAGGAGTTCCAGTGTTTACGGGATCACTGGTTGGCGTGCACACAGTGGGCCGAAGGGTCTGTTGACGCACTCTATCTCTAAACTAAACTAAACAGCTAGCCTATAGAGAAGATTCACCGCTGTTTCGAAAAGCATTTTCAAATGGTATTTCTGCTTTCCCATATTGGATAACGTGGGGTCTGATCATTCATCATCTCTTAATGCAAATGTTACTGCCAAGCTAACATTCCAGGCAGTCCCTTGAGATGGAGGATGACTTGCCTTCACTCCAATATCTAGAGTTCTGAAGTGATTTACAATGCTACTGCAGGAAAGGCAGTTGCTCCCACACATGGGGCAGGGCAGGTGATGTCTATCCGTTAAGTAGGTGGTTTGTGAAATCCCCTAGTCCTCCTACTATTTAGATTGGACTTCCGTATGCTACTGACTTGTCGACTCAAGATTTGAAAGTCATTCCAAATACCTTGCCATTTTGAGCAGTCATGGACCTGACAATGCCAAGACTCAGGGGGGTGATACATTTTCCCCTCAAAGATGATTTGAGAACTCCCTCAATCCCTCTCCCGTCAACGTGATGACATCTTCCCATGTACTGAGCTTGCAACTGAGCATCCATTTCACATGGCTGGTGCTGGATATGAGAAAAATATGGTCAGCCCAACAGGGACAACTAAAAATAATTAGGGTCTCATGATGAAATGATGAAAATGAAATGATTCAATTTATTGTCATTGTCAGTGTACAGTACAGAGACAACGAAATGCATTTTTAGCATCTCCCTTGAAAGGGAGACACAGGGCGTCGCGGTGTGCCCGCGCCTGCCGCCGTAATTACATTCCATTACAGGCAAAGGTGGGTGAAGTGTCTTGCCCAAGGACACAACGACAGTATGCACTCCAAGCGGGATTTGAACCGGCTACCTTCCGGTCGCCAGCCGAACTCTTAGCCCATTGTGCTATCTGTCGCCTGGGAAGGGTGACCTGGCAGAGGATGCTGTGCACGTCGAGCTTGTGGTCTTCCTTTTCTGTTCTTCTGGACATAGGATCTCTGCTGACTTTGACCTCAAGGTGCCTGTAGAGCAAGTTTTCCTTTGAAGCAAGGCGAGGCTTCCAAACTGTAGATGTCTCGTGTTCACAGTTAATTTGTCCCTGAATATCCTGTTCATCCTTATCAACCTGTGCTGAAGAATCTTGGTATCATTTATTAACAGGTCAGCCTGGAGAGTTGAAGAATGGCAACAAGGATTGCAGCAGGTGCTGCCAAGAGGTCTTGCACTCGCCTCTGTTGAAACAAGATATTGGCATTAATAGCCCTGTCCCACTGTACAAGTTCATTCAAGAGCTCTCCCGAGTTTAAAAAAAAAATCAAACTCGTGGAAGCACGTAGAATGCCCGTAGCGGGTATGTCGGAGATCAGGGATGTCACTTAGCGGCTCGTAACACTAACGGGAAACGGGTCCTCGGGAAATGCAGTAAGCTCGGGAAGATTCGTGAAGATTTTTCAACATTTTTCAACATGTTGAAAAATGTCCACGAGAGCCCAGAGTACCTACGAGCGGCCATTACTGTAAATCTCTGAGTTCGAATCAGGGCAAACTCGGGAGAACTCTTGAATGAACTCGTACAATGGGACAGGGCTTTTAGAAAGATGATAATCTCCAGAAATGTTGGCCTTCGTTGCGCTTTCGAGCCAATCACACCTGAAGATTGTATATTTTTTCAACATAGGCTGAGGTCTCGCAGGAGATCAGTCCATCTACCTGTCGGAGACGGACCGCATTTTTTTTTCAAGATTTAAATCCTCATTAGCCTCACACATAGTTTCTCGGGTCGAAGTGTGAACTCTAATGACCAGGATACTCGTAGCGTGTTACAGTGAGCTGAAGAGTCGTCAAGTATGCACGAATGCCACTAGAGTAGTCATTGAAATGCCAGTAACTCTTTCTTGATGGTAAATAATACTCTTTTCACCACTCCAGTACATGGCGTCTCCACTACATTTACTGGAAAACTACTGCCCGCTTGTTATGCACTTGTCCTTCAGAGAGTAGCACAGAATTCAGCAACAAAGATAATACAAAAGATTAAAGTAAATGTGCACAGATTATTGTGCAAAAACACTTAGGATTGTAATAAATTGTCAATTTAAGAAGAAAAAGTCTAAAATGAACTTTTAATGGATGATTATAATTTGGCAGATCAGAGCATACAAAAGAACGATTTATAATTAATGCATTGCTCATTGAGCCTAAATCTTCCCTGAAACTTTTATAGAAAGCAAATCTCTTCTTTCTCCCATTATTCACCCTGACAAAAAAAGATGTATTCAATTATTTAACTCCCTTCACAAAGAACATGATTATACTAAGTCCTAAAGTGACTCAACTTGGCAGTGTCAGGCAGATATATAACACCACTGAATTTCACATTGATCAGGTTACACAATTATAAAAGTAAAGCCTTTTTCATGGTGCAGGATAGGTAGATCATGGCATTTAGCGCTTGAAAAGTGCCCTTGGTTTGAAGATTTAGGAAAACAACAAGCAAGCATGTTATAATGTGCACGGGCACCCTATGAACTGGAGTTTCTCATAATTTGACTGTGAATACAAGGGCTCTTCCATTATCCGTGTATGACAAAATTGGCAAAGGTATAAATATTGCATTTCTCACTGGTATTGAAAGGAGGCCCTTAACTTGTCACTTTATAAATTTTCCTTTAGTCATGTAATGACAAAGATTCACATTCCCCTGACATCAGCCTGAAGAAGGGTCTCGACCCAAAACGTCACCCATTCCTCACCAGAGATGCTGCCTGGCCCGCTGAGTTATTCCAGCATTATGTGTCTGCCTTCAAGAGAAAGGGAGTGTTTGGTTAATGGCATCTTTTTGAAGTTTTCTACTTGTTAGGTAAAGAACGAGAGGAGAATGAGGCCCAATGAATTTTTCTTACATTTTATTTTAGCTCAAATGTATTTTACTGCTGCAAGAAAAATGGACAAGAATGCGAGGTGGCTGACACCTGATACTGGTTTACAAAAAATTGTGCTGGAGTAACTCAGCAGGTCAGGCAGCATCATAACAATCTCTGGTTTGGTGCTAAAGATAATCAAGTTCATGTTGGTCAAATAGAGCCTGAAGAATAACATCATTAGACTTACTTATATATCTACAAGACCAGACAAATAGTTGATTTCCCATCTGAACAAATGTACCAAGACTGCTGCATTTCTGAAATACCATCCTGGAGTGTATGTTATTTCCAGTAATTGACTGGGTCTCAGTACATTTCTCATCGGAAAGGAGCTGCATTGGTGGAGTATATCAATCACAAAGCCACAGGTATGCAAACGTCATCATCGTCAATGTCAGATCCTCGCCTTATTCCAAATATAATAAACACTGAACACAGAATGCGCTGGTTTTATTCCACCATTCCTTTACATCCCAGCAACATATGTCCTCTGACCTTTTTGACTCATAGTAACATGTGATACATTTAAATAAAACATCAGTTACCATGACATCAGTCCCTTATCAAACAAAAAGGATTTCCGCATCATCATATTGTTAACTGAACATTCCAACACTATTTAGGATATGGCATTCATTAGATTGATAACACATAATTTTCATGTCAATACATCTCATAGCCCTTGTGTCGCCTGGGTGGTCTCTGATGCTTTGGTCTGGCCTTTGCATCTGTTTCCGCTGGTACTGGATTCTGCTCTGTCATGTCCTGTTCCATCAGTTCCTCATCTTGGTTCTAGTTTCGCATCGTCTCCTACTCAGACTCTTGCATTCATGGATTATCAATTTGGTAGTCTTCGGTCTGATCCCCCACAGTCTCAACTTCAGTTTGCAGCGGCCCTGGACTCTCACAATAGTGATACTTTTTCACATATGATGTGTTCCTATCATATCTGACTCTTTCTGGTGACTGGACCGTCGCCTTATTTTGTTGTCTGGACACCACTGTCTATGGTTGTGGACTGCTTGGACTGCTCCCACCTCAATCCAGCTTTGGATCTAATGAATGCGTGTTTGCATCAGCATTGAAGCATCAACCTGCTAGTGAACCTCCAGGGAGAATCAATGACATTCACGTACAACGAGGCGGAACCAATACCATTGAGGTTCACTAAAAATACTGCTCAATCCGATTTTTTCTCTGCTCAAATTATGTGGGTAATTACAAACAGCAAATAATGAGTTGAGGCATCAGTTACTTAAAGACATTCTTGTTTTAAATGTACAGCTACAGATAGGAAATCATATCCAGACAAAATCTGGATAAACCATATTATGTCATACACTTGGGACAATTCAACAGGCAATCCCTGTGGACAATTGGACAGCCAAGCTAAATTTACACTCTTGTGGATACTGGATGAAAGTTGTAATGGGAATAGTGCATATCTTAATGCTTTTAAAAATTAAAGATCATAGACAAGAAAGCAGCAAAGCTTTTAGAAGGGTTTCGGCCCGAAACTTTGCCTATTCCCGTCGCTCCATAGATGCTGCTGCACCCGCTGAGTTTCTCCAGTACTTTTGTCTACCAAAGCTTTTATTTATCTATTTATCTTTTATTCATTGATTTTATTTATTTAATTTAAGTAGTCCTTTGCACCTCATTTATCCTTATTGGGCAACTGAACCATCCTCTCACCAACTAGAGAGCAGTCCAGATCTCTCCATCTACCCCATTGGACACCTTCAACCTATCTTTAATCGGACTTCACCAGACTTTATCTTGCACTTAATGTAATTCCCTTTATCCTGTATCTGTACACTGTGGATGGCTTGATTGTAATCCTGTACAGTCTTTTCACTGACTGGTTAGCACGCAACAAAAGACTTTTCATTGTACTTCAGTGCACACGACAATAATACAACAAACCCTTCCCTGGTTCCTTCTATTTCATTGTTCATTTTCCAGCCAATGCTTTGTCTTTCTGGGACAGAATAAAAACACAAAATTAACTGTATACTCTGAACCAAAATAACAATAATCCTTTTGACTCTTCCTTATTTCTTGGAAACAGAGCTGCTGCATCCCCTCCTCATGCAATTATGCACACTATTCTGGTTTACTGTCACTCATGCCAGAGGGGGGGGGGGGGGGATTCTGTAATACAAGTCGCTAAGATAACGCAAGAAATCTCTTGCATACAATTGTGAAAAAAAATCAGCTGCTTGGTAATGAAAAGCTGATAGCATGTACTCCATACTCACTTGTTGCTGCTGACAACGCAGGTCAGTGATCTCTTTCAGATCCTCCTCATGGAGTCTCTTCAGTTCCTCACAGGTCTGCTGTGCATGATTGTGTTCCCGTAACAACTGGGAGTTCTCCCTCTTGATGACCTCCATATCTTCCTTGAGTTGTGACTGATCCATTCGCAGGCGATTGTGTAACGTGCTGACGGAATTAAAAAAGGTTTTGCGTGTTAGGAATTGATAACTGAACCGCAGGATCCCCGGTTGAACACATTGAATAATGGTGAACAAATTTAGAATATTTCTGTAACAATTTACAATTAATTAAAAGCACTGCCTCCATTTTGCAACGTGTTCTTGTTTATTTCAGATGAGTTGACCTCTGATCTCTTCCTGCCTCAACAGAGGTGAATCATATGTATACAAAACTTTGCCAGAGACTGATAAGAACAAAATACAAGATAATAGGATTTATATTTCAACATATGTATTTCAACAGTTGTGCAAGTTGCAGTTTTCCAAATATTAGATTTCAGCATTATTAATGATCGTAAAGTTTTGTTCCTTAGCCAACCAACAAACTAACAATTTGTCATCAGTCTGAAGAAGGGTTTGAGCCCGAAACGTTGCCTATTTTCTTCGCTCCATAGATGCTGCTGCACCCGCTGAGTTTCTCCAGCACTTTTGTCTACCAACAAACTAACAATCTCACAGAAACAAGACAAGATACAAAGCGCGAGAATAACTCAGTGAGTCAGGCAGCATCTCAGAAGACGGGTCTCGATCCAAAATGTCACCAATTCCTTCTCTCCAGAGATGCTGCCTGTCCCGCTGAGTTACTGCAGCATTTTATGTCCCCCTTCCCCAGGCTGATTGTTTGAGGGGAGGAGGGAAGAAAGCTGGAAGAGAAGGGGCAGACAAAGTATGACAAGCAATAGGTGGATACAAGTGAGGGAGTTGTTGATAGGCAGATGGTTATATTTCTAACGAGGCTGGGACTGAGATATTAGAAAATATCCACCTGTTTGATTATTAAAATATCCACAACATATACCAGATTTGAGACACAAGATGGCTTTACTGTGCAGCCTAGAACAACTCCAGTCCTGAATTAATTTCTAAAGTGCTGCAGGGTGTATTTCTTTAATATATGCACTGTACACATGCAAATTGGCTCTGAAGCCCACCCCTGCCCCCGAACCGCAAGGTCACAAGTTCTGTAAGCTAAGCATTAGTGTTAGCCCTCGTGACATTGTTTACTGAAAACAAGTATAGGTAACTAACTGTGCATATATATATATTTACACCCAAAGGTCACTGACATCAATCTTCTATAAAGTGTGAAATGGTAGCTTGTCATCTAACTCTCCAATGTCAGGTGACTAGATACTATCAATGGCAAGAAATCCTTTACTTGGATCATAGATCATTGTGGGCGGTAGAGTTGCTGCCTTACAGCGCTTACAGAGTCAGAGACCCGGGTTTGATCCAGACTATGGGTGCTGTCTGTAAGGAGTTTGTACGTTCTCCCCTTGATCCCGTGGATTTTCTCCGATATCTTCGGTCTCCTCCCACACTCCAAAGACGTACAGGTTTGCAGGTTAATTGGATTGAATTTGTTTACTTGGTATGTGTAAATTGTCACTAGTGTGTGTAGGCTTGTGTTCATGTGTGGGGATCACTGGTCGGTGCGGACTCAGTGGGCAGAAGGGCCTGTTTCCGTGCTGTATCCCTAAACTAAATCAACTAAACAAATAGACTGAACTACAAGTATTTAGTCCAATTCTGTTATGTTCAACAAAAGCTCTTGGCGAACAAACTCTATGGGATTGTAATTGACTTTGAATATATGATTAAAAGGACAATATTTGCAAGTTGCAGGTTAGACATGGGGAAAAGGATTAATTGGTTAGTTCTTTCAAAGATCCCACTCGGGCACAATGACCTTTATAACATGCGACAAGTGTATAGTACCTGTGCTTTCAAAGGGTTAAGGAAATGACATCATTCGTATTGTGTGCTGAATAATTTGTAATGTAATAGATAACTACAGGGAATTGAAAACTTAATTACAGGACGCCACTTCATGGATTACTGAAAGAAAGGCAGACTGAAAGAAACATAGGTTTATTTTTATTCTGCAACTAACACTGGAAAATGAGACCAGATTTGTCCTACAAAGAGCAATTTGAATTAAGCACTCCATAAAGCACTACATTTATTCAGCTTCTGTATGTCAGATTGATTAACAATTATTTTGGAGGCACTATTTTTTAATGTACCTAATGTTGAAATGGGTCAGGATCAGGGTGATCTAATGTTCTGACACTGAGAATATGCAAATTAACATGCTAACAGACAGTTGCAAAGTTACAATGGCATAACAATTAAAGCAAATAATGGACAAGTGGGACATGTTGCAAAGGTCTGAAATGGATTTTGATTATAAACTAAGAAACAAAGGCATTCTTACATTTACATTCTTACACTGCAATTTAATTATTTAACTAAGGTAACATTTTCTCCCGGTTAATTGTTTAATAAATTGACAACATCCTATCTGTGCTGTCAATTCTAGATCAATATTCTGCAGTTCTACCATATAGATGTGGGCATTTAAATAGCCACCATGAGGTGGCTTCAAGAATATCCCAATTTTAACGACAATGAGGCCCAGTATGTAAATGCTAATGACAAGGCTGGAGTATTTGCAACCACATTCATTCCAATGCACAAACGGATGACCATACATGCTTTAGTCAAATATCTCCAACATCAGCAAAAACTAGTCCTCAGTCAATTCAGTTCCCTCCAAGTGACATCAAGAGAGAGTTGGATACAGTAAAGACTTTAGGACCAGCCAGCATCCTAGCTACGGTACTGAAGACCTGTGCTCCAAAATTAGCTTCTCGCCCATGCTTTTCCAGTACAGTTACAGCACTTGCATCCAGCTGAGACTGGAAAATTGCCAGTTATGTCTTGTTCACAAAAGCAGGACAAACTAATTCAGCGAAGGAACATCCAGCCAGTTTGCTCTCAATCAACAATGACAATACAAATCTAAAATACAATTCTTTCACTTCCCCATCTCGAAAAATCTTGGAATGATTTCTGCCACGATAACATTACATCTTATTTTTTTACATATACCCACTCATTTTACTGTGGGTGTTTCTGCTGCCTTCCAGAAATGAATGCATAAAATTGTTCAAGCATTAAAAGAAGCCAAGAACCAATACAGCAAATTGCCATCCAATAATAAATTGGGTAATATTGGAATCTAAACACAGGGGTCCATCTGAAGGGGACAATATCCTTCTTTGTGGTTTTTCCTCGCTAATGGTTGTTTCATACTCTTTAGCATGCTATAAACAGGGATTTTCCATTGAAATATGTCTCATTTTCCAATGAACCTTCATGCCGTATTTTATTGCTTCTCATATTTTACAGCAATGAGCCATGCCAAGATTTATTTAATGCTCTGCGCTCAATACAATCTTTCAAGGATAGTCTTATTTTTGATGAAATACAGTTTTTCCAGAGATTTTGCAATAATTCACAGACCATTCTAAAATCTGTTCATTTAATAGATAAATCTATTTTTTTACATCTTAATATTCAAATCTTTTATCAGCACGTAAATGCATTTCATAAATTCAAGAAATAACTAAAGGCCAGCAAATCGACACAAAACGTCGCCTATCCCTTCGCTCCATAGATACTGCCTCACCCGCTGAGATTCTCCAGCATTTTTGCCTACCTTCAAGTTGCATCCATCCTTTAAAACTAGAATAGCAAGTTTTCTTAAATGAGATATCAAGTGACTGAGGTGAAGCAATTATGTCAAAGAGAGGAACTCAGCTCAAGAAGCATTCACTCCACCAATGAGATTGCCTTCAATACACTCAGTCAACTTATTTTCTAATTCAGAGGAAGCAAGGACATTCAAATCCATCCTTAATCATCATTCTGCTGGATTTCCAGCAGCTAGTCTTCTACATTTCATAGATCCAGCACTATTGATCATTTTATTTTTTCCTCTCCCCTCCAATCTTACTATTTTCCCTTCAGATACACTTTCTCTGGAGAGATTCCCTTCAGATACACTTTCTCTGGGTAGATTCCCTTCAGATACACTTCCTCTGGATAGATTACCTATGATAAACAAATGTTTATGATCTTCTCAGAGGGCACCAACAGCATGTGTCACTGCATTCAATTTGGTCTCCATCTTAATGCACACATTTCCTTTATTCTCTCCATCCCTCTCCCTTCTCTACAACTTAAACCACTTTTCTTTTTATAGTTCTGATAAAATCATCATACAAAAATGTTAACTGTATCTCTGTAGATGCTGCCTGATCTGTAAATATACATCTACTAGTTTGTTTTTATCCCAGTGAAAAGCTTAGTCCAAGGTTACTTACCATTTGGTTGCATTTCCCCACCCAGTGTGGATGAACTCCTTAAAGATGCCACAATGATTTCAATTTCTTTCCAAATATAATATTGCAGAGTATATGTTGTCCCAAATGACATGATTAATACGTTTTGTCTTACCAGGACATCGAACATTTACATTCAGATGTTCAAAATGGTTTCTGATGGCAACAGGATTGGCAGAAGACGATTATAACAAAGTCATAAACGTCACTTTCCTAATATTATGCAGCAGCACAGCAAAAGCAGATCAATGAACGGCAATTACATATTTGTGCACATTCGCCTAAAATATGTTGGATGGAATATGTAGCCAGTGGCTCCCGCCTTTACTCCAAGAAATTGACATAACTTCCAGGATAGACAAAAGCTGGAGTAACTCAGTGAGTCAGGCAGCATCTCTGGAGAAAAGGAGTAGGTGACATTTCGGGTTGAGACCCTTCTTCAGACCTCATAGGAAGGAATTCTCTCAAACACTTTTTAACCCAAAAAAAATCTGATTTCCTCTCACTGACAGGCTGCATCATTTGCAGTTTTATCAAGCATGGTCAAAGACACCAATGATGTTTCAAGCAATCTCAGGCATTAGTGAGCTGTCAATGATATACATAGACAAAGTAACTGTCTAAACCCTCTGGCTAAAAATCTAATTTTACATAATTCCTTCAAGCAAATATGTGAACATGTAATGGACTTCAAAATATTATTTGTGTGGAAGCTTATGACATTCTAGCTTCTACCTCAATCTTATTTATGCTCCAATTTATTGTCAGTGTAAATTCAGCGAGCCTGCTTCAGTGTTTTATAACTCTGACTCTACTTACTGATAGAAATCTGCTTCCTTTACTGCCTCCTCACATTTCTTCAGTGTTTTTGTTTGTTGGTTTTGCAGAGACTGCAGATCTGACATGGCTTTCATGCACTGCATCTTCAGTCTCTCATAGTCATGGCTGGGCTTAGGGCTAGGTCTGAAGAGGCAAGGAAAAATCCGATAGCAAAGTTAATACTCAATACGAGTGCAAGAGCATTAAAAATATGAACAGAACATACAATATTTGAGCCTGCCTCTCCTATTTGATTGTGGCTGCATTGTACCTCAACTCCATTTCCCTGCCTTTGCTCAAATATTCTTGGATATATCCAAGAAGAATCAGATTTTAAATGCTTTAAATTACACTGACATTCAGTATCTTCTGGGGTAACTAATATTCGTCAAAATATTTTAGCATTGCCAAAAGTACAAAAGAGGAAACTGACTGAGCTGTTATGCTTATTTTTTTTAGTTAATTTTAAGCTTATAGCTAAACCGGCCCAGCAGAACACATTACATAAATATCAATAGATATGTAATTTATTACACCAATATACGATTGATAAAAACAGTACCCATTTAATTAAATAGATCCTAACATATAACATCTCATTTCAAAATTAGGAATCTAAAGGTGACAACAGTAACTTAATATTTACAGTAATTGAACAATACCTTTCAACAACAAGCGTGTGCGTGTGTGTGCGTGTGTGTGTGTGTGCGCGCGCGTCGTGTGCGTGTGTTCCACTCTGACAGTCGCCATTCCAGTTCCTGGTTTTTCAGGCGAGTCTGCTGAAAAATCGCCTAAGTGCAGCCTCAGGTTCTTGTCCAGCATTGATAATTTCTGGGACAGATGAATAGCTCAAGACAAGCTGGGTCCACTTTTATCCTAATTACCATTGGGGTCTGCTAGTACCTTTGAAGCGGTGTCACCATCCTAAGTCAGAAAGGTGTGGTGTCTGATTAGAGATAAACAACCAGAAAAAAAAGTGCTGAAGGCACATGTGAGGCAGCATCTGTCGAAAGAGCAATAGACTTTCTGATGAAAAATGAGACCCAAGCTGTTAACTCTCTCTTTCCATTGATGAATAATTCTAGCAATGTCTTAACTTTATGGGTTAATAAATGACCAAATTGGCTGAGTCAGAATACAAAATGCTTCCCCTGTGATTAACCTGTTTCCTGATTCTTTCGTTCCTAAGGTGACTGAACAATGTTATTTATCACCTGATTACATCAAAGCACACAAAAATGACCAATGCTGAGGAAAACATTGGCCAAATGAATTAGGAGTGGTGACAAAATGATTTATTATAAGTTTGAAGCCGGGAAAGAACTATGAAAAAGCAGACAAATGCAAGGAGGGTGGTTCTGAGCAAGGGCAAAGGGCATAGTTTCCAGGTAAAAGACAAAAGCATTCAGGGTGGACAGAGGACCAGAAGTAGACAAATGCAAAATGGTGAGAAAATTGTCTTGGCATTCGTTTTTACATTAAAAGGACCAAGCAAATGTAATCTATTATTGTTGCGGCAATGACAGATTTGGAGAAAATTATAGTCAGGAACTGAAGAGGTCAGAGTGTTTTGAACACATATTTCACAGTTAGGTGTTTTACAATTGCACCTTAAAAGATTAAGAGCAGTTTTATCAAAAACGCTGAACAGCGAGTCGATGCTTTGTACCTGCAATCGTCAAATGTCGAGCCTGGTGAAGAAAGTGCCAGCTGTTTGCGTAACTCATCCCGTTCACGGGTGACCTGCCGAAGTTGGTAAACTATGGCTTCTAACTTCTCACTCATCTGCCTGGTATCCATAAGAGTCGGTGGAGGAGAAGCTGCCTTCCCAGACGTGCCCGTACCTGGTCAGAAACACAATGGGAAACATTTTATTATTGTGAGAATTTTTTTTTACATAAATCCAAATGACGTAAAATATTTTCGGAGAAATGTTAACCTGGCCCGTGGGAATTGGACAAAATCAACCACAAGAAACATAGAAAATAGGTGCAGGAGTAGGCCATTCGGCCCTTTGGACCAGCATGCCATTCAAAAAGATCATGGCTGATCATCCAAAATCAGTATCCCGTTCCTGCTTTCCCCATATTACTTGATTCCATTAGCCCTAAGAGCTAAATCTAACTCTCTCTTGAAAACATCCAGTGAATTGGCCTCCACTGTCTTCTGTGGCAGAGAATTCCACAAAGACTTATTTACTTATTACAACACAGGTCACCATTCAACTCATGAAGTCTATGTTTACTCCTGGCAGAGCATTCCTTAAGCCTCATTTTCCCTCTTCTTACTTCACTATAGATCTTCAACATTGTCTCTCACATGCTTAATAACTCCCTTTGATTCTTTTTGCCACTTACCTACACCAAGAGTCGTTTACAATTACAGTTGACAATTAGTTTATCAGTGTGCTTTTGGGATATAGCGATATATTATAGGGCCTATAGGAAACCCATGCAGCCACAGAAAGAACATACTAACTCCGCAGAGCCAACACCCAAAGTCGGAGATGAACACGGGTACAGCTGATTGCTGTATCACCATGCTGCCCATCCAACATCCTGCACAGGTCCACCACACTTCAATTTTAACCGGCTCATCTGATTCATTGAGAAACCAAAAACAGCACACTTAACTTTACAACAGTGTCCAGCAAGCTTTTCAACCAAGGCTGAAAGCCAATTATCTCCATTTTATTTATCCATGATATGATGGAATGATTCTTTGTACCCACCAATTTAAGCCTGCTAATTTCCTGATGCTCCACCACCAACTCCCTAAGCACCTTTAAAGCCCTCCAAAACTTTGAACATTTCTACATACTTGACAGTGAAGTGCAGCTGCATAACACTGTCCATTTTAGACAAGAAAAATATTTAGCATAGGACCAAGGCCCCAATGTTGAAAATTCCCAGGTCTCAGACAATCATTTTCCTGCCCCACTTTAAAATTGGACTGACCCTTCTCAAATGCTCTAGTATTCACATTGCCTAAATGCAAATTCACTAGCAAAGGAAATTACTAGTGAAATTTTTGAAAATTTCTAATTCAATTGCATACTTCCCAATATATTAGGATGTAAAATCATGCATTAGTAAGCTAATTGACAAAAATGTGGGATGAATGCAGCTAATAAAGCTGCTGTATCGCAGATCCATTATCCCATGTTCAATCTTGACCTCTGGTGCTGTTTACATGAAGCTTTGACATGAAGTCTCCCTGGAAGTGTATGGGTTTGCTATTTCCTTCCACATGGCAAAGATGTACGGGTTAATTAGCCACATTAAGTTGCCCCCTAGTGCAGGTAGGATGGAAATTATGGCAGAATAGGTTACAGGGAAAATTAGTGAAGGAATAGGATGGCTCTGTGAGCTGGCAGAGACTCAGTGGGCCAAATGGCCTGTTTCTATGTGGTAAGGAAATATGGAATATATGGAATAAATAGATGTACAATTGTTGCTCATCAAGATTACTAAGTTGCCTATCAGGTGGAATTTTAAATGTTGGATATTGATGAGATAAATAAATTATCTAAACCAAGTAAAAGAAAAGCATAGAGAGACAAAAAAAAAGCTGGAGTAGCTCAGCGCCACAGGCAGCATCTCTGGAGAAATGGAATAGGTGATGTTTTGGGTCGAGATCCTTTTTCAGAAAAGCATGATCAGTCTGGACAATACTTTCTAAGTAAATAAATCACATTTAGTCTTTTAGTAATTAACACTTTACAATCTAAGCACTTTTGAAAAAGAAAAACAAATTGTTCATATATTTTGAACTAACAAGGGTTTGAATTTTAATTGAATTATTATCAATTTGGTGATGCTGAGAAAAAAATATTTTAAAATCTTTGCTGCATGGCTTGGAGCTGAATCCCAATGTCAAGACTTCAGCATATAATCAATGTGAGCAACCCTTCTCAGACAACAAATTAATTGGTGATTAATCTTATTGCTGTTTCTGGGAACTTGTTGGCACAAAAGGGATCCCATAGTTGCCAGAGCAACAGTTTCTGCACGCAAAGATTTATTTACTTACAGTGTGAGACATGATATGGCACTGCAGAAATATCAGAACTATTTAAATGCAAAGTAAAACTATCCTTTTTATTTCACAATTTACTAGCATCTCTATGCATACAGATTTTTTGTATTTGCGTTTGTGGAAATAAGATATTAAAATAGACTATCAGTGTTGTAAAGTTTATTAATGTTAAAAGCAGAAGCCTTACAATACAGTTGTCCTATCGCATGTTAATCCCCGAATACTTTACAAAGGATTTGTCAGTTTCAAAGATTTTTAAAAAGTGAAAAAACCAAATAGGTACCGTTAAATAATTTAACATTAACTCTTCACATCTCAATAAATCAATTTACAACATAAACATTCGACGGCCTATAAAACCTGTGCAGATTTTCCACTTGATTTGCATATTGCCTGCACTATTTCTAAATCAGTTCAACAGTCTCCTTCAATCACAAGCATTTGTTTGAATAAAATATCCTCATAAATCAACCTTGGTTACAAGTTAATGTTTTAAGTTCATTAGAAACCTAAGTCACCATAGAAAATGAAAACATTTTTTACTGTTTTCCAGCGTCAAAGTGTACAAAATGAAATATAGAGGTATATATTGTTAAGCTGCTTTGAAAATCATTCTAATCCACAAGAGAAAATTGCAAAGTGACAGGGTATTGAATACGAAAACATTGACTTGGTTAATTTTCAGCTTATGATCTTAAAATTTCGGTGGCAAGCTCATTATGGTACATTCATCTCCCACAAAACAAAATTGCAACTTTATAGCTCAGAGCAGTTGGAACCAAACATGATCCCTTGGGTTGAAGACATGTTCTCCGAACGACTCATTTCTGGTCATTCTCAAGACTCAGTGTCTTCTGGTTACAAACTCAATAATATAAACTCACTAAAACATTTGTTAAAAGGATTAATTCTGAACAGCTTTATTACATCTGCCTTTCTGCTTGTCCTAATGAGTTACAGGTATATGCCTTTATTCCTTCATGGGATGTGAATGTTGTGGTTATTGTCTGTCCATATATGCTAAACTAAGAGGCCAGATAAGAGTCAATGACATTGGCACGTCTGGAGTTGCATATAGATCAGAGAAGGCAGGGATGCAGATTTCTTTCCTGAAGTTTTTTTATACACAAGATGAGTTACTGCAATCGTCCATTAAATTCATGGTCACCAACACTGAATCTACATTATTTTAAAGTATAAATTTAGCCGTTCAACATAAACAAATCTATTTTGCCCCAGCTTTACAGCCTTGAATGACATCCTTTAAAATACGCTACCTAAAAGATGTCAAAAACTCTTTGGGCTAGACCTATACTGTTGAATTAGGCCGAAGTGGATGTACTGAGATTTTTAAAACCTAACAATGCAGTTCATAAACTCACAGCACCAGAGGAAGCCACTCAGCTCCACGTTTCATCTTTAATCACACCATTTCATAACCTTGCAATTTTTCCTCCAAACAATTATCCATTTCCCTTTTGAAAGCTATTCACAAAATCAAACTGCACCACCCACTCAGGGCATTGTCAATCCTAACCCATTTTTCATCTCCTATCTTTTGTCAATTCCCTTAAATTCCCATCTGCCACTGGAAACACTTTATGTAAGTCCATGAAATGTATTTGGTCTTTACTATCTAAATTGAATCTAAGTTATGTCTGAAATCTCTTATCCCTAATTTCCTTTGAGTAATTCACGTTTGCATCTTTGCCAAGGCCTTTAGTCGTTCTTTGGGTGACAAATTAGAATGGTTTATAAGAACATACCTAGAATAATCCATATATGGAGACAGTTGCACGCATCAGGACGTATATTTTTGATTAAACTAGAGCCCTTCTGAATGAGCTTCCTAAATATAGAGCAATTGCAGCACAGGGCTATGGAGAAGGGGATATCCATAAATGTAGGGATAATGTGACTGGATAGTTTAGATTGAGATATATCATAACAACCATGGTTTCCTAATCATAATCATACTTTATTAGCCAAGTATGTTTAGCAACATACGAAGAATTTGCTTTGCCATACAGTCAAACCTGTAGTCGGTTTAAAGCTGGAAGGTTATTTTGGTTGGTTTGGTTCTTTGGGGAGCTACATTATTGGGCATGAGATTACAGTGATATGATTTGATGGATCTACACATACCGTTTTAAAATATTCATTTTGTAATTTTTGCATGTCAAAGAAGCAACAACTTAATGAATGGGACCCGAGATCAGAATGAAAATTGAGAACTTACCGACACTGCTGAGGGAGCTGCTACTTTCTGAGTCCGAAGGCATTGTTGACAGCACACTATAGGTAGATCCTGAAACATATATTTTAAGCAAAAGATTTACATAACACCTCTTCAATAAATGTGTAGGAAAGAACTGCAGATGCTGGTTTAAATCAAAGGTGGACACAAAATGCTGGAGTAATTCAACGGGACAGGCAGCATCTACCAATCTTTCCACCACCACGCAGAAGAAGCGCAAGACAGACACCACTGTATGCAGATGCCGAGAAGTATGTTCAGCTCCAGTTGAACAACAACTAATCTTGTGTGTGGACTCGGTAAGAAGAACAAAATAAAGAGGTTTATAAAGATACAGTTAATTTTGAGATGGTCAAGTAGAAAGGATTTTTCCAGTGATTGTACATTGGCTAGTAGGATGGTAGGGAGAGGGGGTCGTAGTCCCCTGCGCTTCAGTCTTAGAAAGTCCTTTCACATTTCATCATTGAAAATGATGCGCCTGAACAGTGAAGACATCACATGGATATGCCACACTGAAACTCAGTGATGGTTCTTTCCCATGTGTCTGCGTAGCCAAGAACTGTCAGAAGGCAGTGTACACAAATACTACTCCAGTAAGTCATGTGATCCAACACTGTAAATACAAAAGCCGCTGAAGCTTACGAAACAGAACACTTGCAGATGCAACATTCTACTGCAGTGCTACTTTTTAATCACATTGTCCAGAAACTTGACAAAGTATTTTAACCTTGCACACTGAAACACCGCTTCCCAAGAATAAATCACACAGCATTTGATTCAACAATTTAGCTTCCTAAGGAAATAACATTTAATCTAAACAAAAATAAATAAATCAGACAGTAAAACCTCCTGAGCACGTCCTGGACTCTCCTGAGCAAGTCTTGAACTCTCCAGAGCATGTCTTGTTTTAAGCGGCAAAGCACATGAAATGCTCGTTATTTTTTAGGTAGTTAACCAAATGACAGGGACACTTGGCCAAAGACAAATACCTGGAGAGATCTGCATTAATACAATGATGCAACATGGAAAAGTACACTCACTTCAACTTCATTTGTTCTTTGTTTAGGTGGAAAAACAAAGCTTCAATTAGCACAACCGCGTAATTTATCTATATTTGAAACTCATCAGCCAACTGTCTTTCCTAACAGCAACTTTATTGGATTATAGAGATATATTTTCACCCAGAGGATAATGAAGCTATGGAATATAACTTGGAAGGATAGTGGAGGCAAACCAGTCACAGTATGACTGGTGAATAGCATTTGGATTGACAATTGTTGAGGGAGTTGAAAATCTGGACTAAATTAGCTGAATTTTAGAATACTGAAGAAATAAGACTAATATCAGCCAACCTGAAGTAACAATAATAATAATAATAATAATAATAATAATATTCTAATCAGACTAAGTATGTATCAGCACAAATAAACATGAAAATAATGTACAAAACGTCATATGCGCTTTACCAAAAGGCATTTTCACACACTCCCCAAGGACGATAAGTAAATACTTAAATAACCGTAACAATATTTAAGATTTGCTTCAAAGGATTCAGTCTCATCTAGTGATATGTTAACATATGTGCTACCATCAGAAGAATTTGAACTCCATTGTTTATATAAAGAGAAACCTGGCTCGTGAAGAATGGTTATATTTGACTGCAAACCAGTTTGTGGGTAATTTGGATAACAGTGGCAATGGCTGACAGCACAAGAAATTAAAGCTGATTTTATTTTAATTCTGACGCCAACACTTTGTTATACTTATCTTTTATATTTGTATCAATGTGTCTGACTGGATATGCGTCTATCATTTTATTTCTATTTTACATGATATTTTAAGGCATCTAATAGTCTTAAAGGAAGAAAGATATAAGCAGCGCAGGATTAACAAGAAAATATAATTGAATATTAGTAGATTCCAATACTTGCTTAATTATAAATTTGACAGTCAGTGGCCCATTGTATACAACATTGATCTCATGTACAGCAGCAGTCATTTAAATATTGTTTTAAATCTCTATGCTTTGTATTGTATGGATAGGATTTCCTTGGATGCTATGTTTATTTGCTTAACATGTTTGATAACTTTTTAGTTTCACTAAACTAAACAGGTATCAAGTACGTTAAGCAAATAAACACAGCATCCAACAATATACTAAGGAAATCCTTTAAATACACTCCTTGAAAAGCACCAAGTTTATTTTGAAGATTTATATATGATAACAATGCGCAGTGGGCAAGCAGGTAGAGCTGTTGCTTCACAGTGACAGAGACCTGGGTTCAATTCTGACATTGAGTTGTGTTTAGTTTGCAAATTCTGCGTGAGGTCGCAGGCATTTCCTCTGGAAGATCAGATGTTTTCCCACATTGCAAAATGTGTGGTTTTGTTGGTTAATTGGCCTGTGTAAATTGCCCCAAGCATGTAGGGAGAGGATAAGAAAGTGGGATAACAGAATTACTATGAACGGGTGATCTATGGTCAGCGTGGATTCGGCGGGCCACATCTCCAAACTAACCAGAAGTTTAAGCTAGTGAAGTAGGAATGGTAACACAACATCTTAAACACCCTGGAGCATTCAGGCCCATGTGTGTAATTATGATCACTGAAAACATGCCATAATGGAAAGTCATGGTGCAGGAAGTATTCAAGCTGCTTAGTTTAATAAAATTAGCTCATTTTCCCATCAAAACTTAAAGCTTACTTTTTAAAATCAACATAGATCATCTTTTAAAATCAACATAGACCATCTTAATATACTTTGAATCCTATTTAAAAGGTTATTTGCAGCCAGGGCCAACACACGTAGGTGAGCAAACAAATTCATTTTCTAAATGACTGTGTGTGTGGATAGGTAAATGAGAAGTTAAGGGCAGGGATCATGAGGTACCTAGTTGACATTTCCCACACTTGGTTCTAGGATATTTAAGCTGACAGTAATGACAGATACTGCCTTAGCAAATTAAGCTGGCAATGACATACACTATTTGTAACTTTGTGGTCTGGCAGCCCTATCGCATGTAGATAGGAATGGTGGGGACAACCATTCAATTAATCAACTATTGGGAGATGAAGGCTTGAAGATCATCCCTATCCTTAATGAACAAAGTAACCAACATTTGATTGGTAAATAAAAGACTGAAGCATTTGCAACCATGTACAGTCAGAACTGCCAAATAGATGATCCATCAAAGCTTTCTTCCAAGCTCCCTACCTTCTCGGAAGCCTGCCTTCAGCCAAATCAATCCACACCTTGTAGTGTCAAGAAACAGCTGAGAGCACCAGATACATCAAAAGCTATGGGCCAGCTAAAATTCTATATAGCACACCATTAACAGTAAATATACAAACTTGGTTCTTTATTGCAGCAGACTGAAAGCTCCACTAGATTTACTCATTTCTCCTGTCTGAAAAACAAACTGCTAATCTTCCAAATATTCTGTTTACCCCAACACAAGAAACACAAATCTTAAAGCAATCGTTAACCTGTTATAAATCTTATTTTACACATTTAATTAATTTCACTAATGCCAAGATAGACAATGCAAAAATGCTTTATTTGCCTGATGCAAAAAACTCATCAAATATCAATTTTTGTTTATGAAATATTGTCACAAGACCTGGCGCTGAAAAATAAGAGCTTTCTCTTCTCTATATCAAGCAGTGCATGTTGCAATTGTAAATTGTTTCCTTCCCCACATTTGCTGTTTAATTATTTTCAGCAGATTTAATTTTAATACAGTATTGCCAAAGTTAGCCACCTTCTGGGAAAAAGATATGAATAGTGAATATGGATTGAAATCAAAAATGAAATTGCTTGTATTTAAATATACTGACATAAGATGGAAATGCCATTTTTCATTAACTACAGATTGTTTATACGTTTGAATCTCTATGTTTTAAATTTACTGTAGCCAAAATTAATATTCAAAACAACTGGTACGAGGGTACTCACCAACACAATCCTCAGCCATGTTTCTTTTACCACATTCTGCTTGGTCGAGAATGATTCAGCTTGCAACTTTTGAATTTCTTAATACAACAGTAGTGCTATTCATGCTTCTTCCTGTAACAGAATCAAACAAATATGTCACTGAAAACTTCTAACCAATATATGATGAAACCAAACAAAATTAAACTATTGCACTACTTTAGTCTGATTGTCAATGATAGTTTAATCAAATGATTTAAAATAATCCGAGACATAAGGCACCAAAGGAGGAGTTTGAAATTTGTTGGAACAGGACTCATTACAAGATTTAACGTGTAAGAATTGGTAATGACTTGAAAAATAATAAATGTCACAAAAGCTCTAGATAATTAGTTACAAAACAATGAATGATGTTGCAATATTGGTTCAGGGTATCGTGCAAGAGCTAAATAAATGGGGATGTATCAAAAAGCTGTTTCATTAATATAACTAAACTAAACTCTAACTATGATTTACCGTACTTCTTTTTGGCTATCTACTTAGCTCATGATTTCTTCCTCCTCAATACCCACAGCAATTATAAGCATCCTTGCGAATATTGAAACAGTGCAACAAACCTAGGCACATGGCGGCCCAGTGCAATGCAATCATCTACAAAAACTACAAGCGGGAAAACCACCAGATCAAGGACTGCAAAACGATCATTGTCACGGTTCGTACTAGCAGCTGCATCACGGGCAACACTGCAATCTATGATATGTTACCCGGGATGCATATTGACAAAGGTGTTGCTGTGAAATCATAAAACTTGGTGAGATGACCTTTCCAAATCATGCTGATTTTCCAGTACAAGATGTCTGAAAGTGAATATTGCCGCCTGGCACATTACAACTGCAAGAATACATCCTTGCAAGGCGAGGCTGCGATGTTTAGTGCAGCCAATGTCATGGATTTGTGGGGAAGAATTGCAACTGAAGACACTGGTAATTACTACTCACCCAAGGACTGGGTCTTGTGCAGCAGCTCCACAAACTCAGTCCATATTGTTGATAAGAGGCTACGAGCAGTATTAGTGCTTTGTACATCGGATGTATTAAATAAATGTATTAAGCGGATGACATTAAGAATATACTGGCTGGGCAACATTATGAATACATGGACTGGATGACACTATGAATGTAAAGAAAACCATGCACTGTTTTGTATTTCAAATGCATATTTTTATGAATAAAGTCTATTCGTATGAAATAAAAAATAATAATTCTACCAAAGAAGAGTTAGAACCAGGACCAAGGACAGTGAAGATGGAATGAATATCATTGTGATTTTTTTCTGACATGAAAGGCTCCAATGACCCATTGAACCAAAATTGTAATCGTAATAAAAAAGCAATTTGAATTTCAACAACTCAGTAGTGGCTCAGTGACTCAAGCTTATTAATTCAAGCTTAAAACACTGGCTGACACTTCCATGAAGACATACTGCATTGGAGTATCAGAAATATTGTCTTTAGGGCATGCCTACTCTCTTAATTTAATGCAAAAGATCTCACAGTAATATTCCTTCAATGTTCATGGAAATTATTCCCAATGTCCTTATAAATATTTACTTATGATTATCACTCCACTGCTATTATGGGAGGGTGTGTGTTGAAATTGGCTACATAACTCTTTGCATTGCAGCAGTGTCTACAGTTCTTTATTGGCTGTGAATTGCTCTGGGGAATTCTGACAGAGTGTGGAAGATTTAACAGAAATGGAAGTCGTTCTTGTCAACACCTGGATATCATTCATCAATAAAGCATGGGATCTTTCATGTATTCCTACATTCAGCTTTGTTAACAAAAGTGACTAGGCAAAGATTTTATCTCATGGTGATTCTACTTCTGCACCTATGTATAAATCAGACAAGAGTCAAACTCCAAATTCAATAACTGGAAATTATATGATTAAATGCACACTCTAATAATCCTTACATTCCCCCTCAAAGCAGAATAATAAAGAACAAAAATATTATTTTTTTTTGTTTTAATGCAGAGAAATTCAGCTTTGACTAGCCCAAATACTGTGCAACATGCCCAGTGCTGCAAACTATTTATCTGTGCTTGTGGCTATACAAATCGACTTATAATCTGCTTTTTTATAGACTCTGCGGCAGCAGGAAGAACGCAACACAGCTACAACGTACACATAAAAAAAAATGTTTTAATACAATATCATGTCAAACTGAGTCTGAGCCAAATTTGAAGCAATGACTAGGAATAGCTCAATTTAGTGCAAACCCCATCATTTACAACCACTCATGAGCAAATAACGCTATTTAAATTAGGTGCCGTTGGCTTCTTTTTAACGAAATGACATTAAATTCATTATTTTCTTTGGCATGGGTGACCATATGTTCCCTCTACAAATGCTGTTCAACCCACAGAATTCCAGCAGGTTCATTTTCTGCTTTAGATTCAAGCATCTGCAGCCTCCGATGTCCACAATTTCCCCTGCAGCCACTTTACTTTGATGAGTTCTAAATTCTGTCTTTCATTTATCATTGAGGATAATTTCCAATAATCTATTAAACTAACAAATAACTGCACACCTTTCGGGCCAAGGGGGAAATCCATGTGGTCCTGGGTATAAAATGCAAACACTATAGACTCAGCACTGATGGGCAGGATCGCATCCAGGTTAGTGGAACTATGAGACAGCTGCACGACCTGCAGGACACTGTGCTGCCTGACATATTAGAAACTTACTATTCCATAAATGCTGAATAAATAGGTTTTATATTTCTTCAACTTCATCATATCGTATCTGCAAAGGTGTTATATGCTATGTATCATATGTTATCTATTCAGATAGCATCTGCCCAGAGATTCTTGCGGTAGTGCTGGTGTTAACCTCAGGAAGTTCTGCGGTGGAGCTTGAACTCACCGCAGTCCGCTTCCGCCAAGCGGAAACCACAACAGTTCTGTACACACAACGATACCACAACACTTCTGAGCTGGGCTGACATACTGTTAAACAAAAACTGCAGATAAAATACAAGAATTCCTTATTTTAATGGTACTATAATGATTTCTAAATTAATTGCACCTCCATAGAATGTTGAGAGCTAATATAAACAACATTTATCTTTCACACAATTATTCATCAAAAACGATGTAAAAAGCTGTTTCAAGAGCAGAGATTGTATTTTGTTTTGGTCATATCCCTTGCTGTTGGTTGGCAAGATCCACCATTTAGTTTTCAGTATACCTTGGATCTTATGATCTTCATGCCCCAGTTTCAAGTTCCTACAACCTACCGTATTTCCCGGCAATGAAGACGCACCTGCGTCGAAGACGCACCCCACCACCTCCACCGGTTGCGCCTGTGCCGAAGGGCACCGCGGCTTGCTGAATGGTGGGCGGGCCGGCAGAAGGCACTGAGGTGACGGTCGGTTCCGCGGTCCAGTCCCGGCGGCCGCTCGCAGCCACCCGTGCTACTTCCCTCCCCGGTCACAATGCGGTGGCACCAAGCCCGGAGCGCTGCGGCAGCGGTGAGTGAGTGAATTGCTGGCATGTTCTCCGACCCCCTCCTTCTCAACGCTCCTGCCCTCCTCGCAACTTTACCCCTGGTAGCCCAGGTAAGTTTCCAACGTTGTGCAGCCCAGGCCGTGCTGACCTGAGCCAGCTGTGGAAAGGAACTCTACCCCCCACCCCTCAGTGGCACTGTCCTTTTACAGCCGCTTCCCACTTCAACCAGTTCCAGGGTCGAAGGCTTGACAGGTTCCGCGGAGCAGTCGCTACGAGAGTGACGTTGCTCGGCCTAACCTTCAGCCTCCAAGACGCATGTAAATTTTTTGGGCGTTATTTTAGAGTACAAAGTAGCGTCTTGGAAGCTGAGAAATACGGTAATCGAATGCCAAATGAATGTTCCTATTAAAAAAAGGTAATGCTGATAATCTACTCCAAAGACATACAGGTTTGTCGGTCAATTGGTTTGGTATAATTTGATATAAATTGTCCCTAGTGTGTGTGGGATAGTGTAAGCGTGTGGGGATCACTAGTCGGCGTTGACTCGGAGGGTCGAAGGGCCCATTTCGATACTGTATATCTAAACTAAACTAAAGTTGAATAATTGGTATTTAAACCTCTGGAATTAGCTGCATTTTCAGCCACGATATATATACATATTGATTTAGTCCATTTTAACTGATTTCTTCCCCCCATTTTGTTTGAGAACATATGCATACAAAAGCTTAATAAATAGATTCTGCTAAAATAAGTTTTCTATCTTTGATTCACAATTCAAATATACCTGAACTAAAATGTATATTCAGCTGTTCAGGATAGCAATACATGTTTGGAAATGCACCTCTTTAAATCCAGTGCTGCTTGACAAGGTTGCAAAGCTGTGACAGTGTTGCAGGGGTGGAGTTGCTGCCTTACAGCAAAATAGACCCGCGTTCAATTCTAACTATGGGTGCTGTCTGTACGGAGATTGTACTTTCTCCTTGACCGCATGGGCTTTCTCTGGGTGCTCCGGTTTCCTCCCACATTCCAAAGACATGCAAGTTAGGTTTGTAAGTTAATTGGATTCTATAAGTTGTCCCCAGTGTGCAGGATAGAACTAGTGTGCAGGGATTGCTGGTCAGCGCTGACTCGCTAGGTCGAAGGGCCTGTTTCCACGCTGTATCTTTTAACTAAACTAACCTGAAAACCTTGATGGTAAAGCTAAACTCTGGATGAATCATTAAATTAAGTAATTTGGCACATACATTGAGGGCCAAAGGCCCTGAACCTGATGTAATATTCTACATTCTAGATTAACTTAAATGATAATAAAAAAACACTGCAACTGTACAGAAAATGCTAGAGACGTTCAACAGGAGGAATCAATGGAAAGAAAAACAGGGTCAATGTTTCAGATTTAAGACCATTTATCAGAACAGTAAAAGAGAGAAAATAAGGTCATTATAAATTGCGGAGAAAATACAGGGGGTAAGGGGTAGGACAGTCTTTGATATGGTGACCACGGTTGCCGTGGGGATAAATTGCAAAGTCATCCAATCATTGAATTAAAGGGACAGGTAGACAGAGAGAAAACATAGAACAAAAGCTCTGAGATGAGATTAGTTATAGAGTGAAAATTCAAACAAAGGAACTCTGAAAAGGTGCACAGTGCAAGGCTGTCAGACATGCCCAGCAGGTAGGGCTGTGCTAATGAGAGGAAAACAGCCAATATCTGTCTGCAGATCTGTTGTTTCCAAATAGGGGAAACAGTTCATCACAATCTAGGAAGTGCCTCGTAATAGTTTTTGGCAGTGATTGGTGAAAGCTGGAAATTAACTTCGTTTTTAAGAGATTGGTCGAAGCTTGCGTCATTAGGAAAATAAAACAGGGGGAAAACTGCATACATAAAAGCATTCTCAAACAAGTCCACATGGATATTTATCACAACCCTCACATGGATATTTAACAGAACCCTATCAACTAATTAGCATGCCTGCTAAATACCACTAATTTTGAGATAATTGAAGGAACAGGACCATTACTTTTTCTGAAGGCTATGTATGTGGCTTCTCTTGCACAGAAGCAAATACTAAGGTGAAAGTTAGGTTTTTAAGAGGCCATAAACACCTGTGTTGTTTTAGTTCTGTAACCATGCACATATCACTTGTTCACTTGAACTATCAGAACACATACGTTCAAGAAAATGATGGTATGGATGGTGGGACAGAATCCAAGAATCAAAAAATGGTAAAGAAATTGGAATGGACCAAGTGATGATAAACCTTAATCTCAGTAATACAGGATGCCATTTGATATTCTAGTAAGGTTGTTTTATGTGGCAGCAAGTCTATTAACCTCATGGGAAAGGTGCAAACAAGTTTGTGGGTGTGATAGGCATTGATCTGCATAGCAGTGTGTAAATTTAAGACATACACAAAAATAAGCATTCTCCCATGCTTGAATATATTTTGGAAGCTAACAAGATTGAAATGTATGTTAAAAAAAGACAAATTACAATGGTCAAAAAAGGTCAATTGTCAACATTGCCTGGATGTTTGCAGAATATATGGACATCAGTTATCAGAAAGATAACTTGCACACAAGAAAACCCAAAAGGTTGAAAAGCAAGATTACCTTATGAACACCTCAATCAAGGTAACAGCATGGCTGAACAAGTCTATAGGTGAACATCTATTACTTATTGTATGAGAGTGACTTACATTTGAAAACTTATACTTCATCAAGATCTGATTAAACACTTTCGGATATGGATTCTGGTAAAAGCAAATTGGGAAATTAAACACATTTTAAAATGTAACTTTATACTTGCAATTAAATAGGAATTATTTAGGGCAAGAGACTACCCTTTGGCAAATCATGTCACATGTCAACTTTTAAAAGCTATCTAATTAACTCCACTGCCTTGCTCTTTTCCCACAGCACACTGAAAAATATAAATCCCATTCTATTTTGAAAGTTACACCTGAGTGTTTCAGGTATCCCTTTTGGAAATAAATTATACAGGAATAATTTCTTGGGCAACTGCTGTTTTCCTCCTTTCTCTGGATTTTATGACAAATTATAGTAAATTTATCCCTTTCGGTCATCAACATTTCTGCCAAAAGAACATTTTATTCCTCTCCACTTCATCAAACCTGCCTCAATTTAGAACACACAAATTACTGGCTGTAATTCCAATCCAAGCTTCTCTGATTATTACGCACTGGTGAAGCCCTCACCCTGAGGCCCATTCAAGTAGTTCTCCCCTCCTTTGTTTTGACATTCTTCCCAAAATGGCCATAATTGGGCACAATACTTCAGTTCTGTATTCGGGAATGCCCCGACCACCAGACATGCCTGAAAATGAAATGCCAGCCTGCTGAAGCTAAAACATGTTCTACATCCATGCGAAACAGCGAAAACTACAACACTTACATGTAAATTCAAATTTAAACAGTTTCAAAGCTATTTAAAATGACCAGAAACAAGGCCACAAAGAATTCCTCCAGTCTTTTCCTGTTTCAATGCATATTCTTATAACTTAATTTCAACACCTATACAGGTGTGCATTATTCAGACACAAATGGTCTCAATTTGTTAATTTAGACAAATAATAAATGCTAAATTATATATTCTCATCACCATAAATACAACGTGCAAATTCAGACCACTAAAGGTGTTTTCTCTGCATGAAGATCATCTTATTCATGTGTGGTGCTAGACATTAATAATAATCTAATGGTTTGGCCAACCCCATATCTATCACCTGAACATTCACTACCTTTATTACAAGCTCATCATGACTGGATTGTGTACCCGCTATAAATTGTTTCAGTCTTCTACCCAACAGCACTGTGGACCCCAGCCTGCACCAATTCAAGGATATTAACCTCCACCCACCAATCTTCCAATGAGAACTGAGGATAGGCTACAAATGCAGGTCTTGTCGAAAATGCCCACATTACAAAGATTTTGTTTGAAATCACCAACGTTTTTTCGGCATGTATTTTGAGTGCTGACAGTATATCTTGGACTGTATAGCAAAAGCTAGTTGGCATGGTGATATGCAAGATGCTCAGGGATATGAAGCCACCACCATCAGAGTACACAAACAGTATGCTGTGTCAGCTGCAATGAACAAGATTTTATTGTAGCACTGGAACTGCAGAAATTACATTGAGAGTAATTAGGCTGCTTGCCATGGTTACCATTGCCTCCAGATGACATTGAGAACAAGTGCACAATGACTTCATTTCTTCTCTCAGTACCAATGCAGAGAACCATGCCAGTCAAGTCATCTGAACTACAGGGAATAAAAATTGTACTTGAGGTAGTTGCCACATTATTGGGCAATCATTGAAATGACTGGTATAATCACTCATAAGAATTAATTACATAATGACTGGTATATTTGTGTTAATTGATCGGGAATTTCAACATATACACAAAATTTAAATGCCAAAATTCATAACACACTCAATAACTGTGACCATTCATTTTTGAATTGATGAAAGGAAATGGAATTTTTTTTAATATTTTCTCTAGTACACCAAACACACACCAGAAAGTTAAGTTCTTGAGCACTGTAGGATGTCTCTATAGCCCACTCAACCTTTGAATGTACTTTGTGACCAGTTTAGGAAGAGGGCTATTCATTATCTGTCCTCCCATTGCTTCCTTCAGTGGTGGAACCAGTTGTTCCACTATGGCCGATAAACTCTACTAAAAAGAAACTACTACTGTAGCAAGTTTTTTTACAAACTGGTGTAAAATTACAACACTGTAATGGGGCGTGTGAGACAGCACAACATAACCACGCAAACGGAACTTACCAAAAAATAAATCACAATCAAATGCAATCCCCCATAAGAAAATGTTGCCTGGGCAAAATTAAATCTGTATTTTATACTTTCTGGAATAGATTCAATTCCTCACATCCATAGCTGAAATACTGATAGAATCAAAGATAACTGAAAATTAAACTTCCAATCTACTTCAACTTTTCAAAAAAAAAGATAATCCAGCTGATATATAATGGTGGCCATATTGATTGACATCAAATATTAAATATGACAGGAACCTGAACTCCAATCACTTCAATTAAATGGAATGTTCTCAAAAAGCTCAGATGTTCAGGTAAATTTTTGAACATCTTGTGTTTTTATTTCAAGTTCTAACATTTGCAGTTTGGGATTTTCTATTGGACAAAGTTTTACTCTTATAATTGTAAAATCTAACACCATGCATTTTTTTCCTTTAGGTATTAATGTTTTAACTTTTGCAAATGCATGAGTTTTAAGAATTTACAAACAGGAAAGATTTTTAATATGTATGTCCCTGTTGATTTCTTCAACAATAACCATAATTGAGCAGCATGGTGGAGCAGCGGTAGAGTTGCTGCCTTCCATCCAAAAAATTAAAAACCAGCCGCAACTAAAAATAGGTCGCCGTTTTAAAAATCGGTCATTTTTTAGTCGAATCCGGTTGCGATGCTAGTTGAAGGTGGTTGAAGGTCTTACCGTAGCAGCACTACGGTAAACTGTACAGGAGTATTCGGCACAGGTTAGTACACGGTAATGAAAGACTTTCTCGCCTCCAATCATCTCTTATAGTCAATAACAAATAACATATCTCATAAAAAGTTAATATACACTATCATGAATTGGTTACATTGCTAGACACTGTCTACAGCAATGTTTCAAAATGCATATCCATTTCTCCCACTGAATCCTCTGTTCTAAGTGCTGATGTGTTGCTATGGGAAGTTTTTCTCTCAATGGTACTCTTTCTGCAGGTATGCAGTCTATAGGTAAGAGAATTCTGATTACACCATAGTCAGAGCAGAAAGAATTGTTGTTTTAATTAATTAAAAATGGAAGTTACATTGTTTGAAAAGTATCATTGCACAAGTGACAGTAGAAGAGATTACCTTTTCAGTTTCCAAAGCAAAAGCCTGAAGTGGCCTCCTGCAACAAGCCGGCAGCCTGCAATGTTGCGCCTTTGTAAGCTATATAATTTTTCTGTATGTATATTTTTCCCAAACATTATGTCAGAGCAAATTTCTATTCATTATCACAATTCTTTTGGGAGTGATACGTAAATTCCAGAAGAGCATCGTTCTGTTACACAAACTGCTGTAACGCACAGGCACATTGTACTTACAAAGACCTAGTATTATCTGTAACAACCTTTCCCAACGTCACATACAGGGAAACCTGTGACATCCAGCAGTGAAAAAAATAGCTGGTCAGAGAAAAATTCTCAAAGACAATAAACAAATAATCTTAAAAACATGAATATTGGCTAACTTTTTATGATATTTTATATTCTGCGGAATATGTTAATGTAGAAGTTACAAATAAAACCTTTGAAAATTATTATATATTTGACATTTTGCTCTATAACATAATCTGATAAATTGATAATCCTTGTATCTACAATTAATTTATTAGGCCAGGGAAGTTGGAGAGCATTAATTGTTATAGTACACCATTAAAAATCTCAACCTTCTGAAAACGTCATTAGAGTCAGGATATTTTTAAGAATAGCTTTTGTCTGATTTCTGAAGAGCTTGGCAACAAAGAATGCAAATTAGCACACCCGCCAGAAGGCTTGACTGGAAGTATGTTTAGTTTCATTATGTAATAACAGCAAACACTTTTGTTTATCAATAGTGTATTTCATTGATAGACACAGACATTGACTTTGCCGGAATATGTACAATGACAGTCATTCGACAGCTATGGAAAACTTTAAAGTTATTAGTCTACAGATAATCAGTTTCTCTGCTCAATAGAATTATCAATACCATAATCAGCAGATTACAAGTTTGTTGCACGATCTGCAATGAATTTAATTAAATTCCATTGATTGATGGAATAAAAAGAAACTGCAGATGCTGGTTTATACCAAAATTAGACATAAAACACTGGAGTAATTCAGCAGGTCAAGCAGCATCTTTGGAGAAAATGGATAGGTGACATTCTGGATCAGGACCCTTTTTCAGACTTTGATGTAATGTGTAGGGTATGATTAATGTACTGTATGTATTTGACAATACAACACAAACAATTATTTTACAGCATAAAAAGGATGTAATGCATTTCACCATTCCATTCAGCCAAAAGCATTGCTACAATTATGCATCTAGAACAAGGCATTCAAAAATTGACTAGATTTCACTTTCAACTTTACCATAGGATACATTGTTGGGGTTTGTGAAAAGCAGGTTTGGAGCCTCTGTGGTTTAACTTATGGAGGTACCGACCCCGATAACGGTCGTTGTGACAATGGACACCAAGCACAACGACCGTTATGGGATCTTTGCTTCACCAGACATGTTATTGTATTTTTCTCCTGGTATTGATGAAGATATTTCCCTAGATCACTATCAAAACATATCTGTATGTGGGGCCTTATGAAGTATAACTATGAATTAAATATTCATGATTAAATGTGGCAAAGATTTTATGTCACATTTTTGGTGTCCAAAATGTTAGTAAAAACGATGAAAATTTGTAGGTTATGAAAAATGTTTTTGATTTTTGGTCTTGAAGTTATCTAATTTATATCTGTTATTTGTAAGGTTTCACATGATGGGTAGATTTTGATAAGAACAGTGTATTGGTGTAAAAAGCTGAATAATAATCGAATTCCTCAAAATCTCTCCAATATTGTAAAACAGTATGCAAACAGTTGTATGAAATTAGCTTTTACCATTCTGATCTTTTTAACAGCTACAATTCAGAATTGCCGGAATACAAATTGAAATGAAGCTGAATGCCAGTCTCATGATTTTGTTTACATTGCTGATAGAGTATGTCACACTTGGTTTCATTTCTTAATCAACTGAAACAATACTTGCTTTTTTTAACAAGTCATGCAAACTTAAAGACAGTCACATTTGTCAGTCTGGAGTCACATGCATTGGCGAATGTGGGTAACGATAGAAAATTTTCTTTCCTGGAGAATATTAGATCTAAGTCAAATTTTATGACAATCCAGCAATTTCTGAAATTAGCCCTTTAAAAAATAAATCCAAATTAAATTATTTTAAATTGCACAGCCACTATAGTGAATCTCAAACATATGTTTCTGTATCAATGGATCAAGATTCTGTCACTATCTCAGTAATTTAACCACTACACCACCCAATAATAACTCCATTAGTAAGGCCTGCATGGTCCAACCTGCGTAGAATATGTCCATTATATAATCCGCTTATTATAAATTTCCACTGATAAAAAGGATTTGATCGTAGAGCAGCGGACACCAAGATATTCTGCTCAAACTTCCCTCGAGACCAGACACTGAGTAAGCAGAAACTAAATTCCTTTATTCCCAAGTTCTCTGTTGTGTAGATCTTGAAATAATGGCAGCAAATATACCTGACTTTCCCCGAAAGAAGGGTCTCAACCCAAAGTGTTACCCATAATTATTCTCCAGAGATGCTGCCTGACCTGCTGAGCTACCCCAGCACTTTGTGTTTACCTTTGGTATAAATTAGCATCTGCAGTTCTTTATTTCTACATTCCGACTTTCCCCATATTTTCCTCCATCCTGCTTTTATAGCTTTCCTAATTGTTTTGCATCTTTCTTCCCCAACTAACACTGCACTAAAAATGTCAAAACCAATGATAAAGGGAACAAATAGTAATAGGAAGGAAATGTTTGATGAGAAAATATACAAACCAATGGAGATGAGTAATTGCACAGATCTCAATAAATGTGTGCCTGCTACAAAGCAAACCTAAATGAAGATAGACAAAAATGCTGGAGAAACTCAGCAGGTGAGGCAGCATCTGTGGAGCGAAGGAATAGGTGATGTTTCGGGTCGAGACCCTGAAGTCCATTACCTTGAGATAAATGTTATTTTGCCATAGTCTGCCAAATAGTTCTAAAAAGGAAGGTAGTTTACAGATCCCAGTGTGATAGAAAATGCCACAAAGGAGACAACCTCCCATCCTAAAACAGGGTAAATATGATGGTTTGAAAGAGCTGCAATTATAGCTCACATCACTGTCACTCCAAAAGATCCAAGACAACTTTAATTGCAGTAACTATGTAATCAGTGCATGTGGAAACATTTAGCATTTGAATTTATGCATTCAGGTGGAATACAACAAATAAGATATTTATTTTAAATTCAGTCACAATCTAGTAAAATCACACCTGAAAAAGATGTGATACAGATCATGTACTATTTTTGGAGATCAGGATTTATTTTATGTAATCATGAGATAGATTATTCAACAATCAGTTCGAGAAAGAACGGACATGGATTTTAAAATATGCATGTCCCAGTCCAATTGAACATTTGGAGGGTTTCTTTCCAACTCCACTTATGCTGCAATATATTAAGTCATGATGACCACAATGTTTAATTCCTGGTCTACACTGACAACAGATCTCAGGGGCATTGGTGTCAATAATAAGCCTTTGCAAATGAATACTGCATTTACCATGATCCCAGCTTTCAATTGCTACTGACTTCTGCCTTCTGCACATGTGGAACGTGTACATCTGTGGATTTTGGCAAGAACGAGATTCAACTTGGCTGCGATGCCCTGCGTGCCTGGCTTGCCTGCTGACCTCACAAATGAAGAACGGCTATTTGGCAAAGTATAAGACGACTACCATTGACTGCAGAACGATACCGCAAGTGAGCAAGCTGACATAAAAAGTCAATGGATAGAGAGAAAATCGTCATTTTGGCATACACTGCTAAATTAAAGGAATATGTTTCTCAATAAGAAAAAAAACATGGAAAATGTTACCTTTGAATGATTAATTTTACCATTCGTGCAACAAATGGAACAATTCACATATTTTAAAGGACAGGGAAAAACTGAGAAAATTCCATTTGTTAATGCAACTAGAAATCAGAGCCATCCTCTTTAACTGTTAATTTATTATGTGCTTATTCTTTTGCTCTCCCATTTTATTGGTTTGTCTTAATGACGGTAGAATTTAATTGAGATTTAGTTATTGGGACAGTATTATCAACATTAGTCTCTTAAGAGATTTAATGTACAGAAAATACTAATACAATATTAACATGGATTTTGGTTATAGCAGATGGACCTACCCACCTTCACTGCCAAGCCAGGCTGCTGACCCCAGCCCAGCTCACACTGCCGCTCCAGCCACTTGTAGGGCAGGGAGCCAACACCCTTCACCTCCCTGGCCTGCATTGTGTTCCTGGCCACTGACCTACACTTCCAGGCTGTCAATGCCCCTACTCCCGTCGCCCACACATCTTCCGTGGCCGCTCCCTGGCCATCTCCACGGATGCTGCCTGGCCTGCTGAGTTACTCCAGCACTTTGTGTCCTTTTATGTGATAACCAGCATCTGCAGTTTCTACTACTTATACAATGCTAATCGGTTATCGCGGATAATCAACAATAACGGTCTGTTATAACGAGGATTTAGTGTACTTCACTTTAAACCATTATTGTGCACTTCTTCAAACCAATCCACACAAAATAATATATTTACTGAGGCACTGAAACAACAGGCACGCCTGTTTGAGAAACTGGATTTATCTTATAATTTTAACAATTCACATCTATGTGACACCATAAACATGAGATGTTGCTCACGATGTTTTCTGAGGGAGACCTAAGGGCAGAAAATAAAAATACCATCAGACCGAAGTATGGTCATACTTCAGCTGATATCATATGTCAAAATAATAGAGGCGTTGCTATAATATTTACAAACCAGAAGCCATCCAATTGATTCCACCAAAAATCTACTTCAACCAGTCAAAGATTATGACAAATTTAGGTATCATCATCTGTAAAATACTTATAACTCATCTCTCCCATTAAAACCACAACCTCTTATTTTAGATTCTAACATTCTTTGCAAAACATTTACTGAACATAGATTTCATCTGTTCCACATTTAAGCAAAGTGCATTGATATCATGCCAAAGGATAAAATTCCAGCTAAATGTCAAACCATGACGTAGATGCAGCAGTGTATTTTAGTAATATTTAAAAAAATCAATATTTACTGTGAGAATATCAAAAGCATGTAGAAGCTGTACTTGATAGCATGTAAATGTATATAAAACGGCATCTTGCTAACTTTAACCTTCTTTAAATTTTTGACATAAATAATGGAATCACTGAATCACAGAAACACACAGCACAGGAAAAGGTCCTCTCCAACCATGTTAACTCCAACTATGGTGCCACCATTCATTCATCCCATTTGACTGCTTTATGCTCATATCACTCCACACCTTTCCCATCCAACCACCAGTCTAGAGTGCAATTGAATCTGCCTCCACCATCATAGATGACAAAGATGATTATCAAAAATTACAGCAGAACTGTGATCCACTGGGCAAGTAGGCTGAGGAATGGATAAAGGAGTTAAATGCAAGGTGGTGCATTTTAGCAAGTTAAACCAGGGCAGGACCTGCACGGTGATTGGCAGTGCCTTGGGGAGTGTTGTAGAGCAGAGTTCTACGAGCGCAGGTGCACAATTCCCTGAAAGTGGCGTCACAATATAGGGTGGTCAAGAAGGCTTTCAATACATTTGCCTTCATAAGTCAGGGTAATGAGCACAGAAGGGTCTCGACCCGAAACGTCACCCATTCCTTCTCTCCACAGATGCTGCCTGTCCTGCTGAGTTACTCCGACATTTTGTGTCTATCTTCAATTTAAATCAGCATCTGCAGTTCTTTCTTACACATAGAAGTAAGGATGTTATGCTGTAGTTGTACAAGTCATTGGCGAGGCCGCATTTGGAGTATTGTGTTTAGTTTTGGTCCGTTTATAGCAAGGATGGGGTAAACTGGAAAGAGTGCAGGGAACATTTAAGAGGATGTTGCTGGACTTGAGGGCCTGAATCATGCGCTGTCTGCCAGGGATGCAACGTGAGCTACAACAGCCGTGTCAGCTGGTCAGTGAGCTAGTTTTGAAGCAGGGGCAGAAGAGGTCGGCAACTCAGCCGTGGATTGCACTCCACCGCCTTATTCACCATCCATCCCAGTGTTGCACCACCAGTGGCCTAAACTAGAAGAGAAGCGAGCTCAGGTAATGCTTTTATATCTATGAAGCAGACTGGAAGCCCTCACCATCCTCCTTTTGCAACACCACAGGTCATTCAGGAAACGGAACTAGCTATTGTGAATTGTTTACTCAGTGCAAGTTTATGTAACTTGTCTATTACATAAGTCGAGGAGTGCCTGCAGTTAGTTTTTGTCAGGTTGTATTACAAAATAATTTATACAGCTACAAGATCATAAAATATACCGGGATTTTGTGGTTGCTTCAAAAGTCTCTATTCTCCCCTGTTACTGAGAAGTCAAATGAATCACTGCGATCCAAATGATTTGAAATCAGAGGACAAACATCCAACAACGATGAGATGAAAATCCAGCCTGACTTCCCAAAGCTGACTGGTGAATGTCCCATTCACAAGCCCTTTCATAAGTGACAATGTGATAGATAGGATGTGAATAAACGGTGCATCCCTGGCAGACAGCGTATGACGGTGGTCATACTTTCCTGCAGATGTGAAGCTGAAGTAACTTGACACACTCTCTTCAGTGGAGTACTAAGCAAAATAAACGTAGCCAAAAAACATGTAGTTAAACCAAAATCCCGTCTGCACTCCAGTGTGGACGAATAAAATATCCATGGCATTATTTCAATGCAAACCAGAGGGAATTGACTATTCCCGTATCCTAGTCATTAATGACCCCTCCAGCAAAATCTTTCACATTTCTCATACTGAGCACTCTGACATATTAAATGTGTGCTTATGACCTTGATTGCAGTGCAAATGCTTAAATGCTGGACTCGATATCTAACAACTTCCGACATCCAACTAAAATATTGGCTCAGCTTGGTTGTTTTGTTTTCCATCTTATATTTCCTTTTTGAAGTGAAGACATTCTCGCCCTGATCTACTGGGCACATCTTCCTACTCTGCATTTCATAACTCCTGCATTCTTTTGTCTATGTTTGCACTCTTTAATTGCTCCCATTCACTCATTCACCAGATAACCACTAACCCCATGATTATCCCAGTTTTACTCAGTCAAAGACATTCACCCTTTTCGCAGCTTATCAGGCTTCTTTTCTATCTTTCCCAATTCTGACAAGGAGTCATCAATGTGAAACGTTAACTCTGTTTTTCTTTCCACAGATACCACCAGATATGCTGAGTACTTCCAATGGTTTCAGTTTCTTTCTTTAATGCAGTAAATCTCCTGGGAGAATTTGGCTCTGGGGAACTGGACGGGCCTTGACATGCTGGCAGTGTACAACACTATGCTTTTAGCAGGCATCATATCAGAATCCACGAGGAACAACAACATCACCCTCATCTATAAACAGAAAGGGGAAATGGAGGACATCAGAAATTGTTGGCCCATATCACTGATGAATGTGAATTACAAGATGCGGTCCAAGGTTGTCATCAATTGAGTCAGATGGATTGCCATACCAAGCGTAAAATCTCTGACAGCAGTGCACTGCTCCGAGGCACCATGTGCTGGACAAGAGAATGAACACATGCATGGTCAGGTTGCACCAGGAGAAAGCTTTTGATATATTATTGAACATGAATGAGCTATCCAAAATGGGCTTTTGGAGAAGGAAGCAGGAATAATATACAACTTCTCTCCACCGACATCAATTGCGCAATTCAAATTAACAGCTAGAAAACAGAAATCGTCCCAATCAAATTAGTCATGTAAGCTGTATACTCTTCTCTGTCTTGCTTGCATGTTGTATCAAGCCTCATGCTGAATCTATGTCGAAGCCCATGGGTACAATAGGGGTGAGAATGTCAGGCAGTAGGGCACTCACATCAAATCCTCCCTGTACATAAACAATATTACCATTTTCTGCACAAACGCTCTATCAGACCAACAACTGTGACTACTCTGACTCTCCTCAAGGGCCAGGATCAATCTCAGTGAGAGTGAAGTCGAACATATGAATAAATAGTCTGACTGATTATCTGTACCATCCAACATTACGTTAGACAATCTGAAGGTATGGCGAATCTGGTTCAGGGAAGCCATGAAATGCCAAGAATTGACTGGACTAGGTAGCCAAGGTGAAACAGAAACTGGGAATGTGGGAGCAGTTCTTTTTCTTGATGGCGAGCAAAAACCTAGTCATCATACAAGAGCTGCTTTTGATATTGCAGTATGTGGCAGAAATGTTGCCCATACACCATTCCTGCTCAGTCGCAATCACCCGAGTCATCTTCTGTTTCACCTCGAGATTCGGAATGGATCATATCCATTCAATGTTCAAGTTCTCCACAGAAAAAGGGAATATATATTCAACATAGCCCTTCTCCTGATGGCCACCTTTAATAGTTGCTGTATCAAACTGTGCAGTCAAGTACAAAAACACCAAACATCACCATGTGCGGAGGTTCTACCGGTCCCTGTTGTAAAGGATGGGCCTCTGCTACATAAAGCGCCTGGACCTCGCCACACTACTTGTCCTTCATAGGAAAGTTTCTGCAGAAAAACATCTCTTCTTCACCAGTCTATCAAGCAGCACTCAGCATGAAATGTAGAAACACAACCAGGACCCTGAAGGATGGTTGCCCAAGCAGACTGCCCGTCATTTGGCAGAATGCCTCACACACAGACAAGCACCAAGACATCACTTGGCTATAAGTGAGGTAACTCCCGTTAATAAGCTGTCCTTGAAATGGCTATAGTATGGATCTGTTTGCACTGTGCATTTGCCAAGCTCTGGATAAGGATTGAATGGTCCTCATCAAGATTCACTCTGAGCAATTGTGTAACAGGGGACTCTGTGAGCTCATATCCGGAGACAAACATCAACTACTGCTGTTAGATAATTTACTTGACATAAGACACCGTTGGTCTAACAAAACTGTCAGTCTTTGGGTAAAAGGGAATGTCCACGTGCAAATAGTGTGAACTGGACCACTCTAAAGTGCAGGAATATGTACTGAAGAACACAGCAAAACTTGGTGGAGTTATAAAGGTTCCATTGAAAAGGATGAATGAAAAGCCTCTTGCCAGTCCTGGACATTGAGGGACTGAGCCCTGTGTAACAGCTTCTCAAATGTTTCAATGGTGCAATATTTACAAAGAAAACATGCGAGGCTCTGGTGCACCGTAGGGGAATGCACTGAACCATTGGCATAGTGAGTGTCGAGAAAGATGAGTACCAATTGTATATAGTATAAAGTATATATTTGAAATATATAAAGTTCTGATTTACACTGCTGCTTTTGGGAAATGTTACTCATTAGTTAGATATACTCTTAAGCTATATTTCTTAAATGCCACAGTTTGTGAAAGTGGTTTACAGCCCCTGTTTTTTTATATTAATTCATAAACTGAGGGAAGAGAATCTAAAAAATAAGTGTCCACCAACAGGAAAATATATATTTGTCTTCACATTTCTTCAATTCCCTCTCAACTCCAAAAGATCCACACTTTTAACCACTTTGATTCCACATTCAGAATCTTCCATTACATTCTTCCAGATTTTCACCAGATCTGTTACTAACAGGTTAACAGAATTGACAGTAACTAAATGTCATTCTAGTTGTTGTAAATAATTCCAGTTCCAGCTCAAGAACCATCTACCTACTCGATTTTATGACTTGATACAACCCAACTAAATCATCCTTTAAACCCAATGCCAAGGAATAGGCTGTTCACTCAATCCATCATTTAAATTGACGCCTTGTAAATTATCGTAGGATGTAAAATTGTGTGCTTTTTTTTTAAAACAATGAGATCTGAACAACAAAATATCAATTACTTGTAATGTACAAGTGCATTAATTAATGCTTTAGATTTATTTGCATCTACATATTGACAGGAAAAGACCTTGCTTTCTTCAATGTCTCACAGGTAGCCATAAATGAAATATCATCCTTTCATTCTCGCTTGCAGCTGCAGCCTCGCCTTTGTACATAAAAGCATTCAAACAGAAAGATACACAACGTACATGCAAAGAATCTTTCTTTCATCCAAATAATCATTCTCACATTAACATCCAAACAAAGCCGCAATATCGCTGTGCTCATAGATGGTTATGCAGAGCCAGACATATAAAAATCAACTGGATATGTTCACATAGATTTACAAAGAGTTAGATCATCTTTTTATACAAATGGTGGATATTGCACAGCTCCTGAACTCACGCACAAGCCTTCTCAAACATAAGGAAACGGACAGATCCTGGCACAGTTACATACAATTACATAGCCAGTGCAAAGTAGCCTGGCAGGTTCAGTCAAGTGTAGCCAAGTGCATGGCTTCACGGAGGCCTAAGCACAGAATCACCCATAAACATTGACAGTGGTACTAACAGATTAAATATATCATTCTCATTAGAAAATATGCACTTCTGTAATCTCAAATGCTTATTCAAAATTTCAAAGCAAGCACATATCACTTTCAGGTAAATTGTAAGCATGGTGCATTTTATTCTCACTCGGGATCTCTCAAACAAGGTGTATTGCTGTACCAATAGGTAAAAGCGGTCTCATCCTCAGACATGGAAATAAGCAAAGCCAAACATACATTTATATAACTATAAATTTGTTTTATGCTCATAAATTGAAAGCACTCTGTCAGAATGACCATTACATTGTTCTAATCTGCAGACAAACTTTCATTGAGCTATACACTGATATAGATGGAGACAGTTCCTGCAATGTCAAAATGTACACCATTCCCATGCAGAAAGTTACACATAAATAAAAGTCAGGCACCCATGGAGGCAACTCACAGACATTCTTGTAAAAAGAAAGTCCTGTTTCCAAGTCAGATTAGTGTACAACTACACAATTCCACAAACAAGCTTATGTTTTGTTAAACAAATACATTTCAGTCAGGTTCTCAATCACAACGTAATTACTCCCTTACACAAAGATATACAACATACAAATGGCAGATTTCACAAGTCAATATACGACCCCAAGAAAACTCATGAATATTCCTGCCCTTATGCCACTGTACACACACGCCAGATGAACGGTAGATATGGGGAAAGTGAGGGAATGGAGTGGGAGCAAATGGACCCAACAGTTGCATCATGGAAACCAACCAACTGTCAGAGGGGATGTTGAGGAGGATGATGCCAGCAGACTGCAAGGGGGCATGTATAAAGTATTAATGTCTGATGGATGATGCCAGAGAGTAGACTCCATAAGAAGGATGGGTGCGGATGTGTTGATGTACAGGGAAGGTGCAGTGTTGTTGCGTAGAGGGTGGGTGTTCTGTGATAGGTGTAAGAGGTTGTTGAGTGTGCAGGAAGGATGTTGTGTTGATGGTTTGATGTGCAGAGAGGATGCTGGTGACAGGGCTGGGGTGTCGCAGGGGTCTGTCGCGTGGGGGGGATGTGGTGTGTGCATTTGTGGGTGGGGATGTGTTGATGGGGTAAGTGGGGTGGGTGCATGTGTGTGGGGTGTGGATGTGTATACCCATGTATGAGGGTGGGGTGTTTACGGGTGGGGTATGTGTGTCTGTGGATAGGGTAGGAAGTGTGTGTGCACGTGTGGGTGGGATGTGTATGTGTGTGTGTTGTGTGTGTGTGCTGGTGGGTGAGGTTGTGTTTGTGTGAGGTGTGTGGTGTGTGCAGGGTGGGGTGTGTGTATGTAGTGTGTGTGTGCAGGGTGGGGGGTGAGAGCGTGAGTGAGTGTGTGTATGTGGGGGGTGGGGTGTGTGTGTGATGTGTGCGAGTGTGTGTGCGGGGGGTGGGTGTGTGTGTGCAGGCGGGGTGTGTGTGTGAGTGTGTGTGCTGGGTGTGGTGTGTGTGTGTGTGTGTGTGTGTGTGTGAGTGGGGGTGTGTGTGAGTGTGTGAGAGTGTGTGGTGTGTGTGTGTGTGGTGTGTGTGTGTGAGTGCGAGTGAGTGTGTGTGTGAGTGTGCGTGTGTGTGCAGGTGGGGTGTGTGAGCGTGTGTGAGAGAGTGTGTGGTGTGTGTGTGTGAGAGTGTGTGTGTGAGTGTGTGTGTGTGTGTGTGTGTGGGGGTGTGTGTGTGTGTGTGTGTGGGGGTGTGTGTGTGTGTGTGTGTGTGTGTGTGGTGGGGGTTTGACGCGCGGGTCCACCCACGCAGCCCTCGCCCACCCACCCTGCCCCCGGGCGGCCCGTTGCCTCCCCGCTCCTGCCTTCTCTCACCTCAACTCTCGGTAGCGGCCCGACCGGCGCCGTTCCGCTGTTATCTGCAGCGCGGAGGGGTAGTGCGGCTGTGGGGGGGAGGCGGCGCTGCTCGGTGCCGGTACCAGAGGCCGCTGCCCGGCCCCATTCCCGCTCCCGAGGGCGCGCTCGTCCTCTCCGCTCGGCCGCTGCCTGACCGCTGGCCTCTGCGCATGCGCGGGGGGGACGGACGGACGGCCGGCCGGACGGCGCAACCGCTCACTGCGCCTGCGCCGCACGTCCCGCCCACGCACTGAGGAGAATCCCGGGCCGGGACTGCGCACTGCGCACGCGCCGCTGCCGGCCGCCGCCCCGTGCTCCTCACTGCTCATGCGCTGCTGCCGGCTGCCGGCCGCCCCGTGCTCCTCACTGCTCATGCGCAGCTGCCGGCTGCCGGCCGCCCCAACCGTCCCAACCGCCTCTCCTCGCGTCGATCTCTTCAGTGCGCCTGCGCCGCCGAGAACGGGAGGCGCCCGTCGTGGAACGGACACGAAGGACAACATGAAGAGTAAGCTCAACTTTCAATGACAGCTGCGTTTTTCCTTATTTATGGCGCTGAAGGATCACAGCATGCAGCTTCTGGCCCATTTGTAGAAATTGTTCATAAGTTATAGGAGCAGAAATAAGGCCATTCAGCCCATCGAGTTCACCAGACTGATTCCTGGGATGTCAGGACTGTCTTATGAAGAAAAAACTGGATAGACTTGGTTTATACTCTCTAGAATTTAGAAGATTGAGAGGGGGGATCTTATAGAAACTCACAAAATTCTTAAGGGGTTGGACAGGCTAGATACAGGAAGATTGTTCCCGATGTTGGGGAAGTCCAGGACAAGGGGTCACAGCTTAAGGATAAGGGGGAAATCCTTTAAAAGCGAGATGAGAAGAACTTTTTTCACACAGAGAGTGGTGAATCTCTGGAACTCTCTGCCGCAGAGGGTAGTTGAGGCCAGTTCATTGGCTATATTTAAGAGGGAGTTAGATGTGGCCCTTGTGGCTAAGGGGATTAGAGGGTATGGAGAGAAGGCAGGTACGGGATACTGAGTTAGATGATCAGCCATGATCATATTGAATGGCGGTGCAGGCTCGAAGGGCCGAATGGCCTACTCCTGCACCTAATTTCTATGTTTCTATGAGTCTACTCCGCCATTCTATCATCATGGCTTATTTATTTATTTATTTTATTATTTATTTCGAACAGAATTAAAGAACAAAAAGCAAGTGTGAAACAGCATACAAAAAAACAAAACAAAAATATTTATAAAGTTCCATTAACAATATCTATAAATAAATTAAATCATAAGTGTCTGAAAAGGAGCAGGAAGAAGCCAAAGCTTATTAATTCCCTCCCCTTATTCAACTGCTTGTAATTATCTTATACAAATTTAGCAGCTATATGTACACCATATGTACACCAGCCACTATATGTACACCAAATTATTTACATTTGAACACTAATCAAATATTTACAAAGCCATACAAAAAAAAAGAAAACAAAAAGAAAAAACCCGCATATACTATACAGTATCTTAGTCATATTTACAACCCATCACTCTATAATCACCCTTCCCAATACAATCAGTATAACAAATATCACAATCACCTATCCTCATCCCAATATCCTTTTAAACGAGTGTTTTTGAACATTTTTTAAATTGAATTATGCTTGTGCTAAGTTTTATCTCCTGTTCCAGACCATTCCACAAATTCACACCACATATTGCTATGCACATACTTTTAAGAGTTGTTCTGACATTGAGTTTTTTTTTATTATGTTCCCCTCTCAAATTATGCCCACCCTGTCTTTCCATAAACAGTTTTTGTATATTTCTTTTGCATATATGGCTGATCTATCTCTCCCTCTCAACCCCATTCTCTTGCATTCTCCCCATAACCCCTGACACCCACACTAAAGAAGAAGCTATCAATGTATAAGAAGGAACTGCAGATGCTGGTTTAAACCAAAGAGAGACACAAATAGCTGGAGTAACTCAGCGAGACGGGCGGCATCTCTGGAGAGAAGGAATGTTTGACCTTTTGGGTCGAGATCCTTCTTCAGACCAATCAATCTCTGGCTTGAAACTATCCATTGGCTTCACCTCCACAGCCGTCCATGGCAATGAAATCCACAGATTCACCACCCTCTGACTAAATAAATTCCTCATCTTTCTAAAGGAACATCCTTTAATTCAGAGGTTATGGCCTCTGGTTCGAGACTCTCCCACTATTGAAAACATCCTCTCCACATCCACTCTATCCAGGCCTTTCATTGTGTCATCGAAAACTGTGAGTTATGATAAAATTGGGTTTGATTTGTAAGTAAGTCTCCAAGATCAGTCTTACCCAAGGACCAACACACCTCGGACTGTCCTATTGTTTAAAACCGATTTGCTCTGGTAAACCAAATGAAAAATTCCCCAATGAGCAATTAATTGTTGTCAGTCCCAAAAACTACTATTTCCAGCCTTTTACTATATCGTTACTTGGGAATTATTTGACTAGGTTCATAAGTTCTAGGAGCAGAATTAGGCCATCAAGACTACTCTGCAATTCAATCACAGCTGATCTATTCCTCTCAACCCCATTCTCCTGCCATTTCCCTATAACCTTTGACACCCTTTCTGATCAAGAATTTGTCAATTTCTGCCTTAAAAATATCCAATGACCTAGCCTCCACAGCTGTCTGGCAATAAATTCTGCAAATTCACATGGTGGCCCTTTTCATCCCAATTCAAAATAGCTATCGTTAATTTTATGTCATTGGTTGTCCAGAGTCAGTAGAAGCAAGATTTTTCATATTAAAAGCAGATGGTTATGCATATTGCTCCCTATATGTCCCTATCGGGGCCCCAAATTGCTTTCCAGCCAAATTCAATACATGTTGAAATTTGATCAGAGCAGAAAACATACTCACAGACTGTAATGTGTTTACAAATGTCAAAGTTTCATAAAAATACTGTGGATGTTGTAGATCTGAAATGAGAATGCAAGAAATTAGACCAGGAGTAGGCCATTTAGTCCCTGAAACCTATTCCACCTTTAATCACCATATTCCTGCTTTTCCCAAAATCTCTTAATTAATATTTATAAATAGAATTTTAGTTTGAAAGGAAATCAATTCCTCACAGCCCTGCAAAATAAAGAAATCAATAGTTCATAACAGCGTGGAAACGGGCCCTTCGGCCCACTGAGTCCGCACCAACCAGCGATCCCCACACATTAATACTATCCTACACATACTAGGGACAATTTACAGTTTTGCCAAACCAATTAACCTACAAACCCGTACGTATTTGTGGAGTGTGGGAGGAAACCGAAGATCTTGAAGAAAACCCATGTAGATCAAGTGGAGAACGTACAAACTCTGTACAGACAATTCCGGGTCACCGAAGCTGTAAGACAGCAACGCTGCCACTGCGCCACCGTGCCACCCTATTCAATGGCTGTTGGAAGATCTGTAAACAAGGCATGTAGCCCCACTAATAAATGCTGTACTGCAGAATATTGCAAACTTATATCTCAACTGTAGCTGTTATGTCTTTGGACAACGATATGGCTGTTTGAATTAGGTTTTATGGAGCTTCTGTATGGTCCCACTGCATTATTCCAAAATGGAGGGAACAGTGAACATGGTGCAACACCAGTCGAAGAGCAGAAAGAGAAGATAGAGGTTGTGTGGTCCAGGAGTTAGTTTTATAAGTATTCATCACGAGCGACTTATAACTATTAGGTTTAGGTTTATTATTGTCACGTGTACCGAGGTACGGTGAAAAGCTTTGTGTTGCGTGCTATCCAAACAAGATCCGATATACTATATATAAATATAATCAAGCCAAACTCAAGTACAATAGATCGAGCAATGGGGAAGATGTAGAGTGCAGAATGTAGTTTGCAGCATGATAACACGTCAGTTCTATAGACAAAGCCCAATGTCCACAGTTGAGGACTTTGAGGTGAATCAGACAATATCCTTGCCTAAGTGTTCATTTTGTCCCAACAAGCATTTCAGGCAATTTGTTCAAGAACTTATTTCCATACATTTCAACTTTAAATGCTGATACCATCCAACCAACATCAGCTTTGTTGATCAGCTTTATTGATCTCAGTGCCTGTGCAAAGTGGCGTCAATACCAAGTCCAATAGGTCAAACAGGCTCAGAATGCAGAGGCAGAGAGGAGCAAGATGCTGGAAAATAGTTCCCACAGAGAAAGAATGATCTTGGAAGGGTGGTGGTGATGTCACAAACCTATCTAATCCTTGCCAATATTTAGCTTTGAACCAGAATCACTAAACTACATTGTTTTATCTGGGACATTGCTGTGTTGAATGAAGATGCTGTTTGAATGCACGTTAATCAACAGGGATAAGTATACTTGAAACAATTTCAATGGGAGGAGTAAGGTTGACCAGGAAATAAACTCAATGGGGAATTTCCACAATTTTAGATTTCTAGGTTTTCATTAGGAAAAGGTCCTATTTGATTTGTTCAGACGAAATAACATTAGCATGGAGAGATCAGGGTCAGTTGGGGGGGGGGGGGGGGGGGGGGGGGGGGGGGGTTACGAAATATAAAGATTCTATCATTAACCTTTGCTCAATTTCAAGAGAGTCAGTCAGTGGGGTGTGGAGGCATATTTGCAATTTAACTTCCATACAGATTTGTGGCACTCTGATCCGGTCACCTTCCTCCAATAATTGAAGAACCAGTGAATTACTTCTTTTCTGCAGATGCTGGAGACACTCTCTATGAAAAGGCATCAGTCAAGGGTCACTGACTCACCTATATTTCGAGAAAAGGGAGACCCTGTACTTAAAATAAAATGCTAAGATAATTGTCTTAAGAGCAATTAATCTCATAAACCTCTTGTAAATAGTCCTCAATATTCATTTGGTAGTGGGAAAATTGGTTCACAGACAACTGGCTCTTTCTGTGTAGAAATATACTCTATTGGCTCACAAGTTTAATATTCAGTAGCCAAAGCTGCAGGGGGATTTAACTAATGTAACTTAATATTTCAAACCTTTGTCACTGACAAACACTGCAGATGAATATGGTATTCTTTCTCGGCCTCAAATTTTCCTGGCCCTTTTTTACTCTTCCAGTATATTCGGCAAACTAAAACCCTCACGTTTCCACCTAGATGCGAATAGCGGATTGTGCCTTCTGTAAAAATGTACAAATAGGGATAAGAGAATAGTGCCATGATTAAGAAATCATCTGATAGTTTGACTTCAGTATGCATTATAATGAAGTTAGTGCGCCATCTTGTGGCCCTCTTCAAAGCATGAAACATTGTGCAATCTCAGAGTATTAAGTGCAGAAATCATGATTGATGTCAGTAAATATGTTCCCATCAATAGGATGCAAACAATCTTGGAATAGGGAATTAAGTGAGTCTAAAGAACGGTCCCAACCCGAAAGGGCAACCAGAGATGCTGCCGGAACTGCTGAGTTACTCCAGCATTTTTTATTATCCAGCATAATATAGAAATGCATTAATTGGGATCGCAAATTGTTACGTTCTTTATCTTTAGTTCTTAGCTTTGCTATAATTATATTTTAAATTCTCTTATAGATGAAGAGAAGTTAATGAAATCAGAAATTATGTCTGAAGAAGGGTCTCGATCCAAAACATCACCCATTCCTTCTCTGCAGGGATGCTACCTAACGCACTGAGTTACTCCAACATTTTGTGACTCTCTTCGGTGTAAACCAGCATCCGCAGTTCCATCCTACACATTTGGAATATAGGAACTGGTTAATGAATAATAAGGAGTAAAAGTGTTACTGTATTTATGGGCTTGTCTCGTGTTGGAATTATTGAGATAGCCAGCCCTTTGATGGCTGTGATATGAAAAATTTGAAAAAAATGTGCTTTTGAAAATGAGGTTCACTAAGTTTCTGAAAAGAAATATTTTCCCTGTGTTTAAGATACCGAGTTACACTCTTGATAAATATTTAATTTGTTTTAATCTATAACCAATAGAGCACGAGAATTGAAGTGAAATGACTGGAATGACTCATTCATATTTCATAAATTGAATTGATCACTGTTAGCTTAAGTGTGAAATTTATTAATTTTTTCAATTATGCACCCTTAAATACCTGGAGTGATTTTATAAAATGAGGATTTAGCAATAAAGCAAAAGATTGTAAGGCTATATCCAGAAATGTGTTAAATGTGATCTGAAAATTGATCCTTGTTCTTTATCTTTAGTTCTTAGCTTTGCTATAATTTTTTTAATACTCTTGTAGATGTAGAAAAGTTAATAACATCAGAAATTGCATTTCCAAAAGGAAATATATTATAGATATTATGATGCTAAACTGGCAACAATCGAATACATATAGACAAGTGCTATTTTGATACCAGTTTTCCCTGAGATTAAAGGAGGTGAGGTAAGAGTCAGCTAATTCAGTGGCAGTTATCAAGCCTACAAGGTAAAATTATACAAGCAAATCGAACAGCTTTGTTAAAGTCTGATATTCATCATTTTAATGACTCCGAAAGAATGTCCTGAGAATATGTACAGCCACCAGCTCATCCTAAAGCCCCATCCCACTTTCACGACCTAATTGGCGACCTCTGCCGAGTTTGGCCTTGATTCATACTCGCAGCATGGTCGCCATGAGGTCGTAGGAGGTCTTCGTAACTCTTCCTCGTGCTCGTGAGTGGTCTCCACGTACTCGTGCTCTCAAGTAGGTTGCGGCGTTTTTTCCAAAGAATAATCCTATATTAATCAAACTAAATCGTCAATTTTAGTGAAATGCTGAAGCTAATTCATTTGGTTCACTCAGTTCACATTTTAATGAATGCATTTATTGTTATTACAACTTTATGCCATCCCATTGGTACAAATAAAATTAATGGTTTCTATTTCAAACAGTAAACTGGAATATTGACCTCAACATCGAGTAAATTTAGTACAGTGGAGATATTTCTTCACTTAACCTAGGACTATCCAATGCAGATTATTCCTTCACAACCACAGTGCTCTGTACAGTGTGAGGTTGACCTTTCATTACTCTTTCTTCAGCAGGCAGATACTGTAGGTTGCATTGTTCCTCCATGTGAACTGTGATTTAAATCTGGATATTCCTTTCAGGAGAATGGTGCTCTGGCATTGAAATTAATCAACAGCCCAGTTCCACCTCCATGACAGCTCAGAACGGGTATTGCTGCATTTATCCTTAGAGAATTGCTGCTCAAGAAGGCAATGCCCCAGGCCTAACCTCTTCAACTGGTTCATCAACAACCTAAACATAGGTAAGCATTATTTGTTTGAGCCTAAGTACAAAACTAATTTAAACAATTGGAGATACAAAGAACTGCAGATGCTGGTGTACGTAAAAAGACACAAAGTGTTGGAGTAATCCAGAGGGTCAGACAGCTTCTCTGGAAAACATTTATGTTCCGTGTGAGAGAAGATCAGTCTGATAATTTCATCAGTCTGAGGAAGAGTCCCCACCCGAAACATCAGCCTATTCATGTTCTCCAGGTATGCTGCCTGACCTGTTGAGTTACCCCACCACTTTGTGTCTTTCATTCGGGTTCTGCAGTTTTATTTCTTGAATTATAGATGAACGTGCATTTTAAAAAAATCTGTCATCGTATGGCAAAGGCCAAAATGCAACTGAAGGTAAAGCAAACAACTGCAGAAGCTGGAAAACTGAAATAAAAACAGAGATTGCTGGAAGCATTCAGCATGTCAGGCAGCATTGGAGGATGGTAAAAGAGTTAACAGGCCTGGGCCATGGATCAAGAAATGGCATTATTTGAATTCCACCATGACAGCTGGGGGACTTAAGTTCATATAATTAAATGAATTAGGAGCTAAAAGCAATGGTGACCGTGAAACTACTGGATTGTCATTCAGATTCTTCTGGTTGATCAAAATCCTTTCAGAAGGAAATCTGCTGCCGTTAATAGGTCTGGATTATATGTAACTCCTGACCCACCAATGTGACTAACTGTTAACCACTAATCTACTATTCATAAACTCTTGTACTTGGGTATGCTTGTGCTTATGTAAAGCAACATTTTACAGAATGGGTCAATTTCACTGTACCTAGGTACATTGTTACATGTACCTAGGCACGTGTAGCAATGAAGCACCATTGAACCCCCCTCATTACAGGGGCAGTTAGATATGAATGATAAACACTGGCAATGTGAGCAACATTTAAATCCCATGTATAATTATAAAATGTATATATCTGCTGAATATTTCCAGAGTTTTCTGTTTTTGTAATTAAAATCTCAATGATGTGATATTCCTTTCCTGCTGCATACTGAAAGTGCTGGAGTCGATAATACTCATTTGTAGGATGAGTCATTCTCCCAAGCGTGAACTGAATTCACTGCATATTTCATCAATGAAGAAATTAGAATTAACAAAGTATAATATAACAAAGAAAAGGGCCGCTTGGCGCATCATGTTTCTTTCAAAGACCAATCCAATTTATTCCATTTCCCAATCATTTCTGAAGGTCCCATGAAATTGTCATTATCCAGCTGTCAAGTTGTCATTGAATCTACTTTCAGCATCGTTGAAGGCAAACCATTGTAAATCATCACTACACACCACGCTATCTCTCAACCTTTTATCGATTATCGCAAGTCTTATTCTGTTCCTGAAGAATTTTCTGCTGCTGAAAACTATTTCTCTTTAATTACTTACCAAAAAAAATTCAATGTTTTGAACATCTTAAGCAAATCTTAGGTTATCCACTGCCTTTCGAAGAGGACTACTGAGTTATCCTATTCAGTAGTTTTTAATGGTCTCCAATTCTAGTAAATCTAACCTAGATTCTCTCTAGGGACTTGGCATGTTTGCTAAAATATGATAGCCAGAATTGCTACAGGTAAGAACTTTGTAAAAGTGTAGCATGAGTTCCATGCTGTTATGTTGAATGCCTCTGATTACAAAGCCAGTATGCTTCCATAACTGCTGTAAGCTTGGAACTGTCATGGAACACACAGAGGGGGAGCTCAGTTCCATTTCTACATAAAATATTCCATGAATTTAAGTACATTTCCTTTGCCATATTTTACACACTTTTTTCTTTCTGTGCTGAACTATATTTTCACCTGCAAAATAAAAATAATTTGATGTGTACAAGTGCCTGCCATAGTCATGAAAGTTCTCATAGCTTCTCAGTAAAGTGATTCGGAGGAAAGCATTCATAAAGTCTGAATTTAGATGAATTAGAAAACTCATGGCTATTCTCTTGCACCTTGTAGAGCCTGTGTACTTAGCTCCATTCTGCTGAGCATCTTTACCCCCAGATTGAATCTGAGCAAAGTCGAAGCTCCCTGCACATTGCAAGCCTATGCTGTAATGTGCTTTGTCAACAGGATGGAACCCTTTGGTTCACTGAATCCATTTGTCATTAATCTATTACTAAATTTCTTGGCTTTGCTTGAGTGAGATTCCAATCTCATGAGGAAATTGAAGCACCAACTTTAAAATGGATTATTGAACATGGAATGTTGACAATTTGCAGCTCTCATTTCTTGATGCGTGCACAAACCATATTCTGTCAACCTTCCGGCATTCACAATTCCCCGCATCATCCCAGGTGCCTGTCATTCCCCTCCTATCTGACTTGATTTATTTTCCTCTATATCATCTACCTCTCTTTACCTATTTCTCCAACTCATTATTTTTATTTTCCTTGGTTTTAATGACGTTGCTTCTTTTCTTTCTGTGAGAAAAGGGTTAATAGGGATGGTTGATTTATACTAGAACTCTGAAAAATATAACTTAGAAAGAAATGAGCTTATCAGCAGAAGCCAGACTGCTGGTAGAATAAAGTAACAATATACAGAACAGAGAGAAATTCTAGATAAAGAAAGTAGCAAACAGATAGAAACTTCAGCCGAAGCCTTGGGAGTCTTTGACGTCAGGAGATGGTCCGAGACATTCCTGGACATTCTCGTGGGAATGTGGGCTTTATGTTATGATTGGACGAAACTCGATGGGGAGACATGAGGTAGTGACCATCTTCTGTGTGCCTCTAGGGGACATCAGAGGAAAGGCACCTATTCTGCAGAATATGAAATTAATAAAAACACTTCTTTGTCTGAATTTGTCTCAAGAGCATTTGTGATTTTTGAATCTCACATTTCTTATATTTTGTCTCTATCCATTCCTCTATCTCTTTTCTCCCCCTTGTTCCGGTTATCCTTTCATGCTTTTGATCCTGGATTGTCATCCTTTCTTTCCATCTCTCAGTCATTTCCCTTACCTCCTAAAGTTACTGATTTTGCCTATAGGTAACTAAACTATGAGTGTGCCTTCAGTTCACATTACCTTGTCACTTTACTCCATTCAACATCAGTATGAAAGCTTCACCTCCTGACACTGTTGTGGTTTATACTAAAGAACAAGCAGTCCATCCATTGGAAGTGCTTGTACATCCAGGGCAAAATTATGATTTGAAATGACTGGGTACAGTTAATCTCATATTATTGTGGTCCATTTTAGAATCATTGTTGGTTGAGCACTATAACCATTCTTATTTTCAAAAGATTCAACTCCAGGGGAAATAATGAAATCTGATGTTAAGATAATGAGAGTGGGTCCAGAAAAATATCTGCAAATGGTTCCCTGGATGGGAAGATCAACACAGAATGCTGTTGAGACCTGAAACGTCACACATTCCTTCTCTCCATAGATGCTGCCTGGCCCGCTAAGTTACTCCAACATATTGTGTCTATCTTCGATGTAAACCGCATCTGCAGTTCCTTCCTACACGTAATTAGGAAGACGTTCAGTTCAGTTTAGTTTATTGTCACGTGTACTGAGGTACAGTGAAAAGCTTTTATTGCATGCTAACCAGTCAGTGGAAAGACAGATACTGGCACAGGTACATGGATAGGAAAGGCTTGGGGGGATATGGGACAAGCAAAGGCGAGAGAGTGTTGCTTGATTAGGCAGCTTACTTGGCATGGACGAGTTGTGCTCTATGACTCTAGCTCAATGACTGATTCAACATTGAGTCCAGAAGCCTGCAACATGCCCAGATAGAAGATGACTTACTGTTCCTCAATCTTGCATTAGATCTCAATGCCCCATTCATTTTTGATTCTCACAGGTTTCTATGCAAACTCAATGAAAAAGCAGTTCGAGAGACACAGTTTTTGAGATTACGTTTTTCTATCCCATATATGAAATTATTTAAAAAAAAAATCTAATTATAATATGAAGGAACTCTTTTTTCAAAACAAGATTTATTGTTCAGAAATTTGCAGCTAATTTAGTACGCCAATCTACATCGTTGTATTGCAGTGGTTGAGATTATCGCTAGTTCTTATTGCACATCGTATGGTAAAAAGTTAATTTCTTATTCTTAATTCATAATTTTTTATTAACCGAGTCAGAATGAAATGACAGCCTCTTTTTTACCTTAAAGCTAAAAATTTGTATCGAGATTTATCTGATATTTATCTCAAAAGGTGTGTTTGATGACAAACATAAACTAATCCAACCTGTGCTGTAGTAATTGGCATAATACTGTCAATGAGCGAGAAATGGCTGGTTCATTGACATGTTTGTGATTCAGAGTTGCATCGAAAAATGCAACTGTGAATTAAGTCTCATTGTGATCAGCGGTGCTACAGTATTTTATTATTTTTATTCTGTGGCAAAATCATGAACAATTTTAAAATGTCTTTCTTAGTGAATATTAAATACTTTGTTTCCTGGGCAACTGATGCTAAAAAAACATTATGTTTTGGAAAACATTATTTCAATTTTTGAGCATAAAGTTTCAGCTCTTAATTGTTATCCTCGCAGTTAAAAGCATTCAACTCCTCTAAAGGAGCTTAATGCTGCCTGGCCCTCTGAGTTCCTCCACCACTTTGTGTTTTTGCCTAAATTGTATTTTATTCTGTACAAACACTAAAAAAGCTAACTGCAGAAAATAAATCAGATTTCCTCTTAACTGTGAAGTGCGTATGTGTACTGAATTTTACAGTTGCTTCTCAAAGCTTCATAAATCTCATCTGCCATCATGGTCCAAGCTCTTATTTTGCACAAAATGTTTGCTGTATTTGCATACATGACAACTGTGGCCACACTTCAAAGAAATTCATTGTGCTTGAAGTGTCGCAATTCTGAGAACCATGTTAGACTAATGTATCAACACAGCTCTTTTATCTTTCACATGAAGGCACATTGTTTTTCCAATGGGCAATCACAGACTTATACAGTGTCCCTAACATTGAAAACTGACCCAAGTGGCTTAATTGAAGAATCAATTTACACGAATGATTACAGGAATGGGTGAGTTAGCATATGATGAACACTTGGCAGCACTGGCAGCACTGGGCCTTTACTCGCTGGAGTTTATGAGGTTTAGTGGGGGACCTCATTGAAACTTACAAAATAATGAAAGGCATAGATAGAGTGGATGTGGAAAGGATGTTTCCACTGGTGCGAGTGTCTAGGACCAGAGGTCATAGCCTCAGAATTAACGAGTGCTCCTTTCGAAAGGTTAGGAGGAACTTCTTTAGTCAGGGAATGGTTAATCTGTGGAACACATTGCCACAGAGGGCTATGGAGGCCAAGTCTGGATATTTTTAAGGCCCACAACCACCCCCCTCCATCTACTCTCCTCGCTGTCTCGGGAAAGCAGCCAATATAATCCAACATTATTGTTCCTCGGCCCCACACTGTCAGCTTCTATCCCTTCCAAAGATTCATAAACAGGACTGCCCTGGCAGACCCTTTGATTCTGCCTGCTTCTACCCCACAGATCTCATCTCTAAACCCCTTGATTCCATCCTATCCCCCCTTGTCCAGTCCCTTCCGACATTCATCCAGGACATTTCACACTCACTTCAACACTTCAATTACTTTGCATCCAGATCCCCATTGCCTCATCTTTACCATGGATGTTCAGTCCTTTTGCATCTCCATCCCCCTCCTCCACTAACATTCTCCTCCACCTGACAAGAACTTGTCCTCACCCTCAACAACTTTTCCTTTGACTCTTCTCACTTCCTCCACGTTAAAAGATGTAGCCATGGGCACTAGCATGGGCCACAGCTATGCCTGCCTTTTGGTCCGTTACATCAAACCATGGCCCAATTCTTTCTCCACTACATCACGGCTGCCTCCTGCACCTGTGCAGAACTCATAGATTTAATTAATAGACAATAGGTGCAGGATAGGCCATTTGGGTCTTCGAGCCAGCACCGCCATTCAATGTGATCATGGCTGATCATCCCCAAATCAGTATCACGTTCCTGCCTTCTCCCCATATCCCCTGACTCCGCTATTTTTAAGAGCTCTATCGAGCTCTCTCTTGAAAGCATCCAGAGAACCGGTCTCTGAGGCAGAGAATTCCACTAACTTCCAGCCTGCCCTCAAGTTCACTTAGGCTATTTCTGACACTTCTCTCCCTTTTCTTGATCTCTGTCTCCATCACGGGACAGACTATCAACTGACATCCCCTACAACCCTACCGACCAGAATCCTGCCTGTTGCAAAGTCGCCATCTCCCACTCTCAATTTCTCCATCTCTGCCGCATTTGCTCCCAAGATGAGGCTTGTCATTCTAGGACATCCGAGATGTCTTCATTTTTCAGTGAACATGGTGTCCCCCCTGATGTCACAGATGGATCCCTCACTTGCATCTCCTCTCTGTCCCATAGTCCTGCTCTCACCCCCTGCCACCAGACAAGAATGGAGTTCCCCAGGTCCACACTTTTCACCCCATCAGCCACCGTATCCAACACATCATCCTCTGACATCTCCATCACCTCCAACACAATCTCATCACGAGTCATCTTCCCATCTCCAACCCTTTCTACCTTAGTGGAGACACCACTCCCTATGTAACTCCTTGCTTCATTCATCCCACAAGGTTCTACAGCCTGCTAAATTCAGGCTATTGCTTCCACTTCTTTGCTTTTGCAGGATTTATGTATAACGTGTCTTTGTCGGTTGTCTGAGTCTGGGATGCTGCTACAAGTAAAATATTTATTGTAACTGTATTCACTGCACTCATGCGAATGACAATAGATTACACTTGACTTAATTTGACTTTGCTTCTGCCCTCCAAATTATTTCCTCCCAAGTGCCGACCCAGTTCCCTTTTGAAGTTTCAGATTAATTGTTTCCGTCTCCGATGCAGGCAACGCATTCCAGGTCATAACTACTCTCAGACATTGGGACAGGTACATTAAACAACATTTGGACAGCGACATGGATGGGAAAGGTTTAGAGGGATATGGGCCAATGCAGGCAGGTGGGACTAGTGTAGATGGGGCATCGCGGTCGGTGGGGGGCAAGCTGGGCCATTTTCATGCTGAATGAAAATTCAGTCATGCTAGGACTTGGTGTAAAAATCTTATTCCTCACAACTGCTTTGAAACTTTTGCCTCCAAATTTAAACCTCTCTGCTCTGGCCCATGTTTTTCCCTATTTTGTCTTAATCAAATATTATCCAATATTTTATGGCATCAATGTATTTGAATTTTAAAGGTTACAAATTCAAGATTTGTAATTTCAGTATTGGATTTCATATTAATTGTCTGACTATAATATACTATCAGTATATTTATCAGAAATTGATAACTCTGCCCTTTTTACCGGGAGTTCAGGTAGGTTCAGGCAGACTGAGCGGAGGTGTTCAGCGAAACGATTGGCAAGCCTGTTAATGGTCTCGCCAATATACAATAGTCCACACCTGGAACAGCGGATACAGGAGATGAGGTTGGAGGAGGTGCAAGTGAAGCTCTACCTCACCTGAAAAGACTGTTGGGGTCCTTGGATGTAGTTGAGGGGGGAGGTATAGGGACAAGTGTTGCATCTCCTGCAGTTGCATGGGGAAAGAACCTGAGGAAGAGGTGGTTTGGGTGGGAAGGAACAAGTTGTCCAGGAAGATGTGAAGGGAATGGTCTCTGTGGAAAGCAGATAGGGGTGGAGAAGAGAAGATGGGGTTAGTGGTGAGATTCCGTTGGAGGTGACGAAAATGGCGGACGATTATATGTTGTGTGCGATGGCTGATGGGGTGGAAGGTGAGGACAAAGGGGACTCTCCCTGTTACGACTTGGGGGAGGGGAAGCAAAAGTGGAGCTGCGGGATATCGAGAAGACCCTAGTGAGGGCCTCGTGTATGATGGAAGAGGGGAATCCCCATTCCCTAAAGAATTAGGACATTGAGGTATGGAACACTTCATCTTGGGCGCCAATGCGACGTAGACGGAGGAATTGGGAGTAGAGGATAGACTCTTTACAAGAAGAAGGGTAGGAAGAAATGTAGTCTAGATAGCTGTGGGAGTCAGTGTGTTTATAATAGATGTCAGTTGATAGTCTGTCTCCTGTGATGGTAGGAAGATTTCAGCGATGGTCCAAGTGAATTTGAGTGCAGGATTGAAATTAGAAGTAAAGTTAATGAAGTCAATGAGTTCTGCATGAGTGCAGGAGGTAGTCAGTGTTAATAACGGGTTTTAATATACCATTGTCGTGTAATGGAAACAGAATAACAGTTTGAAAAGGTTTGAACAATTGAGTTCTCCAATTTTAGTTAGCTACAAAACTAGACATTTTGGAAATATAGGGTGCATCGTCCAATTCCCCAATTCTTTTTCCTAATTAAAATCTTGTACGACAAAACAAAACAAAAATGTGCTGTAACATAAAAGTTCTGAAACTTTTGAGAAGAAATTCAAACAAAATGTTGTACAATGGTCTGCATTTCTTGGTGAGATGTGCTCCTTTTAGTAACTTCACTCTTTACTGCAGCTACACTAAAGAGATGCTTTCGATTCACATTCACGTTGAGATCTGAAACGTGAGTGGTAAAATCAAATAGTGTAGGAAGGAACCGCAGATGTTGGTTTACACCCAAGATAGACATAAAATACTGGAGTAACTGCGTGGGATAGGGAGCACCTCTGGAGAGAAGGAATGGGTCGAGACCCTTCTACATTATTCACATCATCTATATGTGCACTGTGAATGGCTCGATTGTAATGTATGGTCTTTCCGCTGACTGGTTAGCACGCAACAGAAGCTTTTCACTGTACCTCGGTACACGTGACAATATACTAAAACTCAAGTTCAAGTTAGTTTATTGTCATGTGTCCCTGATCGGACAATGAAATTCTTGCTTTGCTTCAGCACAACAGAACATAGTAGGCATTGACTACAAAACAGATCAGTGTGTCCATATACCATTATAAACTTAACCGATGTAAACGGAGAGCAGTTAAACTGCACGACTGAAATAATTTGCATTCTGTGCCAGCAACAGGTGTGCATTTTTGGCAGAACGGCAGCAAAGTGAAATGGGGGAGCAAGCGGGCAGCCCCCGGGGTTGGGGACGGACATTGCAAGGGGAAAGTGTTGATTGCATTGGCATGGGGGGCAGTTGCAACCAGGGCAACAACACACAAAGCGGGCAGGGGGTGGTGATCGCAGCCGCGGCCCCAGCAACGCTGCGCCCATGCGCTTGCACGCCCGCCAATCAACCCTGCCCATTGCACAGCCCAGGAGGGGTGAATGCACGGGTAATATCGCGTAAACATCGCGCTGGAAAGGGGTAGCAAAACCCGGAGCCGGTGTAGGTTTGCTGATGGTGATTGTAAATACAGATGGGGTGGTTGGGAGCAATGGAGCGCCGGGGGTGCAGCGTGGAAGGGGAGGTGTGTGTCCGGGATCACCCCTGCGTGGAGAGCGATCCGGGCTCGGCTCACGGTCACCGCTTGCAGACGCGACGCCGCAGCAGCAGCAGCAGCAGCACACGCTCTGTTGTAGCGCTCAAAGTCACCCTCACCCTCTCACCTGCTGCTTGCTCCCTCCCTCCCTCCCGCAGCTCATTCACGAGGAGCCCCCGTCTTGTCAGAGGAGTCCGCACCATTGCACGCCCCCCCCGCGGACCAAACCAAAGAGCGGAGAACATGAACATGTCAGTGATTTCTCTGCAGGAATACGAGTTTGAGAAACGTTTCGATGAAAGGGGAGCCATAGCATGGATGCAGGAAAACTGGTGAGTGGATTGCAGTGCATTGCATTTAAGAAGGAGCTGCAGATGCTGGGAAAATCGAAGGTAGGCAAAAATGATGGAGAAACTCAGCGGGTGCAGCAGCATCTATGGAGCGAAGGAAATAGGCAAATCGTCCCGAAACGTTGCCTATTTCTTTCGCTCCATAGATGCTGCTGGACTCGTTGAGTTTCTCCAGCATTTTTGTCTACCTGCAGTGTGTAAAGCCTCGGCGCCTGGTTAAAGCATGCACCGCTCCCAGTTTAACATCAGACCCATTCAAACCCGTAAACAGTTCGAATACAGATCGAAAATCCCGTCCGGGGTATCAATAATCACGGGAGAATGCTCCTGGGCTGCTTCTGACGAGGTCTGGATTGTATTCTCGTGAAACTAGTTGTAATTATGCATTGAAAGATGTGTTCCTTGTATTAGGTCACACATCGCGGTGGGTGTGTGACCTAATTTTAATTGACAGTGTGCAATAATCGGGTGTAACCGTGTCTGTCCATCAGGGTTGCAGGTAAACAGGCCGGAAGAGGGTGGATGCCTTCAATAAAATGCGGATCGTGTCCAAGTGAGACATTGTAAGGCATGTATAGTAGCAATGCTCAGTGATTCTGATTGCCCGGTGAGTGTTATTCAGGAACCACGGATTTGAGAACGGGTGATTGAGGCACGGTTAGCAACTTCCACCGTGACTAGACCAGTCGGGCACATCCGATGATAGCTTACACTATCTGGCATCATTTTCCACACAGTATCATAAAATACCAAAATCCTGATACATTACAGAATGTGAAGAATATTTGCAGCCCTTAAATTGGCCAGGCCCGATGTGGTAAATAGGATTCAATGACAATCCTGTATTTACAAGAGACCAGAATGTAACAGTAGTGGTGTTTTGTCACAATGCTTTGTCCAGCGTGCAGCCACTTTGCAACAAAACCCCAATACTAAAACCATACAAATGCGTTACAAAACACAAAGTGATGAGAGAACTATGTGGTCAGGCAGCACGTGTAGAGCGAATGGACATGCAACGTTTCTGGTCAGGGTCCTTCTTCAGACTGAGTGATTAATGGGCACATTGCTGGAAAAGAGAGGCAGGCAGGGTGTGTGGTAAAGGTTGACAAGTGACAGGTGGATTATAGATGAGGGAGGGGGCGATTGGCCGATGGGTGGAGATGGTGACAAAAGCAGCAGCTGAACATGGAGTGTCAGATAAGGAAAGACTAGGAGAAGTGAAGTGTGAAGCCAGAGGATAGGAGAGTCTGAAGAAGGGTCCCGACCAGAAACATCACCTACTCTTTTTCTCCAGAGAAGCTACCTGACCTGTTGAGTTACTCCAACATTTTGTGCCTATATCCAGAGGGAGGGATATGGGTGGAAGGGGTTGGGTGGGTGGTGGGAGGATACACTGTTATGGGACCAGGATTGTATTGGGGAGGAGGAGGAAGAGGCAGAGTGACTGAGGTGACGAGACAGATGGTTGTCTACTGTGGTAGATGGTGCAGCAGGAAGTGAGGGGAATATTACATGGGATGTTAGTTTAAATACAGTGCATATGTCTGCATATATCCATAACAGCAGAATATATGTTTGCAGATAAGCAATATGACAGTCTTTAGTTCTTGTAATTGAATTTATTCAGAGACATGATCTGAGCAGAGATGAAGCCATTATCTTGGTTGCTGCAGAATAGAGATAATCCATAAGTGGCCCTGGTTTTATAATTCATGTGATGTTGTTTGAGACATGGAGGAGAAGTATTCAAGTAGATGTTTTAAAGGTCGTGACATCCCCTGAATGTTGTTCACTTTGGAACTTATTGCAAAACAAGATTGGCAACTTTCTAGTTTCTTTCAAAGCCAGCGACAATAGAAAGTTGATGGAAGAGGGAGGAGAGTCACAAGAGACTGCAGATGCTGGGATCTTGAGCAAAACGCAAAGCGCTGGAAGAACTCGGTGGACCATGCAGCATCTATGGAGGAAATGGTTGTGGGATCTGACCAGAAATGCTGTCTGTCCATTTCCCTCCAAAGATGCTGCCTGGCCCGCTACGTTCCTCCAGCATATTGGTTTTTGCACAGGTTGATTGAAGACTTCCTTCAACTTGAGTTCTGCAGAGTTTGGTTGTCAGTGGAACTGAGTTCTCATTACCTTAAAGGGAAATGCATATTAATTGCTTGATGATAAAAAAAAATATGTGATGCAATGGGAATAGATCTATTGCATGTCTTTCATTGCAAGAGAGACAGAGTATTGCAGGTTTCTATAAATATGTGTTTGGTAGAAACCGTGGTAATCGAAGAGACAAACAGCGCAGTGATGCGGCTAGTAAAGTTGCTGCAGGGACTCGGGTTTGCTCCTGACCTCCCTTCGATCACATGCATTATCCCCAAGGCGCTCCAGATTGCTCCCACATCCCAAAGATACGCAGGATGGGAGAAGAATTGTACTGTAGATTGCCATTGTAGATTGTTCCAAATGTGTAGGAGACTGGTAGAATCTGGGGGAGCGGGGTGGAATAAAATAAAACTTCATATGTAAAGACGGTATGGACTCTGTGGGCTTGTTTTTATGTTCTGTGACTCTATAATAACTATACACATGAGTATTGTTAAGTCCATTGTTCGGTACAGTATTGCAGCAATATTAACTGCATAAAGTTTTAGTTAGAGTGAACTAATTGCAACCCTGGGGAGGAGTTGCTTTCTCGGCTCTGAAAACACCAAAGAAACACTTTATGTGTAGGAAGGAACTGCAGATGCTGGTCTACACTGAAGATAGACACAAAATGCTGGAGTAACTCAGCGAGACAGGCAGCATCTCTGGACAGAAGGAATGGGTGACGTTTCGGGTCAAGAACTTTCTTCAGACTGAGAGTCAGGGGAGAGGGAGACACAGAGATAAGGAAGGGTCAGATGTGAAAACGAGACATATAGAGATGTGGATCAAGGAAAATGTAGAATAGATCATTGTTGGTTAGGTGGAGGTGACAACAAAGCAAACAAACAAAATGTAATTTGGGATAGTCAGACTGGTCGGAGAACAGGGAAGAGGGAGGGGAGAGAGAGAGGGAAAGCAAAGGTTCCTTGAAGTTAGAGAAGTTCATATTCATACCGCTGGGGTGTAAGCTGCCCAAGCAAAATCTGGGGTGCTGTTCTTCCAATTTGCACTGGGCCTCACTCTGACAATGGAAGAGGCCCAGGCCAGAAAGGTTGGTGTGGGATTTGGAGCAGGAGTTAAAGTGTTTAGCAAGCAAGTGCAAGCGAATGTTTGGACCTGGCACAGGCTCGGTGATCGTTTCACTGAGCACCTCTGCTCAGTCTGCCTAAACCTACCTGATCTGTCGGTTGCTAAACTCTTTTAACATTTTCCTTGATCTTTTGATATCTCGTTTTCACACCTCACCCTTCCATATCTCAGTGTCTCCCTTTTGCTGTACCTAAATACATGTGATAATAAAATGCCTTTGAACTGTTGAGTCTATCCTACTGATGATAATGTTAGTGCCACACGACACAACAGAGGATGTCCTTGGAAACCAGTCACATGAATCTTTACAAAGTTAAACGCTGAGATCAGCTGCCTAATCCTTTCAACATTCTTCTTGGCTTGGCATGTAGAGCAAATGATTGAATTGTATTTTAGTGGGAAAGTGGTGTTAACTGTGCAATTTGCTGGGATTGAAGAAACATGATGGCATAGGGAACAAATGCAGTGGAATGATTCCTTGAAAACAAAATCTTGAAAATTAGATGAGAGACGAGAGTAGAGCTTTGTGACTTTTATTGCAAATTGAAGTATTGTCTTGCCTGGCACACAGGGTGAATTAATTTAATAATGTTGCTCCTACAAGTTAAACAATCACAATTTCAATCATGATATCTTTCAACCTGTGCAGATGGATTGTTTCAGATATTTTTCTTTCTGAAATTGTTCTCAACCTTGCAGAGGGCCGCTGCCTGAGCTGAGACGTGGGTTCAAATTTGTGATCTAATCTGTACGGCTCGCTGGGTGAAGTCAATCAGCACTGACAAGTCCACATTACAGTGCTTCCAGGAAGATGAACAAACCAATCAAGGGCCTAATCTTGCTGGCCGCAGGGACCGTTGGTGTTCAGGCACTGGAACGGAGGTTGAGGATGTGCACACGCACCCCAGGACTTGCTGAGTAGCGGACCACACACTATCTGTCGCTGCGTTCAGCGACCGATCTCCACATGCTGAGATACCCCAGCTTCACCTCCGTCCAAACTAGCGCCAGCATCGGAAACCCCATTGATTTTTTTATTTCGGGATTCTTTGGCTGCTGATGGGAAGGAAGATTATTTTATTTAAAAAAAAATCATTTTGTTCTGCTTTAATATTTTAATTGATTCCAGTATCTTTTATACGTTTCAATTCAATTATTAAAATTTTATGGTTTAAACTGTATTTCACATTTAATAGTTTTTGAATGATCCTTATTCTACCATGGCACATTGTGTGATTTAATTTGCTGCTGTTTTTCATAGATATAAAACAAGCAAAATCTCTGATATTCAACCTGAGTGCATGTTGTACTCAGTTTCAGATATATTTTTCATTTGACAATTTTCCGACGGTCTAAGTCAATGTTTCGGGACAAGACTGCATCAGACCGCAGAATATCATGTCAATGTTCTGAGTCGAGACCCTGCATCAGGCCTCAGAAGATCTGAAGAAGGGCCTCAACCCGAAACGGCACCCCTTCCTTCTCTCCACACATGCTGCTTGTCCCGCTGAGTTACTCCAGCATTTTGTGTCTATTGTCGATTTTAACCAGCATCTGCAGTTCCTTCCTACTCATAAGATGTCCAGGAGCTCAAAGCTAAGCATCTATTATGCACTGTGGACCATCAGCAGCAGCAGAGACTGCAGCAAGTAAGAATTTTGTTGTTCCATCTGGGGTTTATGACTCTTGAGATGAATGTCACCACAATCTGCAATCTGTGAGCATATGCCTCAATCTCCCATTACTACTACACCAGTGCAGAATGGCACGCTGAAAGCAGCAACAGGCAATGATGTGGCAATCGAGAGAAGCTAGGCACTCGCAACTTGGGAGAGAGATATTCTTCTTGCTCCTTCGAGCACCAACTGTGAACATCGGTGATGTTCAGGCCTTCCGCTTTGCCATCTGTCAGAGTCTGAGGAGCTGAAGCTGCAGACATGTATAGGACCTGCGCACTAGGTGACTGCTTTACTACTCCATCTTATTAGAATCGCCTGGTAGAAGTATAAAGTCTCTTTGCAAGTGGATCTTCCATTTCTGCAGGTGTATGGTCGAGAGCATCTTGATTTTGTGAACACTGCTCTGTCCATCACAGACACTGACATGGGGTCTGTAGGAGGCACTGTCTCAAAGAGGCTGCCAACATAATGAAGGACCCACTCCACCCTGGCCACGCTCTCAATGCACTCTTGCCACCGGGAAGAAACACGGATGTAATGCTGAGGCTCCATAAGGCGCGGGTAAGGCCAAATTTGGAATATTGTGGGCACCATATCTGTGGAAGGATGTGCTGGCTCTGGAGAGGGTTCTGAAGAGGTTTACATGAATGATCCCAGGAATGATTAGGTTAGCATATGATGAGTGTTTGATAGCACTGGGCCTGTACTCGGTGTTGTTTTGAAGAACTAAGGGAGACCTCATTGAAACGTACAGAATAGAGAAAGTATTGGATAGAGTAGATGTGGAGAGGATGTTTCCACTAGTGGGAGAGGCTAGGACTTGAGGTCATAGCCTCAGAATTAAAGGATGTTATTTTTGGAAGGACTCCAAGTTCATTCCAAGTTCACCAAGGCAAATTCCTTGTATGTGAATACTTGGCCAATAAACTTATTCATTCATTCATTCAAATTCAAGGTGAACTCTTCCAACAAGCCAGCACAGTGGTAGTTGGTTGAGCTGTTCCCTCACAGAACCAGTGATCCAGGTTCTCTGGCCACGGGTGCTGTCGGTGTGGAGTTTGCACATCTCCCTGTAAATGCATGGGTTTCCTCCAGGAGCTGCAGATTACCCCCATATCATAAAGGCATGTGGGTTTGTAGATTAATTGACCTCTGTAAATTGCCCTAACGTGTAGAGTAGATGCCAAAGTTGGATAATATAGAACTTGTGTGAACCGGTGTTTGATGGCCTATATGGACTCAGTGACCTAAAGGGCCCATTTCCATTGCTGTATCTTTCAATGGATCAAAAGCTCTCACTCTTCCTCCTCAACTCCCCCAATTCATGGTCTATCTCACCTTCTCCTTCAATTCACCCTACTATTTGTATTTAATGAGTTTACTTTTTAAAACGGGCACCAATTTTCCTTCAATTTGATCATTATTTTCCTCTCTCCTCACAATTATTAAACGCGCTCCATTTACTATATTCCAGCAGAGACGTTACTTATTTTGCTACAAGTCAACTTCTGATAATATCAGCGTCTTTTTGTCAGGTAATCAATTCTGTCTATTCTCCCTTCTACAAGCACAGCATGGCTTGCTCAGCACTGAGGAGAAAATTATTTTCCTAGTTCTGGTCTATTTTTAATATGGGCTGATTCACTTAGTTGTGAGAGAAAGGAAGGTTTGTAATTGGATTACATAGAAAATCGAGGAGGAGTTGATTCTAATTTCCTGACATCCATTCAACTTTCTATGTACTGTTGGCATCTCAAATTCCCATAGATTTCATTAATTGTACAGTATTTTGTTTTTGTTTCATAAACCACTTACGTATTTTGAGATTGTATATCTTAAATGTATTTACCACTACTTTCCCCCAGCTACTTCCATATTTTCCATTTTCCATTGTGCCTTGCACTTGAAAGTTAGGCAAAGGACTCCAGGGATAGTTTCTCCAAAATAATTTCAAAAATGTTCTATAGTTTTAAAATATTTAAAAAAAATCTCACTTTTCAACTGCAAGGTGGATTAATGTGGTGCAGTGTGTAATTTCCCTCACCACGTTGAAGGTTCTAGTCCCTCTCCAGAGACTTCAGTGCAGAAATCCAAGTTGACCATGGAAGTGCTGTAGTGTCAGAAGGGCTGTCTTTTGGCTTAAAAGGCACACCAAGAATTGTAAAAATATTAAAATATATATTTTTTGGATCCCATGGCAGTATTTTTTTTAAAAGACCATAGAAGTTGTTTCTGGCCATTATTTATTCTGTACTAAACAGATATGGCAGCTAACAATGTAGTGTACATGTGCATTCGGATACGCTGCAGCATTCTGCCTTGCACGTACCTATATCCTCTTTTCCAGAGGCTACAACGGCTGGAAAATAAATGCTGTCCTTGCCAGTGACATTCACATCCCATTACAGATGAAACTTCAAAACATCATCTTTCCCGATCTCTTCGTTTAAGTGATAATTTAAGTGTTGGTTGAAAGGGGTGCTGTCATTAATTTGCTCCCTGCTGATGGCGTTGAGCAGGTAAAATGTGATTGCAATTCACAAGTACAGCAGGAACGTAGCATTTTCGATTGCATTATTTGATCGTGAGTGAACCACAGAAACAACAACAGCAGCCTCCTCCATTTAATACAGTTAAGATTGCACACGTCAGATGAGGCTGCAACTAGAGGTTGTGCCCTCAAACCATATCTGAATTAATTTAAGAGAGAAATCGCCCACAGAAGCGTGTGTGTGTGTGTGTGTGTGTGTGTGTACGCACGCACGCACACACACACACACAACTTCAGGAAGATCCAGCATCAGATAGTGGAGAGAACAGTTGGAGAGAACAGTAGGTACCTGCCTAGACATTAATTTTTAGAATTCCACTGTGAAATATACAGTATTTCACAGAACTGGCAATAAATTCCAGGAACACCAAATGACAGGATCATTAATTAACCCTTTGAAGCATAGCGCTAGTTTGTGCTAAATCCCAATCATATCTGGAGCATTCCGTTCGGTTCCAGTCAATAGTTCCCTAAAAATATAAGCAAAGGATAGGAAATGGAAAGGAAGTGGCAACAAGTACGGGGGGAATGAGCTGCACAGTAAGATGAGGCTTGGTCGGAAGAAGAGAAAGATCCAGATGCTGGAATCTAGAGCAAAACACAAAGTGCTGGAGGAACTCAGTGAGTCAGGCAGAGGGAATGGACAGACAATGTTTTGGGCCAGGATCCTTCTTCAGACTGAGTAAATTACCTATGCTTTGATGGGCTAGATCACTCAGATTTATGGTTCACATATCAATGTTGGACACCCTGAACACTTTTGGCTAATGTATGACTTTGTCCTGCTGTTTGACACGAGATTCACAAGTGGAGGCTAATGGACAAGTCGCTTGGGCAGCTTACAACCCAGCGGTATGTGTTTTGATTTCTCTCACTTCAAGTTACCCTGACATCCCCTCTCTCTCTCTCTCTCCATCCCTCCCCCATCCTAGTCTCACTAATTTCACTATCGTCCTGCTGAGTTTCACTGTTTGTGTCACTCGTTCTCACCTTCCCTACAGCCAACAAGGGACTATTGTGGGCCCCACCCTTCCTTGATCATCATTGCTGGCTTTGATTTATATCTTTTGCATATCTTTCATTCATTTGTTCTATGTACCTTTTCATATCTCATGTTTCCCTCTCTCCCGACTCAGTCTGTAGAAGGGTCTCGAACAAAAACGTCACCTATTCCTTTTCTCCGGAGATGCTGCCTGTCCCGCTGAGTTACTCCAGCCCTTTGTGTCTATGTTCGGTGTAAACCAGCATCTGCAGTTCCTTCCTGCACAAGACATATAGTTTTGCTCTGCAGCATGTTTGTGAGAATGTTCAACCTGTATCCTGTAGTTAATTCCACACATCTGAACGGGGTGTGAATTATCGTAAAAACATTCATCAACACCTTTACATCAACTTGTACACGAGAACCCTGACTAATGCCTGAACCAGCTGTTAATGAATTAGATGGTGTGACGTAATGCCACCTCTGCACAATGCGAGGTATAACAACTGTGGAGTAAAACATTATAGGTGCAATCAGTGCAGGATATTGTAGTAAGGGTGGTCACGGTGGCGCAGCGGTAGGGTTGCTGCCTTACAGCGAATGCAGCGCCGGAGACCCAGGTTCTACCGGTGCTGTCTGTACGAAGGTCAAGTCGAGTCAAGAGAGTTTATGTCATGTGTCCCAGATAGGACAATGAAATTCTTGCTTGCTGCAGCACAACAGAATATTGTAGGCATAAATACAGATCAGATCTGATCAGTGTGAACATATACCATAGAATACGCACATAAATAAACAGATAAAGTGCAAAAGGCTGTTATAGTTCAGAGTTTGTTTGAAGTTGTGTTTAATAGTCTGATGGCTGTGGGGAAGTAGCTGTTCCTGAACCTGGATGTTGCAGATTTCAGGCTCCTGTACCTTCTACCTGATGGCAGCAGAGAGTGTGTGGCCAGGATGGTGTGGGTCCTTGATGCTGTTAGCAGCCTTTTTGAGGCAGCGACTGCGATAGATCGCCTCGATGGTAGGGAGGTCAGAGCCGATGATGGACTTGGCAGTGTTTACAACTTTTTGCAGCCTTTTCCGCTCCTGGATGCTCAGGTTGCCCCGGGGGGGGCAGAGGGACAACTCCAAGACTGTTTGGAGTCTGAAGACTGGGAAATGTTCAGGGACTCGGCGGTCGGGGACACGAGGTCGGGGATTCCCCTCCGTTCGGGGATTCCCTTACCGTCGCTAATTTAGGGAGTTCGCAGTAACGCTAATGCATTTAAATGCATTAGCAGCTCGCTACTTACAACGTTGATTTCTGCAGATTCTTTGATGCAGGTGAGTTCAGAAATACTATATTTGAAGATTTTCTGTTGTGCCGCTGGCAAAATGACGCCGCAGGTAGGTCATTCTCCCCGTGACCTGCATGGGTTTGCTCCGAGATCTAGGGTTTCCCCCCACACTCCAAAGACGTACAGGTTTGTAGGTTAATTGGCATGGTAAATGTAAAATTTGTCCCTAGTGGTTGTAGGATAGTGTTAATGTGTGGGGGTCGCTGGTCGGCGTGGGTCCGGTGGGCCGAAGGGCCTTTTCCCGCGCTGTATCTCTAAACTATATATTTTTTAAAAGACACGGGTGACTAAGGGCTGGATTTACAGCACAACTAATTCAAGGGCCATATGGGTTATCACATCCAGCCTCTTGGTTAAACAGCATATCTAACGTTATGAAATATTTATGTATAGGAAGGAACGGCAGATGCTGGTTTAAATCGAAGATAGACACAAATAGACACTTCTATAGAAGATAGACACATCTCTGGAGAGAAGGAATGGGTGACGTTTCGGGTCGAGACATCTGAAGAAGGATCTTGACCCTAAACGTCACCCATTCCTTCTCTCCAGAGATGCTGCCTGTCCCGCTGAGTTAGTCCAGCAATTTGTGTCTACCTTTATCAAATATATAGTTCCAGTTAAATATTCTGGTATTGTCAGCAAAACATTTCAGGCATCACATGATGGTGAGCTTTAACATCATCTGTTTCTCGCTGATGTTGCAAATATTTCCATCTGTTACAAGATTCAGTTCCCGAACACAGTCTGTGGCCTGCTGGAGTGTAGACAGTGGCAGATTGGGTTGATGCTTTTAACCTTCTTACATTATAGGCCCACAAAGTTATACAGCGTAGGAACCAGGCCTTCAGCCCAACCCTTCCATGCTGATCTATGCTCATCGTACTGGCTTGTGCATGACCTGCCCAAACCTTTCCTACCCTCGTACCTGTCCAAATGTTTATAAGATGTTATAATTGTACCTGCTTCTATCACGTCCCCAGGCAAGGCTTTCCTTCAGATCCTCTTCACATGTTACCAAAGGGCTAATCATTCACTGGTGTTGAGAAGCAGTATAGGCTGGATTGTTTTCTTTGCAGTAATGGTCGCTGGGGGTGTATATTTGCGTACTGCCCTGTGAAGTATTGCCATATCTGATCACGGTCTCTGATGCTCTTTGTTTAAGATATAACTGCAGATGCTGGTTAAATCGAAGATAGACACAAAATGCTGGAGTAACTCAGCGAGAGAGGCAGCATCTATGGAGAGAAAGAATTGGCGACATTTTGGGTCTCAACCAATTCCTTCTCTCCAAAGATGCTGCCTCACCCACTGAGTTACTCCAGCATTTTGTGTCTACCTCTGATTCGCTTTCCCTGCTGAAATAATGATTTGATTCTATAAATGTGATCATTGCAGGCGTTTGATTTGAGGTACTGTAACTCAGGAAATGAAGTGCTGCTGCCTCTCTTGCTAATTCTGCGGAAGGAACATCAACCATTCTCTTGAACCCACCACTTCATTCACGTTCTGTTGTCATGTGCTCAGCTGGGAAGGAATACCAAGCTGGGTAGATGGAAGGCTTGCATTTCACAGAGGGGAACGTGATTTCCAGCAATTCATTGCTTTAATAATGACCTGCCCGACTTGTACATTTATGTACATCTTCAGCAATAACATGCACTGACCAGGAGATTTCTTTTCTTCAATCGATCTACAAAGCACAGTAGGACAGTCTAGTGTGTATGAAGGAACTGCAGATGCTGGTTTAACCCAAAGGTAAACACAAAATGCTGGAGTAACTCAGCGGGACAGGCAGCATCTCTGGAGAGAATGAATGGGTGGTGTTTTGGGTCGAGACCCTTCTTCAGACAGTAGTAGTCTATAGGGCAGCTGGTGTCACATCAGACAATAAGATTCAGAGACAAATCTGAATAGTACATTTTTCTTACTTTCCTGCTCCAGTGGATACAAACCTATTTTTACTTCCATGTAGTAAATGACTATTTATCTGTAATAGAACATAGACACAAAACGCTGGAGTAACTCAGCAGGACAGGCAACATCTCTGGATAGAAGGAAGAAGAGTGTCGACCCGAAACGACCAATTCCTGCTATCCAAAGATGCTACCTATCTCACTGAGTTATTCCAGCATTTTGTGTCTACTATTAATTTACCACATGGAAGTATGTCTATCTTCAGTGTAAGTCAGCATCCGTAGTTCCTTCCTACACATGACTATTTATCTATAATGGGATTGAATTGTTTATCCTCTCTGTAATACATTTTTATAGGCAACAGCACACCATTTACTTACTGGTTAAAAAATAATTCCCTCAATATAAACGGCTGCAGGAATTTTGATTTTCTGCCAATAGTACGTACATTAGAATTTGATTTTCTTTTTAAAGTAATGCAACACAAGGCCAACAGAACGGCTTAATACTCAAGGCTGGCTCTCTCCAGCTGTGTTGAAAACTAGGCTGAATTTGCTTGCAAGGTGAGAAGGACACAATGTCTTTTTTCCTCCCGTGAGGATAGTTTCACCTGGAAATCCAGCTGGAAGCTGAAGAGACTTTGAAAGCACATTTTTTTAAAGATCGCTTCATCATTCTGTTTAGCACACTCGGCAAAACTGTTCCACTAAATTGGGGCTGGCGTAGGGAGAGTGATTGTTTCAGTACGTGAAGCACTGCAATGTCAGGAGAATTTGGCGTCACACCGAGATGCAGACATATTTTGTGACAGGAGGATGCTGAGTGGAGATTAACACTGATAGTCAACATCAACGCACAATTCTGGTCACCCCATTTCAGGAAGGGACTGTGTGCTCAATGGAAAGCACTGTGCACTGTAAATGGCTCGATTGTAATCGTGTATTATCTTTCCGCTGACTGGATAGCATGCAACAAAAGCTTTTCACTGTACCTCGGTACATGTGACAATAAACTGAAGCCCTAGGTTATCCTGCAGTGTTTCCTGTTCTGCAATAGCAGCTACATAGCGTGTAATGCTTTTCCTTGTGACTTGCTTTCATCATTTAAACTCCCATAGGCAAACCTAAGGAATTCAATGATATAGCTGTCCTCTCCCCTCATCATTGACCTGGTTGGACAGTGTCTCTTGAACTGGTTCATGACACCACTCAACCCAGGCGTTGCTGCTCACTCAAGACCGTTCTTCACACTGATTCAGACTTGATCGCTCTGAGGAAGGATCTCCACAAAAAACGTTGGCTGTCCATTTCCTCCACAGATGCTGCCAGACCCGCTGAGTTACTCCAGCACTTTGTGAATTGCTGAAGATTCTAGCATCTGTATTTCCTTGTATTTCTTGCTCCAAGTGCTCTGAGATGTATTTCAGACAACCATATTTAATTAAGTGATACCAGTTGGGGTAGCATAGCGATAAAGCTGGTGCAGCAGCTACAGAGACCCCTGCTTGATCCTGACTCCCCTCAGTGCATTCTGCGTGGAGTTTGCATGCTCTCCATGTGACTGCATGGGTTTCCTCCATTTGCACACTTTCCTTCCACATCCCAAAGACATGCGGGTTGGGAGGTTAATTGGCTGCTGTAGGTTGCTCCAAGTGCGCAGGTGAGTGCGAGAGTCTGGGGGGGGGGGAATTGATGGAAGATGGGGAGAATAACACTCGTTTAGTGTAGCAAAGGGAATAGCTGGATATTTGATTGAATCAAGGACTTTTTGACATGGCACTCATTTGACAGCATTGACTGCTGCTTAAAGCAGACTGAATGAAGTACCTGTTTCCATTATAATCGATCAGATTTTTCATCCTCCGTTTAAAAGCATCATTAAAAGCAAATTACGCCTTTGCTATAGCACTCAATATTATCTTTGTGCAATGTAGACAATAGATTAGATCCTACATTTCTTTTCTCCTTCCCAGTTGTTGTCAATTTCTCTGTTGAGACGGAAGAGCCAGTGCATTGTGAGGCAGTCACGCTAAAACGCAACACTCAGCCAGAATCTGACTATGGTTGACGGCAATGCTACACTTCAAATTGACCTCTGTACCTTTGTGTGTAATGCCTGAATTTAAATTGTATGTCAAGGTAGCAGGTCTTTTGGCCTTTTGTACCGGCATTGTGTTGGCATTATAATAGTTATCCAGTTCATCCAATAGTCTGGAAAATATGTTCCTTCTGAGTATGTATTGAATTTTTTTTTTTAAGTTCCCATTGAATTTGGTTACACCAATTATTCTAACAGCACATTACGTATTCCATCGTAGTACCTTATTTGCAAATAGTGATTATATTAAACCAAGACAGGCTTGCTTCGGCAAGGCCAGCAGCATAATCAAGGATGAGTCTCACCCCAGTCACTCCCTTCTCCCATCAGGCAACAGGTACAGAAGTGTGAAAAGTGGCAGAGATCAGCCATTTGCACGTTCACCCCATGACCTGCATAGGTTTTCTCCGAGATCTTCAGTGTCCTCCAAAGACGTAGAGGTTTGTAGGTTAATTAGCTTGGTATAAATGTAAATTGTCCCTCGTGTGTGTAGGATTGTGTTAGTGTACAGGGATCGCTGGTCGGTTCAAACTTGGTGGGCCGAAGGGCCTGTTTCTGTACTGTATAACTAATCTAAACATTCCCTTTGCTCTCTCCACCCCTCCTCTTGCTTATTTTCTTGCATTTCCTAGTTCTGTTGCAATACTAACTCTGCTGTTCTCTCCACAAGTGTTGCTTGATTAGCTGAATATATCTAGCATTTTTTTACTGCAGGTGATTTATATGCCAAAGTCTGACCTGATGGCATCAAGTTTTATGGGTTAGAAGTCAATGCTGAAACTCCTATCCCCACTCCTTCTTCACTGTTTACTATTGTAATGTCCACTATAGCTGGCATTAAACAGGTTTTCCTTATTCACAATATGGAAAATCATTTTGAACGCTGTTTAATCTACTTTTAGAAGGATACCTCAGTTTCTCGAACCTCCCTACATAAACAAAGAATTTAATCCCTGCAACTATTGCAGTATAACTCTCTTCTGCATCTTATGGAAGATCTTGACGTTCTTCCTAAGATGCCTTGATTTGGCTCAATACCCAGCCTTGGCCAGACCAACACTTTAAATTAGCTTCATTTATGTTTTTGGGTAAAAGGTTAAAACACATCTCATACACCCCAGATGAAGGGTCTCGACCGAAAACGTTATCTGCCCATTTCCCTCCACAGAGGGAAACTTAGTTGGCGCCAGATAGGTGGTGACTCTTTGCATACTTTGTGTATTCATGTTCATAAGAGATAGGAGCGAATTAGGCCATTTGGCCCATCATTTACTCCGCCATTCGATTATGTAAACGGTCCTTCCATAAACTGGGCTACTGTCTGATTCACCTCTACTCCTTTGTGGACATTGGAGTTTGTATTGTGCTCAAAAACAAAGAATTTCACCATATTTCACCAGAATATCATTGAATCATTGTCTGACCTGCTGAGCTCCTCCAGTGGTTCTACATCTTTCTGTTCCAGATTCCTGAATCTGCAGTCTCTTGTGCTTTCAAAATACATCACTTCATATTTACCCACATTGTATTTAATGTGTCATTGTCTTGCCCATTTAATCAATTTACCCATGTATGCTGAATTGGCACATGTGATTAGTTGCCTGCTACCTGAATTGTGCCCAATCTGCCCGTATCAAATAATAAGAAATATTGTCCACAATATTTGACCACAATAGGAAATATTGTCCACAAACAACACAAATACTGTTGTGAAACAGAAATATAATTCCTTCCACCCTGTATTCCAGAAAGCTGCTCTTCTTGAAAGTAGTACAGGAATCTTTTAGCATGATTCCTTTGGTTCTGTCCTTGACTGTTCTGGGAGAAGCCACGATTCTGTTAAGTTGAACAATTTGAGTCATTCACAAATCCAACAATGAAACATCGCAAAGTTTAAACTGATGAAAAGGTGCAATTAAATTGAAGAAATTGAGGAACAAGATTAGAGCTGTGTCCTTGTGATGAATAAATCTCTAGTTTCTATCACATTTCTTCTGAACTAGCTTTTCCATCTTGCTGAAATCTCATTTCTAGCACATCATGCAAAAGTATCCACAAAGATAAATGCAGCCAATTAGGACAAGCGCTCCATTTCAGGATTCCAGGAATATACTGTATCTTATCTGTCTGTATTGGCTTCTAAAATGTATGTGCAGCAGACCAGTGTATTTGAAAAGTCATTCAGTAAGTTTCAACTTAAACGCAGTCCCTCAGCACTAATATGGGGTGGGAGATTGCAAACTTCACGTGGTCCGCACTGTTTCGACGAATGCCATCAACCTGGCGTGCACAATCAAATAAGATCAAATAGAACAAGTTGTCCAACAACTTTAGGCTGTGCACGCCACACGCAAGAAGAAGAAGAACAACTAATATAAAGCAAATTGTGAGCAAGTTGATATTTTATGGGGAAAAAGCTCAAAACTATTTGTAATAGCAGTGTTCCACCTCTGTCGACATTGTAAAGTTACTTTCATGAAAATTTGCCATTTGGTCTCCAAATGGAGAGAGCAGTCCCATTGACATGGTGTCAGGACAGTAACCTCTCCCTCAATGGCACAAAAGATGAATGAGCTACTTATTTACTTCAGAAAGCATGGTGGAGTACCTGTTCCAATCAGCATCGATGATGTGGAAGTGGAAATGGGTGAGAACGTCAACATTTCTTGGAGTTAATATTCCCCATGATCTGTCATGGACCAACCACAGTGATGTGACTGCAAAGAAGACACACCAATGCCTCTACTTTCTGAGAAATTTCCAGACTTTCCACCATTGACTACACTTCACGCTGCTTCAGAAAAGCAGCCAACATCATGACTTTCCACCATTGACTCTATCTTCACTTCAGAAAAGCAGCCAACATCATGAAAGACTTGTCCCACTCTGGTCATTCCTTCTTCATCCAGCTCCCACCTGGCAGAAGGTTTGAAAGCTGGAAAGCGCGCACCACCAGACTCAGGGAACAGCTTCTTCCCCTCTGTCATCAGGCTTCTGAATGGTCCTTCCATAAGCTAGGCTACTGTCTGGTCACCGCTACTCCCTTGTGGACATTGAAGTTTGTTTCTGGAATATCACACTAAACGGCTGAGATGACCCATCACTTCTTTTGAGATTCAACGCCACTTTCTTCAGCCACTTTGATTGACCTCACATGTACTTTTGTGTTTTTATTCGGTGAAAGATGGAACAGACAAGTAGATGGAGTTAGGAATTGGCTCAGCTATGAACCCATTAAATGTCAGAACAGTCCAGAGGGATACACTGCCTCCTCAAATCTTCCTATGAGACTCCTGCGCTATCTTAAACAGCATTCATCAGTGTAAATGGATTAATGTCTTAAAATGTCAAACAAAGGATTATCAAATTAAGGATTTAAGGATTGCAGAAAGGATTTCCCTGTTAATATTGCAGTAGTAATTTTGAGACAATTCTTCTTGAGTGGACATGCATTCCATTGGGATCTTAATGAGAATTATGTTGGGTGGATTATCAAACGGAGTGGGTGTGTAACAAGCAATTCAGACTTCAGTGTTGAGGCAGTGGATGGCTCCACATATATGTATTAAACTTGCTGTGATCTGACAGTGGGTGATCGGGGGTCGGCGCGGACCACTGATCTGATCTGATCTGACTGGACAGCCTGCAAAAACACAGCTTTTCACTGTACATGTGACAATAATAAACATATACCCAAACCCTTGAAGTGAGCTGTGAATTCCCTATCCCAGATTTGATAATCTAAGTTGTATCTGCATGTAGCAATTAATAATGTAGGAGTGTATCTTTAAACAAGCTAAAGTACATTTTGGCACACTACCAAATGCCTGTTCTCCGACCGCATTAAGGCACGGGTCCAGAATCGCATTGTAGAATAATCAGCAGACGATTGATTGGGCACAGCAGCTGAGAGACTCAACTCCCAAATGACAGACGGTTTGGGGGGAAATACACGACTGGGTTTAGATTCGAAGGCAGAAATAACTTCATTTTTGTTCGGGCGAGGGGAAAAGCCGGTGAATGGAAATGGCCAAATCTGTAGAGAAATTAAAGAGATTACTACATAACACCGTCTGAACCATAGTTGGACACGTTTTTAAACCTGCTCAGAGCTAACTGAGTAATATGGTCCCATTAAATTTTCTGTGTAGATGCAACACTGAAGAAGGGTCCCGACCTAAAAAGTCACGTATCCATTTTCTCCAGAGATGCTGCCTGACCCGCTGAGTTACTCCAGCATTTTGTGTCTATTTTAGGTATGATCCAGCATCTGCAGTTCATTTTTATTACATTATGCTCCATACACTGTTTCCTTTCTCACTACACTACCTGTTGCATTTGTGTATTGTTTTGATTGTAATCACATGTGGATATTTTTACCTGGATAGCATGCAAAACAATATTCTTCACTGTAGAGAAGGAGTGGGTGATGGTTCGGGTCAAGACACTGATGCAGAGGTTGACTGGTTGAAAGTATATGGGCGTCTAGGATGTGGGAGGCTTTATAAAGGGCAGTAGCAAGAGTTCAAGAATAATGCTGCATTACTCTATGCATCTTGATTGGCACAATGTTGGCAACAGGTAATGATTATGAAAAGAACAGGAATATATTATTGTAGCCATGATGTTATGGGTTTATTTGTATTTCAGCATTGAAAGTCGATGTCAGTTCTATGCATTGATGTGCATTGATGTGAAATATGCCAGGAAATCCAGTGCTTTTAAGAATTGTCAAGAAAAGTTGAAACTCTTAGAGTCAGAGTCATACAGCGTGGAAGCAAGCCCTTCGGCCCAATCTGCCCACACCAACCTACATGCCCCATCTGCACTAGACACACCTACCTGCATTTGGCTTGTATCCCTCGAAACCTTTCCCATCCATACACCTGTCCAAATGTGTAGGAAGGAACTGCAGATGTTGGTTTACCCTGAAGAAATACACAAAATGTTGGAGTAACTCAGTGGGACAAGCAGCATCTCTGGAGAAAAGGAATAGATGGCATTTCGGGTTGAAACCGTTCTTCAGACTGAGAGCCAGAGGAGTGGGGAAACTAGAAGTATAACAAGGTACAAAGAACAAATGAATGAAATGTATATCAGGGTCGGCTCTTGAGGTATATCTGCAGATTTCAACGGTAATTGTATTAATTTTGAGCCTTCCCTGAACCTCCATTTGTCATTTCAATAAAAGCAAAATCTGCCATGCATAAATCGGACACTGACTTAAAATTACATTTTAAATTAAGCTAATTCAACAATTATTCCATGATATATTTAAGAATGAGAATGATAAGATGTGATTACAGCTGAAAATGTGTCACAAGAGAAAATCGTTGACTTTGAAGGTTGTGAATAACGATTTTAAAATATCAAAATATATCGATCTGCACAGATTATCTTGGACTTCCCTTTAGCCCAATGTCTGCCTCATGCACAGGCTTTCATTGTAGACTCTTCAATCATTACTTTGGACAAAGATTAATTCACAATCAGAGATTGACAGATTCTTGATTAGTACGAGTGTCAGGGGTTATGGGGAGAAGGCAGTAGAATGGGGTTGAAAGATAGATCAGCCATGATTGAATGGCGCAGTAGACTTGATGGGCCAAATGGACTAATTCTGCTCATAAATGAACAATCTTTCAAATTATACCTGTTAATGTCAAAAATAACATGGAAATTGCTGGAAATACATAGCAGGTTAGGCAGCTTTTGTGGGGAGAGATAAACAGATAATGCTCCAGGTCAGGATTGGATGCCTGTCAATGCCAAACTGATTTGTCTTAATTTTAGAGGCTTTCTCATTCAAATCTCTTACTTGACCTGACTTTCAGTTCAGCTTTGCAGTTGAACCTTGCCTTTAAAGCAGTATTATTTTAACAAGCCCAATGACAATGAGGAGTTGATGTGCACCAAATACATATACAAAAAGCTGGAGTAACTCAGCGGGTCAGACAGCATCTCTAGAGAAAAGGAATAGGTGATGTTTCTGGTCGAGTCTAAAGAAGGATCTCAACCCGAAATGTCACCTATTCAATCAATCAATCTTTATTGTCATCTTGCAAAGCAACAGTTGTACAGTGCAAAATGAGAAGACGTTTCCCAGGGAATACTGGAGCATCGCACATAAAACTTAAACATTTCACACATAAATAAAAACAATCCAGTCCTTGATAAAAACAAGACGAACAGTTCTTTATCCAGATAATTCCTTTTATCCAGAGATGCTGTCTGACCAGCTGAGTTACTCCAGCTTTTTGTGTCTGTCTTTATTTTAAACCAGCATCAGCAGTTCCTTCCAACACCTATTGTTTATAGTTTTGTGCAGGAATTGCAATCAAATTGTGAAGCACTTGAATCTCTAGCCTTTCAACAAAGATGGTGTCATACAGCATGGAAACAGGCCCTGCAGCCTACCATGACCATGCCAACCATCAAGCATCTGGCAATATTCATCCTACTTAACAGCACTCAGTCCAAGCAAAAAAGGTTGGCAAGAAATTTGATGGCGGAGTTTGTAGTGTTCTTCATCGTGTCCGGCCATCTTTAATATCACGTCTTTCCGGTCGTTCAGTGACGGTTGTCGGTCGGTGGTTGCAGAATTGGCTACTTTAGTCAGTGACTGTGGTACAGTTTCTGTCGCTAGCTTTGCCCGGGATGCGCCATGTGGAGGCTTCTGCTTACATCACAGTTGGTAGGGTCATTAGTAGGGAGCTGTATGCACTAGTGGATCTTCAAGGATTGGTCAGGGGAAGACACAGATTTAACACATTAGCTAAAAAAATACGAGGAGATGTGAGAAACAAAAAGTTCTTGCATTGAGGTGTTCGTTCTTAACTGAATGTTATGCTGGTGTCAGTAATACTGAGCATCATTTGTGATGGGACGTGTCAGAACGGTACATGGACACCTTTGAAAATGTAAAATAAAAGATCGTCACACAATTCTGGAGCAATATAACGGGACAGGCAGCATCTCCGGAGTTTTACAAAGATTAATAGAAATAACATTATATTTCATTGTACTTTGGATGACTGGGGTTGAACCAATACTCATGAATTAATGGCTTGTTGAAAGATATAACATTTTCAGATAATTGAGCGTTGAATTAGTTTAGTTTAGAGATACAGGGTGGAAACAGGCCCTTCGGCCCACTGAGTCCACACTGACCAGCGATCACCCGTACACTAGTTCCAGCCAACACACTAGGGATAATTTACAGGAACCAATTCACCTACAAATCCGCATGTCTTTGGAATGTGGGAGGAAACTGGAGCAGCCGGGAAACCCCATGCTGTCACAGGGAGAACCAACAAACTCCATACAGACATCACCTACAGTCAGGATCAAACCCGGGTCTAAGGCAGCAACACTACTGCTGCACCACTGTGCAGCCTCGAATGTTTCACTGAATTTGATTCCTCCAGGAAAACCCAAGGTATACATTATTGCTGCACTGGCAGAATGCTGAACAGTACACCTCATACTGAATGGACAGAGTGGCCTGCAGTTTAATTCACCAGCATGACAATAATGTTTCTTTCTTCTCTGGTTCCCTTGATGACAAACCACTCTTGCTGGGTATCGCTCCAAAAATGAAGGAAATCTCTGGTACCTTGTTCACTAATAATACTCTAAAACCATTAAAACACTGATTATGGTAATTTACATAATGCAATGTTTAATTATGTTTAAATTACCTATCTTCATCAACCCAGTTAAGTAAGGAAAAATGAAAGGACCTATTTTTTATTTTAAAGTACGTTATTTTCTAAAGATTTGAATGCATTGCTCAAATGTAGGAAAACGTTCATGTTTTATGATGAATCAGATTTGTCCTTTTACCCTTCACGGGACGGCTTTGATCTTTGTACAATTAGAGCACGATGTTCTGGTCATATCTCTACCTCACTGTAACACAATAGCTGTGATAGCAATAGCAACTGGAGCTCAGACTAGACGGGACAAGGCGAGCTGGGAAATCTTAGGCTGCAGATTATGTTGATTCAGTTCATCGGTACTCCCTTGACTAATGGTATTCTTGTATCTCCTTAAATATATAAGCCTGCAAAATACTGCAGCCAAAACAAATTGCGTGGTGCAGTTTGGAAATCAACATGCCAGCTATTTGTAGTTTAAATAGACAACTTGCCAATTAGAAGGATTAGGCCACTCGGCCCCTCAAGCCTGTTCTGCCATTCAATGAGATCACGACTGATCTAATAGTACCATATTCCCACCTATGTCTGGTAACCTGCTGTCTCTTTGCTTATAAAGGATTTATCTGCCCATGCCATGGTCATGGAGCACCTGAAACATGCTCCTCCATCCAGCACGACCTATGCCGACCAAAATCTCCCATCTATGCTAGTCCCATTGGCCGTGTTTGGCCCATATCTCTCTAAACATTCCTTTCGCATCCACATCTTTAAAAATATTCAAAGATTAGGCTTTAGTCACTCTTTGAGGAAAATAGTTCATGGTCCTCTCAAAGAAAAGGATATTCCCCTCTGTCTCTGTCTCCAATACTTTTAAGCAATGAACCTTAAGTTTAGACTCTCTCAAAAGTAGAAACATTCTCTTCAACCTGTCAGGACCGATCAGGATCATATGTATTTCAAGTAAGTGACTCCAATGCTTCTCAACTCCAGCAGATGCAAGCCTAGCATGTGTGTTAATGCTGAGTGTGGAGTATAGCAATCTAGTATTAATGACTGTCTCTTCCCCTTTCTCAATAGGAGCAAGTCGTTCCTGTTTTCTGCAGTGTACGCTGCTTTGATCTTTGCTGGGCAGTATTACATGAGAGAGAGAAGTAAGTTTGAGCTGCGAAAACCATTAGTCTTGTGGTCTCTGAGCCTCGCTTTGTTCAGGTGAGTGACCGATGTTTATGTGGCGGTTTCTGATCGCTTGTTCACCTGCCCCTAGAATGTGATGTGTGAACGTTTGAACTCTTTTTCCACTGAACTTCCAACCTCGGAAATTCAGAGGGAAATGAGGATGTTGAGGCAAAATCAAACGTGAAATTAGGCCTGTGGATGTGGAAAGTAATGGGAGAGTCTAGACACTTTTGAGTTTTCTGTGTTACTCCTTCTGTGAGTGAACAGTGTTTGTCATTATTCAGGACACCTCAGTTGAAAATGTCGCTGGAGACAAAGTTTGGACTTTGCACTATTGTTGACATCTCCTGGGTGACCTGGAGGATAGAGAAACAACATCGATATTATGGAGTGGGAGTAATGTACCAAGAGGTTTGTGTGAAATTGGTCAACTCCAACTTCCCGACACTGGAGATGTCAACATTGCACAAATAAGTATCTATCCTAACTCCGCTTCGGCAGCAGCAAGATCAGGAAAAGTCCCATGGTACTGAAGTTGGGACTCAACTCTTTAGCAAAGTGTGCGGAGATCACCTAAGAGTTTTGCTGAGATGCGATTGCATTTCATGAAACCAGTTAATTCTAATAACTTCTGCAATGGAACTAGAATTTTTCAGGATGAGCGATATTCTATGTGCAGTCCAGTAACTGTTGAAAAGGTTGTAATAAATATGCTATAAAGAATAAAGGAACTCAAACATTTCTCAATGGAAGTTATGGATAGGGTGTTAAACACAAACCTCGGAGAGAAAAATAATCTGTAACACATTGGCATACAGCATTGGAGAACTAACACAGAGAGCCATTGTTTCATTAAATCTCCTACGTAATAACTTAATAGTTTATCAAATCTTGCAGGAAAATAACCCTCTCTTGGGTCTCAGGTAACATGCGAATATGAAGTTAACAATTCAGTCTGACATTTGAACTGCCATTAAATAATTGGTGTGTAGGCATTCTCAAGTGATTGTTCCTGCTTCACAATGGATGATAATCACAAACTAATTATACGCTGGACTAGTTTCACATTCCACTTCATTTGGCTGCTTTTATAAATATTGCACAAACACATGCAGTTCGCTCTACACTAGCTCTTGATCATCTTCAAGGAATGATCATAGCTGGATTTGTCACATGGAATTGATATGATAAAAAGTAGATCATTTCACCAAAACTAAACTTTTCAATGAAGCAAATGAAAGCACCTGGGAGTGTACTACAGAAAGAGCAGTGGAATAAGATTCAGTGACAGCACTCAAATGAGAATTGGATAAACACTTGAGAGACACTGATGCAGCAGTAGAGTTGCTGCTTTACAGTGCCAGAAGCCCCAGGGTTCAATCCTGACTACAGGTGCTTGTCTGTAGTTTGTACATTCTCCCCCTGACCTGCGTGGGTTTTCTGACGGGTTCTCTGGTTTCCTCCCACATTCCAAAGATTTACAGAATTGTAGGCTAATTGGAATGGTATAATTGTAAATTGGCACCAGTGTGCGTAGGATAGTGTTAGTGTGCGGGGATCGCTGGTCGGCGTAGACTTGGTGGGGCGGAGGGCCTGTTTCTGTGCTGTATCTCTAAACTAAACTCGGCAGGGCTGTGTAGAGAAAATGGGGATGTGTGACTAGCTGGGATGCTCTTGTATAGAGCCAGTATGGATTCAAGGGGTCAAATGGCCTCCCTCCGTGCTGTACCGATTCTGTTTTGTCATGAAGACCGCTTGCTTCAGATGCAATGGATGAGAAACAATCTACAGAATGTGTTACATTTGCAAGAGGTTGCTTCTATGTCAGCACTGGAGAGATTCAGCAAATGCTGGCCTGTTATAAAAATAAGCCAAAGATGAACATTTTCAACAGCAAGCAACAACATGTAAACAAGAGAGGGCAGAAATGGGATTTGTTGGTTAAGGATTGGCCTTTCCCTTGTCCTGTAGGATATGAGCAACAGAGCTCGATTTTATTTGCAGCTATGTTGTTGTTTTACAATTACCAATATTAGCATTTTCTCTCAGGCCAATCCCCAATGTAATGTGAATCCCTGTTCAAACACCAGACCTTGTAAAATCTCATTACACTTTGACAGAATGAATTTGTGAGATTAACCTTTCACAACCTAAAGCTGAAAATCGCAAACGTTGGCTCCAAGCATCTACAACACATTCAGACACTGCAAAACAGAACACTTTCAATTGATGGACCTTGGGGTAAATTATCCTCCAACATCCAGTTTTATGTCAAAAAGAAACATGTAGACACAAAATGCTGGATTATCTCAGCAGGACAGGCAGCATCTCTGGATAGAAGGATTGGGTGACGTTTCGGGTCAAGACCATTATTCCCAACCCGAAGCATCACCCATTCCTTCTATCCAGAGATGCTGCCTGTCCCGCTGAGTTACTCCAGCTTTTTGTGTCTATCTTCGGTTTAAACCAGCATCTACAGTTCCATCCTACACAGGTAATACAGATCCTAATGATTGGAAGAGCGTTCTTGACGGTTGTCAAAGGTTATGGGGGAAAAGGCAGGAGAATGTGGTTGAGAGGGTAAGGTAGATCAGCCACGATCAAAGGCCAGTGCAGACTCGATGGACCGAATGGCCTAATTCTGCTTCAATGTCTTATGAACATAATTAAACTGTATTTGGATCTGGATGGATGGATGGAGTGATGTGATTTGTTTTCTCTGCCTGTTAATGCAGCTGTTCCACAAAGGTTTTTAGGTTAAGATGCTGTGATCCTAAATATAGTATAGAAATCCCAGTAGCAGGCCATCTGACAGTTTTGTTCCTGTAGCCACGCGGAAAGCAACAGAATATTAGTCTGTTCTGATGTAACACAGGGTGACAATGTCTAGAATGGTAAACACATAGTAAAAGACACACTTTGACTTATAAGTGCCAGTCACGGAAATAATATAAGTGCCAGCTAGAGTCACAGAGTCGTACAGCACACTAGGATAGTGTTAATGTGCAGGGATCAATGGTCAGGGCAGACTCGGTGGGCAGAAGGGCCCGTTTCCGCACTGTATCTCTAAACTAAACTAAACCAAATCAAGTCTGAAACAAAAACTAAGTCTGAAGAAGGGTCTCGACCCGAAACGTTGCCTATTTCCTTCACTCCATAGATGCTGCCTCACCCGCTGAGTTTCTCCAACATTTTTGTCTGCCTTTGATTTTCCAGCATCTGCAGTTCCTTCTTAAACAAATAAACTCAATCAGCACCAGTTTGTTTTTGCATTCCATCTTGGTTGCGATTTTCAGTTTATGTGTCTTTGTCACATTTGATAAAAACTCATTGCAAAACCTGCGGATATAAAGTGCAACAAAATCCCTGTTTCAGAACAAGTTAATGCTCGTGCTTTAATAAGGCACTTCATCAGGCCAGGACTCAGACATTTGCAAATGTATTTAGCTCCCTCTGTTTATAATTCCTCTTGAGTGACTGCTTGAAGCCCTTTTGGATAATGACTCCTTTCACAGGCAATGTATTCACAAATGCAGACCAGAGACTGCAATCAACCAAGACCCTCGAGCTATCGTTTATATGGATTGTGCAAATTCATTCATGTTGAAGCTTGCATCTGGGCTGACCGTAGTGTTAGGTCAAGAGAATTATTCACAGCTTGATGTTCTACGTACGTCATGAGGAAGCGGATTGATCCCAACATGGCAGGTCAGGGGCGACACAGTGGCACAGCGGTAGAGCTACTGCCTTACAGCACCAGAGACCCGAGTTTGATTCTGACTACGGGCGCTGTCTGTACAGTGTGTGTACGTTCTCCCTGTGATCACGTGGGTTTTATCTGGGTGCGCCAGTTTCCTCACACATTTCAATGACGTGCAGGGTTGTAGGTTAATTGGCTTCTTTACATTGTCCCCAGAGTGTAGGATAGAACTAGTGTACGGGTGATCGCTGGACGGTGTGGACTTGTTGGGCCAAAGGGCCTGGTTCTACATTCAATCACTAAACCAAACATGGCAAGTCACTTCGAAGCATCGGGGAAATACTGGAAGTTTCAGAGGCTCACGTTCAGAGCACAAAAGAAGAATGTTTCTTAATATTATGGCTGCAACCTTGTGAGAGGAGGTGTTTGCTTGTGTGAGGTCCATGAGATTCTTGAAATGCAGAGTTTGTGGAGTTAAGGCTGCCCCTTGCTTTGTGTAACACTGTGTATCATTCAACACAGCAACTAATGCAGAAGGAGATTACAGTTTGATCTGTGTACCGTCAGTGAAGTGAAGCTAATTATTGGAGTTACCATTTCCTTGCAAATGTGCATCCAACTGTCGGGATCGTACTTGAGTATGAGATCTGACAAGTCTATTCGAAGGTGAAACACAGGCACAAATATTTCAGTGACTATTGTACTGGCCCTGACCGTCAGTCTGACCGGTGTTGGAAACTTAGCGTTACTTCACACCAACTTGCGGAAGTCTTTGTTCAACCTTTGCTTCTCTCTCGGCTGCCGGGGGTACACGCACACACACACGCACACACACACGCACACACACACGCACACACACACACACACACACACACACACACACACAAATACATACACACAAATACACACACACACACACACACACACACACATACACACACGCACACGTACACACACACACACACACACACACACACAGAATACACACGCACACACACACACACAAATACACACACACAAATACACACACGTATACGCACACACACACAAATGCACACACACACACACAAATACGCACACACACACAAATACATACACACACACACACACACATACGAATACACACACACACACACACACAAATACATACACACAAATACACATACAGACACACACGTATACACACACGCACACACAAATACATGCACACACACAAATACATGCACACACACATACATACACACACACAAATACATACACATACACACACATGCATACATACACACAAATACACATACACATAAAGACACACACACACTCACTCTCACACAGAGCGACCTTACGTTGTTTCAGCTGTGTCAAGCGATGACCAAACTATCTGTTATATTAGATTCTTTGAAGCTTTCACCAGTGAGTTTTCCATTAAGTGAAATACAATATTCCCTGAGGCCACCAAACAAAAAGAAAAAGTTGTCCTGGGAGAACACAATATCATTTAGTGAAGTTATTAAAGGTATGAGTTTTCTCCAAGTAACCAGATAGTCGTGTTGGCTACCTGTTTTTTAGTAGTTGTTCTATAGAGAATGTGGATGCTTCTTTTCCCAGTTAAATACTGGAATAGTGAACCAGTTATCTTTGTTTCTCATAATAGGTGTCGTCAGAGGTAAATTTTGAGTCAAAATGAAGGATTAGGTCATAACGTTATTGCATCACTAAGACCACTGATTCTCATCTCTCTCTCTTGTTTTGATTGAAAGATACAGCATGGAAACGGGCCCTTTGGCCCACCGTGTCCACGCTGACCAACGATCACCCGTTCACACCAGTTTTATGTTATCCTACTTTTTCATTCGCTAGCAACACACTGGGGCAATTTTACAGAACCCAATTAACCCACAAACATGCACAGATCTATCAGATCTCCCCTTAGCCTCAGATGCTTAAAAAAAAATCCATGTTTGTTCAACTTCTCCCTGTAGCTAATACTCTCCAAAGCCTCCACATCTGACCTGTAGTGAGGTGACCAGAACTGCACACCATACTCCGAATGCAGCCAAACAAAGATTCTACAAAGCTGCAGCATGAGATGGAATCCACTGAGCAAGTAAAGGGAACAATTAATATGTACATAGCTTTATGGAAAATAAACTGATACAATGTTGGACGTCACATTGAATAGATCAATTTTAAATTAAAAAAAACTCTAATCCACCAGACATATAATCCTGAAACGTATCTACCACAACTCAACTCAAAGAATGGAAATTTGGATCTGCTGTTTCTTTACCGAACTCAGTTATAATCCAGCAGTTCCACTGTGTGGCTTCTGATAAACTTGCATCAGTAGAAAGGTACAGATGGCTGTGAAGTTCAGATGGTGCATTGGGAAATAGATGATATTAAAAATGTCAAAAAAGGTTAAACATATTAGCAGCACACAAATTTACCCCATTAGTGTATCATCTATTCCCAATTATAGATGAACTAGGGAATGGACTATATTGAAATACTGTGACAATGATGGTGAGAATGTATTTTTCTTCCCCACAGTATACTTGGTGCTTTCAGAACAGGATGGTACATGTGGCACGTCCTTTACACCAGTGGCTTCAAGCAATCTGTGTGCGACCAAAGCTTCTACAATGGACCTGTCAGCAAATTCTGGGCATATGCATTTGTCCTGAGCAAAGCACCAGAACTAGGTGAGATAAAGAACGTCACAAGAACTCTTTCCTTTGCAACACCTTTATTCCAATTTTGAACATTTGAAGTTGAGTCCTGTCAGAACTGTCATCCCATTCTGTGCAGCTCAAAGCTCCCTCTTGGCAAGCAAGAATGAACAAACTGCACTTGATTAGATACTGAAGATAGACACAAAAAGCTGGAGTAACTCAGCGGGTCAGACAGCATCTCTGGAGTAAGGAATAGGTGATGCTGAGTTACTTTAGCTTTTTGTGTCTACCTTCGGTTTAAACCAGCATCAGCAGTTCCTTCCTACATACTTGATTAGATACCTCTGGGCTTGGGTTGTAGTCAAAGATTATACCTCTCTTCTGACCTCTCTAAGCAAGCTTGATCTTACTTATTTTAAAGGTGAGACAAGCCTTGAATTTACGGTGTTGCACCATTTTCCTTTGCAATTAATGCAAAAGCATTAGCCTGAGATTTTTGATTAAAAGCTGCCAAAGACTATTATTAAGGAAACATTTTTTCACACGGAGAGTTGTGAATCTGTGGAATTCACTGAAGGCAGTGGAGGCCAATTCTCTGGAGGCTTTCAAGAGAGATAGATCTCTTAAAGATAGAGTCAAGAGATATGGGGAGAAGGCAGGAACAGGGTACTGGTTGGGGATGATCAGCCATGATCACAGTGAATGGCAGTGCTGGCTCGAAGGGCCGAATGGCCTACTTCCTGTACCTATTGTCTATTAAAATACGATAAATTCGGTCCTCACCCGCTGAGATTCTCCAACATTTTTGTCTACCTTCTGCTTCTGTCTGCTGAGTTTAGATGAGGGGGGACCTTACTGAAAGAGTGAATGTGGAGAGGATGTTTCCACTAGTGTGAGAGTCTAGGACCAGAGGGCATAGCCACAGAATAAAAGAGATGTACCTTTGGAAAGGAGATGGGAAGGAATTTATTTAGTCAGAGGGTGGTGAATCTGTGGAATTCCATGCCACAGACGGCTGTGGAGGCCAAGTCAATGGATATGTTTAAGGAAGCGATTGACAGATTCTTGATTACTAAGGGTGTCAGGGGTCATGGGGCATAGGCAGGAGAATGGGGTTGAGAGGGAAAGATAGATCAGCCATGATTGAATGACGGAGTAGACTTGATGGGCAAAATGGCTGAAATCTGCTCCTCAAACTTATGACCTTATGAGATTTGCTGAAATGTCTGATGCCTTCTATTGCAGGTGACACAATATTCATCGTGCTACGGAAGCAGAAGCTGATATTCCTGCACTGGTATCACCACATCACAGTGTTGCTCTACTCCTGGTACTCCTACAAAGACATGGTGGCAGGAGGTGGCTGGTTCATGACTATGAACTACGGTGTCCACGCCTTCATGTACTCGTACTTCACGCTCCGCGCGGCTGGCTTCCATGTGCCACGCCGATTTGCCATGCTTATCACCCTCACCCAGATCATGCAGATGGTCATGGGGATGCTGGTCAACGTGTTGATTTATATGTGGATGGAAGAGGGCCTGTGCCCTTCTTTCTTTGAAAATATCATCTTGTCCTCCATTATGTATTTTAGCTACTTCCTCCTCTTTTGCTGCTTCTTCTACGAAACTTACTTGAGTAGAAAGAAGCGTTTAAAGGCCGAATAAGCTCAAGACCGGGAATGGAATGAATGGAATAGTGTCAGGCATGGATGCTGTTAAGATTTTCGTCCAAACGGTTTAAGGTGACTTGACACCAGCTGTGGATTGACGTAGATTTTGATAGGATCACACTCTTCCATGTTCATGTTCCACACTGCTCTCTCCATTAGATGGTGTTGGCTGGCACCACATGCTCCTGGATACCACTGATGGTATCCCACAATGTTTGAGACCAGAACCCTGTCCTTTCCTTGTTTTCGAATAAGCCATGTGATGTTGAACCAGAGCAGAGAGCAGTAAAGTGGAGGTGAATGGGACCATGCCCGTAGTGCATGCCAAAGAGCTCAGCCATGGTTGTGGAGTGTTGGGTTGGAGGTTCTGTAAGAAGTCCTGGTTGTTTGATCTGTCTGAGCTTCCCCCTGTGTATTACTGCAGTAAGATCACAAGGACAAAGGACAGAGGCTATTGGAAGTATATCATATGTAATACTAATTCAACACAAAGTTACTTTTGACCTTTACTGGGCTCGTACAAAACTTGCTGAACAGTGCGTGGAGGGTCACAACACCTCACATTCTCCCTAGACGTAGAGACACCATTAGTGTTTGGATTTAACACTAGTGTTGGTCCTATTGACTGCACATATCTTCAGGAGGTAACAAAGTTAGCACTTGGTAAGTTGATCATTTTACCAGAATCTAGAAGACCTAGCCATGGAGGTATTTATTCTATTTATACAATCAAAAGGTACAAGGTGGTTCTTCCTTTGTCATGTACACTGTTGCCTCTAATGAGTAGGTTTTTAACATAATATTTCAAGGAACCAAATCCCATTATATACAGCTGCACCTTGATTATTAAATAGTAAGCTTTTTAAATTAACAGATGGCAGTGGGATAGAAAGTAGTTAAATATATGTTTTTATTTTAATAGCTAGACTTTATTGAATTTTAATGAAATTGCTGCGAGCAGTGATTGTTAGCAGTATTAGTACAGAAATGCTTAGCACATTCCTTCGTCCAGATTTTATCTGGAGAAAGTTAACCAAATTGAAGTAAATGAACAAAGTTCCATCAAAACTGTAGGATGGACAATTATTTGGAAGCACGGAGTCAGCAGATATATCATATATCACCAACAATAATTTGTAAACCTCAGTATTGCACAGTCGACATGTATATTCAAAACATTAGATTGTCATCTTCTAGAGTAAACAAAATCCTTTGGTTAAGCCAACGCCATTCTGAATATATTTTAATGTTAATCACAGCACACTGTTCTCTCATTATGAGGGTCAATTATTTTATAGTTATTGAACTTGGTGTCTCAGTTTAGTTTTGGTTATACATTTTTGTGCTTCTTCGATAAGTTTGTTAAATGTGTCCTTTGGTCTAAATCATTACCTGTGCATTGACGAACTCCTGGTCTGTTGAAGGCTTAATACATCGTTTAGATTGGAGATTCATCAGAAAAGACAACAAAGCATTGTTATTCCTACTGGGATATTCCTTGGCTCACGAAGGATGAGATGCATGGATCTTACCATGTACCTAACACCCTCCTCAGTACCGGGGTGCTGAAGGGGAGCTCGGCTTTGCTGGGTGGTGTAGACGCTAGCTCTGTCAAGCGAGAACCAGTGACCGAGAGAAAAAAACAGTGGTAGAGCAACTTAGTGTTTCAGACAGCATTTGAGGAAGAGAAATGCACAGACAACATTTCGGGTTGCATCGGTCTAAAGAAGGGTTCCAACCGGAAACGTCATCTGTCCATATCCCTCACCGATGATTCCTGACCCGTTGAGTTCCTCCAGCACTTTGTTTTTGGCTCAAGATTCCAGCTTCTGCGGTCTCTCGTGTCTCGATTGCCACAGATGGCTGTGGTGGCCAGGTCAGTGGATACTTTTAAGGCAGAGATTGATAGATTCTTGGTTAGTACGGGACTCGGGTGTCACGCGGAGAAGGCAGGAGAATGGGGTTTGGAGGGAGAGATATATCAGCCATGATTGAATGGCATGAGTAGACTTGATGGGCCGAAGTCGGGCATTGTTGTCCATTGCACAAGTTGTAGTCTGAATTCAGCTTCACGCTCTCAAGAATTCCACCAGACCAACTTCAAGCAGAGATGTAACTACAGCATTTTAACAAAAGGAGTTTTTTATTAAAAAATCAACAAGAGTGGGGGGTGGAGGGGGAGGGGGGGGGGGGGGGGGAGCACACACATTCTTACTGGAATTCATTGCAAACCTGTCCTTTGTACTCTATAAACCTGAAACAGTTGCAAACTTTACAGGTTATTAATAGGAATGCTAATAGTTGGATAGTGTTGGACCCTTTCCCCAGCTCCCTACCCCCTTCAACGCTAGCACCCACCCTCTGGGCCTTTTAGTAATCCTGCTGTTACTTCAGTTGTGCCGCTATGAGTTCAGAAAAGACCTCTTGTCTAACTTTGTGAGTAGTTAGTTAGTTAGTTATTTTGAATAGCTTTCTATTCATAGTGAAATGTGGTAGTTTTAATTGCTATGAATTACTTTCATTGAGAAACGATTGATTAATTGTTTGAAGTAATGAGCAAGGGAACAATGACTGGATGCAGTTAAAATTGTGTAAGTGTTTGTGTGTCTGGGACTGTGTGAATAAAGGAATTTGCATTCTCAGCCAACAGTGAGAGAATGAAGAATATTGAAAAATAGAATGTGCGTAGAATAATTTATCAATGTAAATAAAGGCGATAAATATTTGCACCTGGAATCCTAAAAATGGTCTATGGTTCACTGTAATCACCTGGGCTTTAGATCATTTTTAGTAGCTGCTGAGGCACTGAATAATTATAGGAAGGTTGAAGAGATTCAAGAATAAAAACATGAAATGTAGTAAAACAGGCAGCATCTGTGAGCAAGCATAATTCAATGACGCTTGGAAAACAGTTCCGAATCATTTACCTTGTTTCTCTTTCCACAGATACTGCCTGATCTGATGAGTGTTTCTGTCATTTTTGGTTCCTGTTTTAAATTCCCAGCAACTACAGTTTTTTGCTCTGATGCATACATATGTGCATTTAATATTTGACAGTATTTTAGGTTCCTTCCTTGGGTAGTATTTCTTTATGTTCAACTTAAGTGGAAAAAAAGCTTTAAAAACTTGTTTATTTTTACATTAAAAAAGATAAGAAAACTGGAAAAAAAAAGCTTTGATACAGAGCTACTAGATTTTATTTTGTAATTTTGTTTTAAACAGGGCAGTTGGAGCGTTTAACCTGAACGCTTTAATGTGCTCCCATCTCATTAAGTCCCATCGTGTGTCCATTGCTGAGCCCTTTTGTTTTAAGAAGAAACGCATTAGTTTCATTATTCTTTCTGCTCTGAGAATGTGGATTTCTGTTTCCTCAGCTCAATTATTGTCTTGGGACCTGAGCAGTAACAGGAAGATGGGAAAGCAGAACTTGTGGTCTAATTGCACCGAGACTCCAGGTGGACTTTATCCAAGCCAGGTGGTTTGCAGTGCAGTTAATTTGTTCCTTCATGGGATGTTGTCGGAATGTGGTAAGGTCAGCATTTATTATCCACTGAAGATAGACACAAGAAGCTGGAGTAACTCAGTGGGTTAGCAGCGCATATTATCCACCTGCTCAATCCCTCATCTGATTATTTCTTTCGGCCCCTCACATTGAGGCTACCACGTTGATGGGTTGATTGGGTCAGTATAGTTTGTGCTCAACATAGAAAATAGGTGCAGGAGGAGGCCATTCGGCCCTTCGAGCCAGCACCGCCATCCATTGTGATCATAGCTGATCGTCCCCTATCAATAACCCGTGCCTGCCTTCTCCCCATATCCGTTGAATCCACTAGCCCCTAGAGCTCTATCTAACTCTCTCTTAAAATCCATCCAGTGACTTGGCCTCCACTGCCCTCTGTGGAGGCCAACTCTCTGGGTGAAAAAGTTTTTTCTCACCTCAATCTTAAATGACCCCTTTATTCTAAGACTGTGGCCCCTGGTTCTGGACACCCAACATTGGGATCATTTTTCTTGCATCTAGCTTGTCCAGTCCTTTTATAATTTTATATGTTTCTATAAGATCTCCCCTCATCCTTCTAAACTCCAGTGAATACAAGCCTAGTCTTTTCAATCTTTCCTCGTATGACAGTCCCACCATCCCATGGATCAATCTCGTGAACCTACGCTGCACTGCCTCAAGGATGTCCTTCCTTAAATTAGGAGACCAAAACTGTTCATAATACTCTGGATGTGGTCTCACCAGAGCCCCACACAGTGACTGAGTAAGTAGGCACAATCGCTTAAATAATTGTACAGTAACAACATTGCATATCGGGTCATATGTACAGGTAGAGAGTGGGGTGGAAAGAAAGTTCTCTAGAGTATTTGAATGGAAACATGGCGATCCATGTATAAGCCAACCTGGACAAGAACAACAGCTTTTCCTCACTTAAGTAGATTAATGAACCAGATGAGGTTTTTATGGTAATATGGGAGATTCAATGTCACTGTTACTGCCACCAACTTCATCTTTAATAAGGTATTTTAATTATCCTTATTCCATGGCTGATGTTGTAGGATTTAAACTCGTGTCCACAAGCCAGTTGTCCAATCCTCCCCAGTAACCTTTGTGTCACCATAAGCAGGAGGTGTATGTCGATACTGCTAAAGGGAGGAGGAAATTTTAATCCAACACATTGTTTGAAGTTAAATCCCCAAGACAAGTTAAAACCAGTGAAGGCAAGTTCAGACAAAGCACATTCAAAGTGGTTCACATGTCAGGTAGTGGAGACTGAAAGTCTTTCGGGATATCATGAGCAAGAGCATTTAGTGCCATTTTAGTTTTAAATCTTTTTAATGCAACGATAGAGTGGATAAATATAATATTTTCAATAGCCAGTATATATTGAAGTGTTTAATTCAATTTGTTTTATAATCTACACAGAAATTAATTCATTTACTGGATTCATAAGTTGAATAGTAATGCAGCCAGAAAGCAGGTTTACAATATGTTTTCTGTAGCCTCATCAGGAGCTGTCACAAGAACAGATCCCACAGTTAAAACATCCGGTATTTGAATTGTATCCTTGTATAAGATCAACTTAATTTTATATATCTTTATCATTTTAAGGGAGGATTATGATTTGAAACACTTTCTGGACATTCAGTAACTATTGTATATGAATGCATTAAATACCAATTTACTAATAGTTTTGAGGTCAGTAGTCTGAGATTACATTTAATGGCAACAAAGATTAATGTTACAATAGGTTTAGAAGATGGCGAGTTGGATAAAATATACAGGGAGATAGCAGTTGTTTCAGTCAGAGTCAGTGCTAAAGTGACGACATAAATAGGTGCAACCTATTAAATAACTGTACAGTAACAACATAGCATATCAGCTCATATGTACAGGTAGAGAGGAGTGCAGAAAGGATGCTCTCGTGAGTAACAGGGGTTGTCCACATGTATTAGGCCTGGACTTCCTGAAGCTGGGAGGCACAGCAAGGGTTGGTGATTGGTGCCACCTTCTGAAGTAAGATTAGCCTCAGACCTGCTAGCTGGCCCATATTTTCAATGTGAATGAACATGGAACAGAAAAAGAAGCATTGCCATAGATCGTACTGAGGGTTGCAATGAAATGCAATTGCTACCAGCACTAGACAGCCAATATTTCTGAAAATGAGAAGCCATCACCTCATGCCAAATCACACATTTTGTTTACTCCTATGAAATATATATAGGGCAGATATTCACCAGGTTGCTAGCATCATATATGCAGCTTAGAAATGCCTATGTATTAGACTCTGCTTCCAAAAAATTGGTGCATCAAAATAGGTGCATATCATGTTGGAAGCAGAGTGTCACACACAGACACAGCCAAACACGCACATCTCTATCCCAATCACTTCATTGATGATTGCGTTTATAAGTGACTATATTGTATGTTACTTCATTGACTGTGGGGTTTTAGCCAATTCTGAATTTATACTTGAGTTAGTTACCCTTGGAATATGAAAGCCATAAATTGATCCAGCTTTAGTTAGTGTTTAGTAGTGAGTAGATTCACTGCCACCAAGACAAGAATTGTTTATTCATATTTCAGGATCTGGCATTGCTGTCAAGAGCAGCAAATCTTGTCCAGTGGTCAGTGACCATGAACGCAGTGGCTTGCTTGCCCATTCCAGAGGGCATTTAGGAGGCAACACACTGGTGTTAATATTACAGGCCAGACCAGGCTGATTCCTTGAGGGACATGCAGTTCTGTGGTCATCAATACTAATGGCAAGTGCTTTAAATTCCAGGTTAGTGGCAGCTGCCAGAGAGGGAGTTACTTGGATTTTTGTGATGTTAGTCCAGCCGTGAGTATTACAGGTCGTGGACTTTCACCGAGGCTGCCAAACATTAAATAGAGGTCTTTAATTGGGTTGGAGAAAGAGAAATGGAGATGATGTTTCTCTTTGCAGGTTAGATCAGAACTAGGGATGAGAGGTAAAAAATGTACAATTTAATCAGGGAGAAATCATTTGACTCCAAAGGGTAATCAAACTATGAAGCTTACCAGCACAAGGAGTGGTATTTTAAGAAGGAAGATAAATTTGTGATGGAGCAAGAAATATGTGAAGTGACCAAATGCCACATATGGGCAGGCGGGAACACAGATCAGGTATACTCTGCTTCTAAGCTGTAGATACTATTGAATTGGATACTTTATTGTCACATGTGACAAGTCACAGTGAAATTCTTTGCTTGCACACCCAAGGTATGCCAATAGCTGCCACATAAAGGGCGCTGAGAAAGTTACAAAGTATCCCAGGCCGTGTCCTCCTTTGTTCTTTCTCCCCATCCTCACGCTGAAATACCATGTAGTGCATTGTAATAGCAGGTGAATGAACGAAGGGAGAGGAAATGGCAGCTGAACATCTGGACAAAATATTGATCCAGCATAAAGCTTTAAGAAGCCACTCAGAGCTAACCCTTGCAGAAATGCACAGATCTAAATGTATTTCCCTCACATGTAATGTTTGCAGTAGGTGCATATATCTCACATGACCAGGGAGAGGATGAGAATTTTATACAAATCGATTAGTGTGGAATGGAAAGGAGATTTCAAAACTTATGCTGGAGAGAAAAAGGCATCTTTCCCAAAATCACTTACAAGGTATGGGGTTGTTTATTTTCCAAATTTGCAAAGGGAAAAAAACAGCACGGTTTTTCACAGTAGAAATTGGGGATAATTCAAATCGATAATAGCAGTTCATAAAGTGAGGGGTTTTCTCAATTAAAGTATCATTGGTGCTTTCTTCCCCCTGATTTACTAACCCCCAGCGATGTTGAAGCATCACAGCACTATCTTGTCCAGCAACTAAATGAAAAATGATGGCTTTGTGATTCCTGTTTACTTTCAACAAGCCTTCAGGGTCACGTTGAACAGGGATCAGTCTGGTCGTAAAACAGTTAGGATTGGAAGCGGATCTTAAAGCAAAATGAAAGAATACATTGAAATAGGAACGTGCTCAAGTTAAAACGTGACCCGACCACAACCAGACTAGCCCAAACCTGCGCACTGGATGTTCTTCCCTAGCGAACCAATTTGACCAGTGTTGTAAATATAATAATGTCAGACATGCTATAGATCTGTTTGTGGAGTAACACCGAATGTTAATCAAGAACAGGGACAGGTGCAATAATGCAGAGCAGATTGGCCAGACCTGAATGAAGTAGAGAGCCGGCCCATCACAGTCCGAGAAAAGCATTTCATTAGAACGTTCACCCGAGCAGGATACAATAGAGTTAGGTCCTGACAAGTTTGGGCTGGGTGGCTAGCTCCTGATCAAGGAAGACTTGGTTTCTCATGTTATGAACAGGTTATGCCTCCCCTTGTCTCGCTCCATGCTTCACCATGTGTGGGTGCAGTGGTAGAACAGACCTACTGCTGGCTTTCTTTCTGCATCAATTTCAATGTCTTGTCGCTCTTAAATGTGGATTTAATTGTTGAGTAAGGTTGTTCTCCACCTTTAGCCTAAATGTCGGTCTATTCCAGATGTGACCCAAGTTTACAGTGAATCAATAGAAATTCATAGTCGTTACGAGCAACGTTCGCCAAAATGGGGCAGAAATTTGTCATTGGTTGTAAATTTGTGTCTGTGAGGGTGTCGGCTACCAGTTGCACTCACTTCTAGCCCATTCTGCTCCATGCATTTTGTATCCATTGCACAGTATTCCAAAGGATTTCTCCTCTCTACACAAGAGCCAAATGGTCACAAATACTCTGGCAAACAGCAATGAATTCTGTTAATGTTCCTCGTCACTTGTGAGATGTTTCTAAACTTGTATATACTGTTTCATCTGTATCTTGATCACCTGTCTCACTTGGACATGGTTATCCCACACAAGGGAATAAAGAAACTCAAAAGAAAGAGCCAGTGTGGACAAAGGTATCTGGGCATTCACGACAAAATGTACATCTAGACCAGTGGTTCCCAACCTTTTTTTGGCCATGCCCCACCTAATCACCTCTAAAATCCTGATGCCCCCTGCCCCCCCATGTGGTGATATATAATTCTTCTCATTTCAATACCTTGGTTTAAACAAGCTTCAAAAGAACATGGTTCAATAAATAAGGTTCTCCCTTGACCTCGCGCGCTTCGTGCGATGTGCATGAAGAGCGATGGCGCGGTGATTATGTAATAACTACACAATAAAGACCTTTTTTACCCCCAAAAAATTATTTACTCAAAATAACATCTGAAACATAAACTACATATGTTTACCCGATGGCAAATCTAAAAAAAATAAAAATCGGAAATTTGGACCCAGACCTCCTCAGTTGCGCTCAATTGCCCCCCTTAAAAATCAAATTGCCCCCCTGTGGGGCGTATGCCCCACGTTGGGAACCACTGGTCTAGACTTAAATCCCAACCCAATCCAACTAGGGATTTACAGCTCTATCACTTTATTTCTTACAGTATCCAAGTTTTAAATGTATACCAAAGTCATTCCTGAAAGAAGTCAGTGTTTTGTTCAAATATTCGCTGTGACTAATTCCATTGCATCCTTACATCACTCACTGCACTAAGGCTCCAGTATTAGCCACCTGAGTAGCAGGAGTTGAGGGGAAAAAAAATCACAGCATTGCCCATCAGTGGTCACTTGCCCCAACCTTGTATGTGCCAAAAAAGGATAGAAATGCAGCATCAACCTGCTCTTATCTAATCCACAGCTACCATCCTTTCTCGGCTAACCTCTTTCAGACGATGCTGATACTCAAGAGTCTAGGTCTGACCTTCAAGTATTCAATGTGTCCATCTTCCAATGCAGCTGTTCCTCGTGACATGTCATCACGACTCTCTTCATAAGCAGCTGTCCACCATAAGGAAATCCTGACGTCGGTCAGAGTTTCTTGTCGTGCCCACACCGCAAACTACGAGGCCGCTGAGCTTGGGGCCCTTGCTTGCTTATTGACACCATTTCCACCCCACGTCCAGTGCAGTGCCTTAATAACTGGGGAGCAGAAACTGACACCAATAGATGGGAACTGTTCAGACATAAAACATGCCTCACCCATATCCACTTGGCAGTCCATGGAGCCATACGAAGTGATTGTCTACAGTCGTTTCTTTGAGAACTGCCTTTCCTAGTGTCTGGAAACAAGCTGATCCAACAGGTATTGTTTCATGGTGCCATCTCATTCCACAAAGACAGTGTCGTTTTTATTTTCCTTAAGTCTGCTTTTCAACGCAGTGTTCAAATGTATTATAAATGTACCAATCTTCTGTACATACACATTCTCTATGCATTTGTGTTTTAAAAAATGCCTACTTCATTGTCAATGTAATCATTAAAAATTTAAACAATTCCTTGAGTGTGCTTTATTTTAGAAAAGAAAATGCTCCAGATATTCTTGTTTTCCTCGTGTAGTGTAAATGTTAACAAATACTTAGCAGCAGAATCGAAAGATTACAGCAAGCTTACACCCCAGCCGTATGAACATTGACTTCTCCAATTTCAGGTAGTCCTTGCTTTCTCCGCCTTTCCCCTCCCCAGCTCTCCCACAGCCCACTGTCTCCGCCTCTTCCCCCCCCCACCCCACTTTAGTCTGAAGAAGGGTCTCGACCTGAAACGTCACCTATTCCTTTGCTCCATAGATGCTGCCTCACCCACTGAGTTTCTTCAGCTTTTTTATCTACAGCAAGCTGATAGTTCAGCCCACTCTGTCCATGCTGGTCAACACTACATGTTGGGTTAATGTCAGTTCCCAGTATTACGTTCAAGAGCCAAGAATGTTAGGAAGGAACTACAGATGCTGGTTGAAATGGATGCACACAAATGCTGGAGTATCTCAGTGGGACATGCAGCATCTCTGGAGGGAAGGAATGGGTGACGTTTCATGTTGAGACCCCCATGCAGTTTTACTCCAGAGATTTAACCAGAGCAGGTGTCTATCTTCGCCAAGAATGTTTCGTTGCCATATGAACTGACAACAGAACAATTGAATTCTTACCTGCAGCAGCATAAAAGGCCTGTAAATACAATACGCATAGTAATATATAACAAGCAGAAATACAATCAATTAATTGATTCCGCCTCAAGTTCCAAGTATTAGGTTCAGTATGGTAACTCAGTGTTTGAGCTGTACAGCATGGAAACAGGCCCTTCAGCCCACCTTGCACTTGCTGACCAAGATGCCCCAATAACACAATTCCGACCTGCTGTGTTAGGCCCATCTCCCTCTAAACCTTTCCCATCCATGTATCTGTCCAAATGTATTTTAAATGCTGCTATTGTCCCTCCTCAACAGCCTCCTCCTCTGACTGATTTTTCCATGTACCCCCTTCCGTCTATGTGAAAAAGTGGTCCCTCAAGTTCCTATTAAATCTTTCCCTTCTCATCTTGAACCTATGTCCTCTGATTATTGATTCCCCTGCTCTGGTTAAAACTCTGTGCATTCACCATATCTATCCCCCTCGTGATTTTATACACCACTGTTAGATCCCTATTCATCCTCCTGCACTCTAAGGAATAAAGTCCTAAACGGCCCAACCTCTCCCTGTAGCTCAAGCCCTCAAGTCCTGGCAACAGCAATGTTCTCAGCATTATGGACATAGCACCTGCAGCTTATGATTCTACCGCAGCTAGTTTTGAAATGCCCGACTTGTGCCCGGCTTTTTCCACACTTTTACTGGCAGCAGCGCGCATTTTAAAATGTGCTGCTTGCAAGAACAACAACAGCAAAGTCAGCATTCATGGTGTTACATAATTCAAAACATGATGTAAAGTGTCCGTACAAGGACATTTGACCAGAATCAGAAGCACGTTCGTACACACTTTCTATCAGTGATGCTGACCATCAAGGACTTCTCTGGCCACTCCAAGTACATTCACTGGAGTGGTGTGCCCCCTGGCCAAGCACACAGCTGCCAGATCAGACCTAAACTCGACCTCAGAATTACGAGGCAATCTCTTTGAAACGCACGGTTCCAGGAGGATGTGCACCCTCACAGGAAGCTTGGTGGGTAGGAAGTAACTGCAGATGCTGGTTTATACCGCATATGGACACAAAACGCTGGAGTAACTCAGCGGGTCAGGCAGCATCTCTGGAGAAAAGGAATAGGTGACTTTGTGGGTCAGTCTGAAGAAGGGTTCTGACCCAAAACATCACCCATTCCTTCTCTCCAGAGATGCTGCCTGTCCCGCTGAGTTACTCCAACATCTTCAGTGTACACCAGCATCTGCAGTTCCTTCCTACATTGTAATTGCATTTAAATTATGAGTACTGTGGCCCTCTACTGGTAAATCTGAAAATTACCCTAATTGAGATGGGCTTTAAGGCTTTGAAATGTCCTCGCAGTTTTTTTTTATATACATGCTAACTTTAGGCATATTCTATTAGAAGCTGGAATTTGTATATAACTTTGTAGTTTCTGCTGCTCTTAAGGAATACTGTCTTAAAATAGTTTCCCTTTGGCACCAGTACAATGGGAGATTGATGCCTCTATTTGCAAGACAGCCCTGAACACCCCCTGTACAATACATCCATTTAACACAATAGGATCCACTCATATATGTCCGACATTTCTGACCTATAATGCAATAAATAATTTACAGAATTGGACAAGAGCAGGAGAATGGACCCAAAGAGACTGCTCCACAAAGAGCCAACACAGACCCAATGGGCCGAATGGCCTGTGCTCCGCTGAAGCAACATTATGGCTAAAAGTAACTCACTCACATCCTACATCAAATTTTAAATGGAATATATATACTTTTTTTTAAATTCAGTAAACATCTTGCTGAATAACTAAATGGCATACAGTCTTTCAAAGATTCATTTATTGATATTTTGAAAAGTTCATTTGACACAATGTTCACAGACAACATGTTGGTTGGTTTCAAAACATATAAAGCCACTGATTTGTGATGGTTTGTGTGTTATTTTATGACACAATGTTGTAAACCTATTGCAATTACTTCTTTTACCAGTTCAAGTTGAAAGCCCTCACTGAAGACGCTGAATAAGGCTCCTCTCTGTCGAAGGGAAAGGTGGGCAGGAACTTGGGCTTCAGGAAGGTGCTGTCTGACCCATTTCTTTCCAGCTTTTCCAGACCAGCAGATCTTTGCTTTTGGCCTGCACAACCACAAATTTCCCAACGTGGTATCCATACAGCTGACCAATTCCATTATCCCGTCCCATTGACAGCAGCATCGAGAGGGAACCTGGGGCAGAAGATATACCAAAGAGGTGAAGGGTTTCCTAAGCAATGCAATCACCAACCTCTGTCTTAAGGGCCTGTCCCACTTACGCAACCTTTACAGGCGACTGCCGGTACCCATCATAGGTCAACCAATTTTTCAACATGTTGAAAATTCAGCAGCGACCAGAAAGACGCTACCACTCTTTGGAGACCGTTCATGACCATAGGAGACCACTCATGACCGTACAGGCGTGTCGCCTGTATGTATATATACGCGTATGTATATATACGCTGCTGTCTTTCTGTGCCATACCTTTAACACTAACCAGCGCGGGAGTTACAGCTAGAATGGAGAGTTAACAGTTGTTGAACTGAGGATTTTGATGTTGAACTAATGTATTAAACTGGCCAAACCCACTCCAAGCTTACAGACTCTCCAATTCTATAACAAATACTTCCATTCAATCTCATGAAGATAAGCAAAAGCAAAAATGTTGGATTCCCCCCTGTAAATTGTCCCCACAGCCTGTGCTGCCGTTTAGCATCTGTCAGGATGGCAAGGAAAGATTAGGCAAGTCCTTTATAAGGGACACGATACTCTCAATAGAGCATCTTCAGTTTACTGAACCGACATGGCATCACAACCCCAATTTTCCTGCTAAGATTCAAACGATTTGGCTAAAAATATCTGCAGGGCTTACCTGGTTTGTAGATTTTCAGAGACTTTTTACTCAGACTCCTGACAATGTTCTCCACAGCCACAGCGGCGTGTAGTCCCGCATGATAAGCCATTTTAGGCTCTTTGATATCTGCACAGTCACCTATTGCATAAACATTTTCCATCCCACTGATCTGCAAGTGCTCATTGACCAGCAGAGCACCATTCTCTGCAAGCTGATTGTCTGTGGGAAGAAAGGTAATCAAAACACAGATTCCAGTCACTAAGCTCATTTATTTTGGGGACAAGAGTCCAGGTCAAACATTCATTCGATGCAATGGCGGGCAAAACAAATCTATAGCTACAGTGCCAGGATCAAAACCCAAAATGGAAAGAAAGCGAAGGGAAGGTTGTTTCTGACACATGAGCATCATTCAGCAAAGTGATAGGAGCAGAATTAAGCCATTCAGCCCATCAAGTCTACTCCGTCATTCAATCATGGCTGGTCTATCTTTCCCTCCTAACCCCATTCTCCTGCCTTTCCCCATCGCACCCCCCTCCCTCCGATACCGGTGGAGGAGAGAATCCTTGATTCAAACTCACTGCATGTGGCTGTATTTAGACAATAGGAGTAGGCCATTTGGCCCTTCGAGCCACCACCGCCATTCAATGTGGTCATGGCTGATCATCCCCAATCAGTACCCCGTTCCTGCCTTCTCCCCATATCCCCTGACTCTGCTATTTTTAAGAGCCCTATCTAGCTCTCTCTTGAAAGCATCCAGAGAACCTGCCTCCACCGCCCTCCGAGAATTGGAGGATTGTGTTCAGTTTTGGCTGCCCTGCTATAGGAAAGATGCCATTAAGCTGGAAAGAGTGTGGGGAAGATTTACGAGGGTGTTTCCAGGGCTCGGGAGCTTGAGCTACAGGGAGGGGTTGTGCAGGCTGTGTTGGGGTTGGCGAGAAGGGTCAAGGTAGGCAATCGATGGAAGCAGGTGAAGAGGGATGAGCAAGTGGAGCCAGGTTGGAAAGAGCTTACGTCTTCTGCAGCCTGTGATTGTTTCATATTCATGGACTTCAGGTGACACTTCACATTTCTCAGAGTTTACCCACTTATCAAACAAGCAAATAATTTATTTTAATTTTTGCCCAACTTGTTCATATGTTCATTGGATTATATATACAAAATTAACATAAAAGGGCAGACAAATGAACAATTCTTGATGTTCACAAATTGCCTGCGATCTTTGAAAATACAGTTGGATGGATTTATCAATTGGAAGAGTTTAGCTGTGGGCCAAATGCAGGCAAACGGGACCCGCTCAGTATGGCAACATGGTCAGCATGGACAAGGTGGGCCGAAGGGCCTGTTTTCATGCTGCACAGTTCTGCGACTCTAGCCAGAATGAATGGAAACATTTAGTACAAGGATTGGATTCTACTTTTGCACAGTTTTTGCCAAGGATTAAAGAGCACCAACAGGGCTGCATGGTGGCACAGAGGCAGAGATCAGGGTTCGATCCTGACCACAGGTGCTGTCTGCATGGAATTTGTACGTTCTCCCCATGACCTGTGTGAGTTTTATACTGCATCTCGTATCCCCCCCACACTCCAAAAACGTACAGGTTTGTAGGTTAATTGGCTTCGGTAAAAATTGTAAATAGTCTCCTGTGTGTGTAGGATACTGTTAGTGTGCGGGGATCACTGGTCAGCATGGACTCGATGGGCTGAAGGGCCTGTTTCCGCATTGAATCTCTAAACTAAACAAGGAGAGAATTAAACTTACGGAACGCCCTGGAGTATGCGGAAGAGTTTACTTTTATCCCAGTACAACAGATGACCAAGTCTGCAGTGATTTCCAGACCTTTGTCCGTTAGTATTCTCATGTCAGGCTGCGTTTCATTCAGGATGAGGTCGCGCAGATTAGTGACTTTCTGCCCTATTGGGGAAAAAACACGAATATTCACTTGCTTCTTGATGCAAAGACGCAGTCAAATACACACTATCGCGATAGGTCCTGCTGCCTGTGTGGAGTTTGCATGTACTCCCCATGCTTCGGTTTACTGCCACATCCCAAGGACATGCTGGTTGGTAGTTTAGTTGGTCACTGTATAATGCCCCTTGTACGAGGGTGAATGCTACAATCGGGGGGGGGGGGGGGGGGGAAATAGAAAGTGGGTTTAATGCAGGATTAGTGTAAATAGGTGGTCTATGGTTAGTACGGACTCAATGGATGAAGGGCCTGTTTCTGTGCTGTTTTACTATGACTATAACTCAATCACAAGGATGTTGCCAGAATTTTATACACTTATACAAGGGAACATGTCAGGGGTGGTGGCAGAGGGTGGAAAGATTCTGCCCCTCCCACAACCAAGTATAAGTGGTAACTAATAACATAAAAAAGAGGCGCTACTGGAATCAGATTCCCAGTTCTGGACTGACTCCACAATGGAGGAGCTGCTGCCTTGCAGGTTGTTGCAGGTTCAATCCCGACCATGGGTGCTACCGGTGTGGAGTTTTCACGTTCACGCGAGTCCCCCCCCCACCAAGTAAAGTCAATCGCTATTTTCAAATAAGCTGATATAATAAGGGTTTGCCATCACCCCCCCCCCCACCCTCCCCCCCCCGCATAATGTGGCCAAGCCGTTAGCCAATGTACCTAACTGAAGCTGAACTCCTTTCCCCAGTAGAATCTCTTTCAACCCTTGCCTTACACTGGGCAAGAGCTGATCATCAGCCAGAGGAATCTTGGAATGAACCAAGGTCACCTGAAAATAAATTAAGAAGAAAAAAAAAAAGTTCTGATTGTGAAAGAACAGAAAACATGAGAAAAATAGGAGCAGGAGCAGACCACCTCCTGGTCTTGCACGCCTGTCCCACCTCTCAATATGATCATGGCTGGTCAAAGCTGGCCCCAACTCCTCTACACCCGTTCCCCACAATTCCTCAATCCTTCAAAGATTGTATTTGAGCCTCTGACGTTGGGAAGCAGCTGCATTACCAGATGTGCCACTGTGCTGCCCACCTGTGCCACTCCACCCCTCCCGACTAATGTCAACATTGACCAAAACATAGAAACAGAAAATAGGTGCAGGAGTAGGCCATTCGGCCCTTCGAGCCTGCACCGCCATTCAATATGATCATGGCTGATCATCCAACTCAGTATCCTGTACCTGCCTTCTCTCCATACCCCCTGATCCCTTTAGCCACAAGGGCCACTTCTAACTCCCTCTTAAATATAGCCAATGAACTGGCCTCAACTACATTCTGTGGCAGAGAATTCCAGAGAACAGCTTCTTTCCGGCGGCTGTCACTCTACTCAACAACGTACCTCGGTGACTGCCAATCACCACCCCCCCCCCCCGGACACTTATTATTATTTATTCAAATCGTTTGCTATGTCGCTCTTCAAGGGAGATGCTAAATGCATTTCGTTGTCTCTGTACTGTACACTGACAATGACAATTAAAATTGAATCTGAATCTGAATCTGAATCTGAGATTCACCACTCTCTGTGTAAAAAATGTTTTTCTCATCTCAGTCCTAAAAGATTTCCCCTTTATCCTTAAAACTCTGGCCCTTCTGAAGAAGGCTGCCAACTCGCTACTCTGCTCCGCTAGAAGGCTACTCTGAAGAAGGCTGCCAACCCGAAACTTCACCTATCCAAATTCTTCACCTATCTGGAGATGCTGTCTGACCCACTGAGTTACTCCAGTACTCTGTGTCCTTTTGAGTAAACAAGCATCTGCAGTTCCTCGTATCTACATCTAAACCATGCTACTAAATCATCACCCACATCTCTATTCGAGATTTCACCCCCATAATACAATCCGTCTGAAGAATGGTCCCAACACCGAAATATCACCCATCTATGTTCTCCAGAGATGCTGCCAAACCCACTGAGTTACTCCAGCACTATGGAGTTTGTCCATTGTAAACCAGCATCTGCAGTTCCATGTGTCTACTCACCTCTTTGGCAGGATAATCGGTTATGACTTCTGCTGCCATTTCTACTCCTGCCGATCCACCACCAACCACGACGATTCTTGGAGCCGCCCGTATCTGCAGAGAGGAAGGATGGCGCAAAGCTGAAAAGAGCGCAGCGATGATTTACGAGGAAGTTGCCAGGACCAGAGGGGCTGAGCAACAGGGAAAAGTTAGGCAGTTTGGGACTTTATTCCTTGGAAGCTGAGGGGTGATCTTATAGAGATGTATAACATCTTGAGAATAGATGGGGTGAATGTAGGAGAATCAAAAACAAGAGGACATATATTTTAATATAATTTATATAGATTTAATATAAAGCTGAGGGGCACCTTTTTCATGCAGAGGATGGTGGGTGTATGGAACAAGCTGCCAGAGGAGATAGTTATAGCAGACACTATCACAACATGTTAAAGGCATTTGGACAGGTACATGGATAGCAAAGATATAGAGGGTACAGGCTAAACATGGGCAAATGAGACTAGCTCAGATGGGGCATCATTGTCGGCATGGACAGGTTGGGCTGAAGGGCCTGTTTCCATGATCTATGATTCTATAACATACACAAAGTTTCTTTAAAAGATGTTACAGGTTAGAGCAGCAAAATTAAAGGTAATGATTTTCGCTGAAACAAATGCTCTTCCAAAACAGCCACGTGGCATCACCTTTTCTACGAGATCTTCGTACATCTGGATGGCAGTCTCCATTGTGACTGGTTCATCAAATTTCCCAGGGAATGGGCCAGAGCTACCAGTTCCCAGGATGAGGTGTGAAAAATGTACGACCTATAATACAGAAGAGACAATTAGCCTCATGGCCTCCCATGTGGTTTCCATGCTGTATCGTTCAATCAAAAATACAACTCGTGCATTGCAACAGTTTTTTGGAAATAATTCACGTTAATTAGACACTGTTAATTCTTCTGCATTGAGAGAGTTGCGTTTTTGATCGAAAGATATAGCCTGAAGCCACGCCCATTGAGTCACACTGATCACCAACATTCATAAATGCTCTATAATCACAAAATGCTGGAGTAACTCAGCAGGACAGGCAGCATCTCTGGATAGAAGGAATAGGCGACGTTTTGGGCCGAGACCTTTCTTCAGACTCAGAATGTCACCCATTCCTTCTATCCAGAGATGCTGCCTGTTCCGCTGAGTTACTCCAGCATTTTGCGTCGATCTTCGGTGTAAAGACAGCAGCCCAGGTTAGGATAAATCCTGGGTTGCTGGCACTGTGAGGCAGCAGCTCTACCCGCTGCATCACTGCGCAACCTAAGGAGTCACAAGTTATACAAAATGTGTTTGAAAAAAAACAAATGCATCGATAAGGAAAGAGGATCCGAGTGTTTGATTCATAATAACAAAGTTAATTTTCTCCACAAGATTTTCAAAAATAAATGGTCTTTTCAGTGGCAATAAGTTTACTTTTCTTACTGCAACTAAATTTACAAAAGACTGTTTCATGGCCTCCAGCATTAATGTGGCAGCTGTGTCTTTAAGAGACCATGGTGACTGATTACTGCGAGGAGGTCACATGAAAAAAAGTTTTTGTTCCCTTATACTGTTTATATCCAAGACAGCTTTTTTTCCTGTCTGTCAATTTCCAAAGTAACTTTTAAGTTATTATCTAATTCCCAACCGAATTTGTGCTCTGCAAGGTAATGTTCCCTAATTTATCATTAACAAAACTATCTCAAACACATTTACCCCAAATTAACTTACTGCACCTACCTCTCCACTCTCCAAAACGACTGCTTGTTCTTCCAACTCAATATCAATGACACGGCCTTGCTTGAAGTTCTCTCCAAACGTCTCTTTGAACGGAATGAATGTTTTCTTTGCAAATCCTGACAAAAGTTAAAATATAACTAAAGGGAATATTTTGAAAAAGTGGACGTTTTCACGTTTCCTACGGAGGGAACATTTGCAGCATATTACAAGAAGCCGTACTACATAGTGTAGGAGCATTCATGGATTAGTATTGTCACATGCACAGAGACACAATCAAGAACTTTGTTTAGTTGAGAAAGTACTTCACTCGATGGACAGTGAATCTTTGCAATTTTCCACATCAGACTGCTCTGGATGCTCCCTCTGTGGTTAAACTCACAGCTGTGTTCAAGAGATTTTGAATAATAACAGGATGAAGTGTCATGGAAAATGGTTTTATCTCTTATCTAATATTGCAAGCTGTCAATTCTGTTTGTCTGCCAAGGTGGAAGATTGATAAAACACAGCAGGCAGCAAAGTGGCACAGCAGTAGAGTTGCTGCCTCAAAGCGCCAGATAACTGTGTCCCGGGTTCGATCCTAACCACGGGTGCTTGTCTGTACGGAGTTAGTAAGTTCTCCCTGTGACCTGCGCAGGGTTTCTCCGTGATCTTCTGTTTCCTCCCACACTCCAAAGACATACAGATGTGTAGGTTAATTGGCTTGGTATAGGTGAGTGTGAGTGTGTGGTAGAGTCCGTGGATATATCGTAGCTCGTTATGCCAGCCTTAGGTACTCGGGGCATCAGGTAAGTTGGGATGTTTTTTCAGCCTGATGAAAAATGTCCACAAGCAAAAAAAATATCCCCGAGTACCTACAGCTGGAACAACGAGCAGCTACGGACTCGTTACGGACATTCTGCGAGTTTGAAAACTCGGGAGAATTCGTGAATAACTCGGGAAAGTGGGACAAACCCTTAAAGAGGAAAATCCCGCAGAGATCAGGTATCTTGCCGTTAACACACCACTTTCCACTGAGGCGCGGAGGGCTCCTGGATTGTGATGGAAGGCATCCTTCACATCAATCAGCGTGAATGGAATCTTGTACGACTTCAGCTGGTTCCCTGCTGCAATCCCTCCAAATCCACCACCGACCACCACAACGTGGACCCCCTCGTCCACAGACACCGTCCCTCCCATGTCGTGTCTGGGGAAAAGAAAACATAGGGGAGGAGATGGGGGAAGAAAGGATATTTTAACAAATGTGTTCAGAAGTAGCGATATTAGTTAGACAAACTGGATGCTCTGCAAAATGACTCAGATGAGCAGGTATAATAGGTTGGGAAGTTACGTAGAGTACAGGTATGGAGGGATATGGGCCAAAGGGCCTGTTCCGCTGGGATTAGTGTAGCTGGGACATGTTGGCCAGTGTGAGCAAGTTGGGCCAAAGGGCCTGTTTCAACACTGTATCACTCTATGACACTGAGGGGACAATATTCCAATCCTGGACATCTTGTATACATCGTGGAAGATTGCAGGGTTGTAACGGTCAAGTAACTGGTCCCCAGTAGCAACACATGGCACAGACAAAAGTGGCTTACCTGCCCAACTGCCAGACAGAGTTTACAGTTAGCTGAAGTAACGTACAGGTTATAAAGTACATTTTAGAATCTCGGGAGACTGCAGATGTTGGAAGCCGAAACAAAAACAAACTGCTGGAGAAACTCAGCGGATCAGGCAGCATCAGGGGAGAGAATGGACAGGCAACCTTCTCCAGACCTTGGAGAATCTCAGCGGGTGCAGCAGCATCTATGGAGTGATGGAAATAGGTAACGTTTCGGCCCAAAACGTTACCTATTTCCTTCACTCCATAGATGCTGCTGCACCCACTGAGTTTCTCCAGCATTTTTGTGTACCTTCGATTTTCCAGCATCTGCAGTTCCTTCTTGAACACTTCTCCAGACCTTGCCTGACCCGCTCAGTTCCTCCAGCACTTTGTGCTTTGCTCAAGATCCCACCATCTGCAGTTCCTTGTGTCTCCATGGATTGGATTTTACTGCCTTGTATCAATAACAGAAAACAAATTCATATCAGAAGTGAGTAGGAAAGAACTGCAGATGCTGGTTTAAATCGAAGGTGTTAGACACAAAATGCTGGAGTAACTCAGCGGGACAGGCTCTGGAGAGAAGGAATGGGTGATGTTTCAGGACGAGACCCTTCAGACCCGAAACGTTACCCATTCCTCCTCTCCAGAGATGCTGCCTGTCCCGCTGAGTTACTCCAGCATGTTGTGTCTACCTTCAAATCAGGAGCAGAATTGGACCATTCGGCCCATCGCTTGATTGTTAATTTCAAGCAACCAGCGAGAAAGTTCAACTTTCTGGTAAGAGTGAAAGATTGTCGAACTAAAAGGTGAACTCTGCTTTCCTGTGCGAGACCCGCTGAGTATTTCCACTGGGTTTTTTTCCTGTTTACAGTGTTGTGTTCTACTAAATGCAGGCAGAACAGTAACCGCTAGGTGGGTAAAAAAACCTCCGTTGACTGTCGCTGGTAGAAACAGTTCAACAGACATTCCCGGATAGCTGGAGGCAGCGGCGTTCTGTTGGTGCTGTTTTTAAATCAGCTGGTTGGTAAACTTGTCCCAAACTCGCGTCCAAGTTCTTGTTGACGCGCGGAAGTAGACGTGCTCTATCTAATGTTAGTTTCACTTCAAACGTTACACTGGTGGAAATGTTCAGGTCAATAAAAGCGCCACATAAAAGCTCACCGTTAACTCGCAGAGGAGAGGAGGGAAGGGAATCCTTCACAGATCTGTTCACCGGCCGCTTCTGGAAGGTCCCAGCACGACAGTTGTTCAAGAGGCCTGGAATACCTCTGCTACTCTGGCCGTGGATAGACGCTGTGGATATTCACGATTCAACCCGCCCCTTGTCCATTTCCGACACCGCCAAGGTCCAATTGCAAGCGGGCGCCGCCACCGCTCCCTTTCACGCCCGGTTGCATTTGGAGAATCTTTAGAATTGCAGAGGCTGGAGGTAACCAACCATACGCAAAAAGACACAAAGTGCTGGAGTGACTCAGCAGCTCAGGTCACATCTCTGAAGAACATGGATACGTCTGAAGAAGGATCTCGACCTGCTGCCGTCTAGGCATAAGCTCAGGGGCGACCGTGCCTTTGCGGTTGCAGCTCCTAGACTGTGGAACAGCAGCATCCCTCCTCCCATCAGAACTGCCCCCTCCACTGACTCCTTTAAGTCGACACTTAAAACTCATCTTTACTCTCAAGCCTTTTGTGACGTTCCTCTGAGGGACGGCTATGTGTATGTATTTATGTATGTACTTAATCTATGAACCAATGTTGTATAACGTTAGTACCTCCACCAATGTAAAGCACTTTGGTCAACGAGAATTGTTTTTTAAATGTGCTATAGAAATAAAAGTGACTTGACTTGACTTGAAACGTCATCCATTCCTTCTCTCCAGAGATGCTGCCTGTCCCGCTGAGTTACTGCAGCATTTTGGGTCTATCTTCGATTTAACCCAGCGTCTGCAGTTCTTTCCTTCATATGAATAGGCAACTGGAAGAAACTGCAGATTAATTACACTGCAGATAGACACAAAGTGCTGGAGTAACTCAGTGGGACTGGCAGCATCTCTGGAGAGAAGTAATGGGTGGCGTTTCCGGTCGGGACCCTTCATTGTATGTTGTTGTCTCTTCTGGGACGGAGCACCAAGGCAAATTCCTTGTATGTGAATACTTGGCCAATTAAACTTATTCATTCATCAGACACAAAGTGCTGGAGTGACTTAGCAGGTCAGGCAGCATCTCTGGAGAACATGGATAGGTGATGTGTAGGAAGGAACTGCAGATGCTGGTTCACACCGAAGATAGACAGAAAAAGCTGGAGTAACTCAGCGGGTCGGGCAGCATCTTTGGAGAAAAGGAGTAGGTGACATTTCGGGTCGAGACCCTTCTTCAAACTGAGAGTCAGGGGAGAGGAAACCGAGAGATATGAAAAGATACATAGAACAAATTAATGAAAGATATGCAAAAAAACTGATCAAAGCCAGCAACATGATCAAGGAAAGGTAGAACCCACAATGGTCCATGTCTGTTGTGTGCTAGGTGACAATGAGTTTATCCAAACTGAAACTCAGCAGACGACAATGAAACTAGTACCACGACTAGGATGTGGGAGGGACTTTGGAGATAGCACAGAAGAGGTTAACCAAATTACTGGCTGTGTTAGAGGGTTATTAGCCTTGAAGATAGGTTGGACCAACTTGGATTGTTTGTCTAGAACATCAGAGTTTGAGGGAAGAATCCAGGGTAGTCTTTAACATTCCCAGGGTAGGAATGTCAAAGACTAGAGGGTAAAGGTTTAAGGTGAGAGGGGGAACTTATAAGGCGGTATTGTGAAGAAAGTGGTGGGTGCCTGGAATGTGCTGCCTGAGATGTTGATAGAAACAAACACACCAGTAAAATGTAATAGTAAATTTGACTTCTGCAAGGTATTATATCTAGCTTGTAAGTAGGAAGACATGTAGGAGTTTATTGCTCGGGCATGTTTCCACCTACAGTCAATGCTCTGGCCCGGCCCGGCCCTGAGGTTGTAGATGGGGCTATGGATGAGGTACATCTTCCAGTCCCGCCTCAAGACCCATCTCTTCACCTCTGCCTATCCTTAGCCCCACGTCCCCCTCCCTTTTCATCTGTGCTTGAATTGCCTCATATTGTGTTTTGAATTGAATTCTGTCTTTAATTTGTGTACTAGTCATGTCTCTACTATTTATTTCATTCCGCTTACATGTTTTTCCTCTACTTGCTAAATTTTTGTAAGGTGTCCTTGAGACTCTTGAAAGGCGCCCATAGATATTATTAATTCCAGGGAGGACGCCCTTATTGAAGTACAGAGCCTTGCAGACGCATACACTTCCTTGGGGAGATGCAAATGGAAAAATTACCCACATGAGTGAACATGCTTTCTGATTGCCAACCTTCTTGCCTTCACTGGAATGTTGTCCCATCCATAGCTCCATCTACAATGCCAGGAGTAGGCAATGGGTTTATTGAGAGCAGATGCCGTCTGGCTGCATTCCCTCTCCAGAAAACCTTTCTTCCAGCTATCTCATTGACAAATGATAAGAGCAGAATTAGGCCATTTGGCCCATCAACTCTACTCCGTCATTCAATCATGGCTGGTCTATCTCTCCCTCCTAACCCCATTCTCCTGCCTTCTCCCCATAACCCCTGACACCCACACTAATCAAGAATCTCATTATGGCATTTCTCCATCCCTTTTATTCCCCATCCAATTATGTAATTCCAAGTTTTTCTTGCAAAGTCCAGCAGTGCCCCAAATAAGGCCATTCAGTTTTCCAATTCTCAGTCTGGAGCGGCTGGGCTTGTATACTCTGGAATTTAGATGGATGAGAGGGGATCTTTTTGAAACATACTAGATTATTAAGGGTTTGGACTCGCTAGAGGCAGGAAACATGTTCCCACTGTTGGGGGAGTCCAGAAGCAGGGGCCACAGTTTAAGAATAAGGGGTAAGGCATTTAGAACGGAGACGAGGAAACACTTTTTCACACAGAGAGTTGCGAGTCTGTGGAACTCTCTGCCTCAGGGCGGTGGAGGCAGGTTCTCTGGGTACTTTCTAGAGAGAGTTAGAAAGGGCTCTGAAAGATAGTGGAATCAGGGGATATGGGGAGAAGGCAGGAACAGGATACTGATTGTGGATGATCAACCATGATCACATTGAATGGTGGTGCTGGCTCGAAGGGCTGAATGGCCTACTCCTGCACCTTCTTCTTGCGTATGGTGTGCAGAGCCTAAAGTTGTCGGACAACTTGTTCTATTTGATCTTATTTGATTGGGCACGCCGGGTTGATTGCATTTGTCGAGGCAGGGTGGACCACGTGAAGGTTGCAATCTCCCACCCCCCCCACTCCTGCACCTATTGCCTATTGCCTGTGGACAGACTCGTGTGCCACAACCAACCCCACTCCATCTCCCCAAATTGAATAACAATTAAGAATGCATAAAATCAAATAATCCAACAAGGTGAAAGATTTTTAAATAAGCAGGGATTTATTTCTGCATGTTCTGGTCTGAGTATTCCTGACCTTTTTGAAACGACACACACTTTATACATAGAAATGAGCAAGATTCCTAAAAGAAAGTACTATAAACATTCGGCACTGGGTCATTGAATCAGACACTCCGGAAGGGGAGCATATATTTATATACTGTAGGCATTAAATTTCATCAGGACGGCATCTTCTGGCCCATTTTTTTCCAGCTCGTTTTAACCAGTAGATCCTTGCTTTTGACGTATGTCACGATTAACTTCCCAACGTTGCAGCCGCACATCTGGCCGACACCGTCATTCCGACCCATTGTCACCATCATGTACGGAGCGCCTACGATGGGAGAAGGTCACAGCATCAGTCACCCGAGATCAGGACACCAATGACCAACATTACCCACGGCAGCTCTGACAAGCCCATAAAGACGCAGCCAAAAACAAGGAAGGATAGGAGATGAAATGTGTAGGAAGGAAATGCAGATGCTGATTTACACAGTGTAGATAGACACAAAATTCTGGAATAACTCAGCGGGACAGGCAGCATCTCTAGAGGGAAGGAATGAATGGGTGATGTTTCGGGTCGGGACAGAAGATGTGTCTCGAACCGAAACATCATCCATTCCTTCTCTCCAGAGATGCCGCCTGTGCCGTTGAGTTACTCCAGCCTGTGCCGTTGAGACTCCACTTAGATGGTCTCTCCAGACTATCTATCTCCAACATAGATAGTCTATCTAAGGAGATGAAATGCAGTGTTTATGATGCCTGGAGCTTAAAATGGGGATTATTTTTGTTGCATGCCTGTACATTCTCTTTAAACTTTAGACTTTAGAGATATGAGCCCAATTTCCTGTCAGTGCAAAGTTGCAATTTCTCACGAACCACTTATGACAAAATCACATATATTCTGACAGAAATAATATATTTTTTAACTCGATTGAAATCTATTTCATTACATGACTTGCTGCTACAGTTCAGTCAGACAGCATACTAAAATGGCTGTGGGTTGCTCCTATGAGATTGCACCACCTGGAGGTAAGATTCTGCTGCATGCACTGAACACAGAGACAAAGCTCAGATACACTGAGGTGTGGCACTCAGTCGCATCAAGAGAGTCAAGAGTGTTTTGTTGTCATATGTCCCAGATAGAACAATGAAATTCTTGGTTGCAGCAGCTCAACAGAATATATAAAATTAGTACAGTGTAAACAATATAATAGAAAACACAAGTTCAGTGTGTCTATATATACACATACCCACATAAACATACACACACACACGCACAGATATATATATATATATATATATATATATACTAGACCAAGTGCAGACCCGTTGGGTCTGCTCCCCCAATGGTGTGATCCCCCAACCCAATATTCCACCATGCACCGTCTCCTCCAACGGAACTGAACCCGTTCCCAAATGTAAGATTCCAGCACTCCCCTGCCTCCCTCAACAGTGGATTTAAAAAAAAATCTAATTTCACCTCCCCTGCCTGCTGCAGCAGTTCCAATTGCAATACCAATTGGCCCTGCCCCTCCTGTTGAAGCACTTGCTGTGATATCCCATTGAGGTGAAAAGTTCAGAGTGTTCCTGTCTTGCAACTTTGTTTTGAAGTGTGTTGGAAGCTGATAGGAAGGAGCAGCGAATCAAAAGGAAGAAAGGCAGCCGGCAGCCGGACGGACGGACGGCAGGCGGCAGCCACAGACTTTTATATAATGATAGATATATATATACATACAGTGTATATATACACACACGCACACATACATACACATAAAAAACAAACAATATTAGCGCAATAATAACAATAAAAGTCTATGTAGTTCAGAGCTTATCTGGAGTTTGTAGTGTTTAATAGCCTATTGGCTGTGGGGGAGAAGCTGTTCCTGAACCTGGATGTTACAGATTTCAGGCTCCTGTACCTTCTTCCCGATGGCAGGGGTGAAATGAGTGAGTGGCCAGGGTGGTGTGGGTCCCTCAACCTTACACCATTCATGAAGGGTTGCCTACCTTGCGAAAAAAGGTTTTTTTTCCTTCTTTATTTTACTTTATCTATGTTTAAGTTACGTTTGGTTAAGGTATTTAAAATATTTTTTAATAAATAAACATCCCCCCCCACCCTTTTCACCACTCTTCCATTCTCTCTCTAACAAAATAACTAAATTTGTGTGTAATACTCCAAATGTTATCTAACCAAGGTTCTATGTAGGGCTGAATGGCCTACTCCTGCACCTATTGTCTATTGTCTATGTAGGTTGCTAATACTTCTGAGTTCCCCAGAAATATCGCAAACTATTTTGCCATGTATATTATGCTATTTAATTGACAACCATTTTCAACCTTCTGGTGAGTGTTTCCATCATATCTACCTGGTTTGTACAGTTCCATGGGCTCATGTTTAATGTTATGGATGATATTTTTCACGCATGCAATGGCTTGGAACTCAGCAGTATAAGCCGATTTATGTTCATTCACATGGGCACAGTCTCCTATGGCAAAAACAACAGTCATCCCCTTCACGTTCAGATGTTCATCCACTTGTATTGCATCATGTTCAGTGAGGTTGCCTTCTGTTAAAGAGAAACAGTCACACAACTTACTCCACTTATAATCTCTCTGGTCCTGTTGTAACTCTTAATGGTTATTATACAGGGTTGGGTAGTGGAGAAATAACCCGGGTCAGGCACTGGATCGCACGACCCTGCCGATATGCAAAGAAAATCAGCCAGGTCCCCTTACGAATGTAAGATCTAATTAGCTATGTTTGTGTGAGATTGGGTCTTAAGATCGAACTGGTTTTATACAAGGGAGATTGTGCCTCACCATCTGAGTATTTTTGAAGAATTAACCAAAAAGGTTGATGAGCGCAGAGCAATAGACATTGTCAATACGGACATCTATTATAACCAGCAAGGCATTTGATAGGGTTCTGCCTGCTAGGCTGCTTTGGAAGGTCAGATCGCATGGGATTCAGTGAGAGCTAGTCGACTCAATAGAGAATTGGTTCCATGGAAGGAAGCAGTGGGTGATGGTGGAAGGTTGTTATTCGGACTGGAAGCCTATGACTAGTGGTGTGTCTCGGGGATTGGTGCTGGGCCCATTGTTGTTTGTGGTTTATGTTAACAATTTGGTAGAGAATGTACAAGACATGGTTAGTAACTTTGTGGATGACATTAAAGTGGAAGGCATTGGAGGCAGCAAAAATGGTTATCAAAAACTACAACAGGATCTTAATCAGTTGGGTAAATGGGCTGAGAAATGGTGAATGGAGTTTAATGCAGTTAAGTATGAGGTGTAGCATTTTGGGAATTCAAACCAGGACAGGACCTTCACAGTGAATAGTGGGGCTCTGGAGAGTCTTGTAAATCAGTGGGTGTAGCAGTGCATGTACATAGTTACTTGAAAGAGGTGTCATAGATCTACAGTGTGGTCAAAAAGGCTTTTGGTGCACTGGCCTTCATCAGTCAGGGTATTGAGTGTAGAAGGTAGAAGGTTATGTCACTGTTGTACTAAATATTGCTGAGGCCACATTTGGAGTATTGTGTTCAGTTTTGATCATTCTGCTGTTGGAAGGATAGTTTGAAGCTTGAAAGAGTGCAGAGAAGAATTATGAGGATGCTACCAGGACTTGCGGGCCTGAGCTATTGGGAGAGGCTGGGCAGACTAGGACTTTATTTCTTGGAGTGTAGGAGGGTGAGGGGTTTTAAGGCATACAAGACCATGAGTGGAATAGATAGAGTGAACACACAGTGTATTTTACACAGAGTAGGGGAATCAAGAACCAGAGGTCATAGGTTTAACGTGAGTGGAGAAAGATGTAATAGGAACCTGAGGGACAACATTTTCACACAGAGGGTGGTGGGGATATGGAACAAAATGCCATAGGAGGTATTTGATGTAGGTGGTGTAATAAAAATTAAAACACTTTTGCACAGATACATGGATAGGAAAGGCTTAGATGGATATATGCCAAACACAGGCAAATGGGACTAGAAAATATGGGACAAATTGGTTGCCATGGGTAGGTTGGGCTGAAGGGCCTGTTTCTGTACTGTATGACTCTATTGTCTGAAATGCAAACGCTTGAGTGAAATATATAACATTATGAGAGGCATTGATAGGGTGGACAGTAGGAAACTTTATCTCTGTGTGAAAACCTCAAGGACGAGAGGACATAGATTTAGGGTGAGGGGGGAAAAGTTTGAATGAGGTGCAGAGCAGTTTTTTCACAGAGAGTGGCGAGTGCCTGAAACGTGGTGCTGGATTGGTGGTGGGAGCAGATGTAATTGTGGCATTGGTTTTATATAGGCACATGAATATGCAGAGAATGGAGGGATATGGATCACAAGCCCATCGTGCTCATCATAAATATCCCCTTCATTGTGGGCTGAAGGGCCTGTTCCTGTACTGTTCTATGTTCATATAACAACTATTTGTGTTTTATATGTAATTCAGACCTGACCCAGGCAAATCTCCTTTTGAAAGGTTAACAACAAACCATTATTCTTCTGGCTTAAGATACTATTTAAGAGATAAAAGAAACACTAGTGTTAGATACATTCTTGTCCTCTGGACATTCAATTCACTTCACAACCAGTATAACACTATTGAAGAGTAGGAGTGGTCCAAGTACAGGGAGGCATATTGGTCGAAATCCCTGAAGTGGTGAGATTAGTTTCCAGTTATCGCTGTCCATAGTGTATGTTGAGCGTTATGTTGGCCTGCACTCTGGGAGAACTTCCCTGCTCTTCAGGTAATCCTCAATGGATGGTCTTTGTGTCAATTCCTCTGCCCAGCAATTCAAAAGTTGATTGATGTATCAGGAAGGCTGTAGGTTAACAGACCAAGGAGTGGTCAAATTCAAATGACTCCAACAACTGCACCATTAAGAGAGACACTTGCAGGAACAATTTGACCATCAACACATTTTCACCTTAGATTCAAGTTCCATTATATGCCCAGAGGTTGTTTATGGTTAACATGGCATAGTAGCACATAGAAAACAATGCCATGACTCTTGAGGGCAATGAGGATTGGGTAAGTTTGGTAAGATGTCAACAAAATAGAGAGAGTACAGAGGAGATTTACTAGAAGAGTGAAAGAAGCTGGAGGAAAAATCCTCAAGAGTTGGAATTAGGGGCAGTGGTTTTCTTGAAGTTGACATCTGCCCTTGGGTAAACAGGGCGTATTTCTGATGCCTGCAAATAACATCACATTCAGATAAACAGTAAACTGTTGAAACAAGGAGCAATAAACATCCAAGGAAGACACAGGCTGCCTGGTGAATTAGATGTGTGTATCACAGAATAGGTTTAATGCAGAGAAGTGTGAAGCAATGTATTTTGGAATGACATCTGTTTTTGATATAATTTTAAAGGGGTTTGATGGAATGCATTGGGTAGATAAGACAGCAAGGGGCATGTGTTTAAGGCAAAATAGCTGGAAATAAGGAATGTTCATCTAGCATGAAAAGACAACAAGAAGAGGCGAATGTTTACTGTGGAGAAAAATGCAGGAACATGTGGAGAAAGCAGGAAACATGTTAATTGTCATTAGCTCTTTTTAAGAACCAACATGGGCATAATGGGCCAAATGGCCTCCTACTATGATGCCTGATTGATCCCTAGAAATATTATGGTGAGTATTTTATAAATACTTATGCAGTATTTTGATGAAGTGAGGTCAGGGTGAATTTGGATGGAATTGTAAACTCTTTTTGATTGATATTAATTGGTTGAGCGATCGCAAATAAATTGAATTGTTGAAGTTGAACAATCAAGTTGAACAATGGCTTCAGTAGTCAATAGTCATCATAGAGACATACAGCACAGAAAGAGGCCCTTTGGCCCAACTCGTTCATGTTGACCAAAGTACTCTACACATTCTTACTTATTTCATCAATGAAGCCACAACATGTGGAATTTCCAAATTTGCACATAATACCAAGTTTTGGAATAAATAGGATGATTACACAAAGGAGCTACAACTTGTTGAAACCCAGGGTTGGAGGTGAGAGTGTAGCATCATGAAATATTACAGAGCAGAAACAAGGTCTTCATCCCATCAAGTATAGATTGTATGCTTTATCCATGTAGGCACCATGTTCCCATCCCACTCTCATGCTCACTTCTCTTTCCAGTTTGCTTAAAATGTATTATTATTCACCCTTCTTTGCCCAAATTCCACCTTCTAATCTTATGCAATGGGAAATACGTTTACTTTCTGGAACAGCCATGTCCAATGATGTTGAATTATGGATAATTCTGTGATAAGATTCATATTTGCAAGTTGTTCCCACAACCTTCAGGACAAAGGGTACTTATTCTGTATGTAGCATGGTCCAGAACTCCAGTCTCAGGGGCTGAAGGATTATTTTCTAAGTCACACCATTTTCCAATTCCATGTTGTTGAAATTTAAGTTTTTAAAGACAGGATACATATTGGATTAAATTCCTTGGGATGCCCGATCTAACAGACAGGACAATCATATGGCAAATGACGATCTTGGTATTTGATTTATCACTACATATCCATTAAACAACTTAAGTGTTTTATTTCTCACCAAAATCTACACGATCTTATGTAGCTGGGGCTAGGATACAATCTAATAATGGTCAATGATAGTATTGGCCTCAAGGATCACATATTCTGATGAGTTTGGGTTCCAATGAAAAGTGATCAATTGGCAATAGACACTAGGTGCAGGAGTAGGCCATTTGGCCCTTCGAGCCAGCACCGCCATTCAATATGATCATGGCTGATCATCCCCAATCGCTACCCTGTTCCAGACTTCTCGCTATATCCCCATGAATCCGCTATCTTTAAGAGCCCTATCTAGCTCTCTCTTGAAAGCATCCAGAGAATTGGCCTCCACTGCCTTCTAAGGCAGGTTGAAATACTCCAGGATAACAATTATAATGCATCTGTGGCAAAGCGCGAAGAATGTAGAGACAAGCCATCAGAAACAATCTACAGCTTAAGGTTCAGTACATGAAGTATGAAGAGAAAAGTCACCAGTAGACTGAGGAACAGCTTCTGCCCCTCTGTTATGAGACTGAATGGCCTCATGAGCTGGGATACTGTCCTTTTCACCTCCAGCCAACGGCAGAGATTGGACATTGTCTACAAAGCTGAGAAATATATTCTGCATTCTGTATCATCCCCATTGCTCTACCTATCTGGAGTATTGTGTACAGTTTTGGTCTCCAAATCTGAGGAAAGTCATTCTTGCCATAGAGGGAGTACAGAGAAGGTTCACCAGACTGATTCCTGGGATGTCAGGACTTTCATATGAAGAAAGACTGGATAGACTGGGTTTGTACTCGCTAGAATTTAGAAGATTGAGAGGGGATCTTATAGAAACTTACAAAATTCTTAAGGGGTTGGACGGGCTAGTTGCAGGAAGATTGTTCCAGATGTTTGGGAAGTCCAGAACAAGGGGTCACAGTTTAAGGATAAAGGGGAAATCCTTTAGGATCGAGATGAGAAAAACACTTTTCACACAGAGAGTGGTGAATCTCTGGAACTCTCTGCCACAGAAGGTAGTTGAGGCCACAGTTCGTTGGCTATATTTAAGAGGGAGTTAGATGTGGCCCTTGTGGCTAAAGGGATCAGGGGGTATGGATAGAAGGCAGGTACGGGATACTGAGTTGGATGATCAGCCATGATCATATTGAATTGAGTGGTGCAGGCTCGAAGCGCCGAATGGCCTCTACTCCTGCACCTATTTTCTATGTTTCTATGTTTCTATCGCACTTGAGTTTGACTTGATGATATTTATGTACAGTATGATCTGAACTGTTTGGAGAGCCTGCAAAACAAAGCTTTACGCTGAAGTTTGGCACACCTGAAAATAATAACCCTAACTCTAAACCCAAGATTCTTTCTACATTATGCAACGTGGTTACTCCTTATGTCTAGGTGCTTTAAACCTTTCACTGTTTGAAACAAAATATGGAAGTTTAACTCTACAATATTTACGTTATATACATCCAACTGGGGGAAAAAACAAAGGAAACTTTAATGCATAAAAAACACACAGCTGAAATTGCATTGTTATTAAGTAAATAAACCATGGCAAAGTTACCTTTTGTATTTCAGAGCTGCAGGGATTTTGATGGAGAAATTCCTCTCACGTGGTTATGGCATAAAGGCTTATGGCACATGGAGCTAAGATTCTTTATTTTAACAGTAATACTCAGCCAATGCTTTGCAAATGAAAGTGGAGTATGCATCACCATGAAACAAAGAACAGAGGTTCAGCACAAACTGTGCCACAGAGACAATATAAGATCTTATACAAATGATAACAAATTGTGATTAGAACTTACGGAGGGCGTTGACATATGCGGAAGAGTTAATCTTTATTCCAGTACAACAGATAACCATGTCTGCTATGATCTCGTGCCCCTTGTTTGTTAGCACTTTAATGTCTTTCAGGGCCTTATTCAGATCTAGTTCTGACAGGTTATTGACTTTATGTCCTTTTGGAAAGAACAAAATGCAAAATATCATGTGACTGTCAGAAAATCTTGTCCCTTTTAGCTAATTGCCATTTTCTGGAACCAATAAAGATGAATGTTCTTGTTGGAATAGCAAGTGTCTCTGAGCCGTCGGTATAATTTCTATCTCAAATTGGAACACCAGTCTTAATAATGTTAGTGCGGGAACATAGAGTGTGAAACTGGAGAAGACAGGCTAGAGAGAGAGGAGACACGAGAGACAGTACATGCTGGAATCTTGAGTAGAAAACAAAACGGTGGAAGATCTCAGCAAGCCAGGCAGCATTAAGCCCCTGTCCAACTTAGGAAACCTGAACGCAAACCTCTGGAGACTTTGCGCCCCACCCAAGGTTTCCGTGCGGTTCCCGGAGGTTGCAGGTGGTTGCCGGAGGTTGCAGGTAGTGGAAGCAGGTTGGGAGACTGACAAAAACCTCCGGGAACCGTACGGAAACCTTAGGTGGGGCGCAAAGTCTCCAGAGGTTTCCGTTCAGGTTTCCTAAGTGGGACAGGGGCATTATAGAGGGGAAATGGACAGACATCTCAGGTCGAGATAGTTTGAAAAAGGGACCCATCCCAAAATCTTGCCTATCAATTTCCCTCCATGGGTGCTGCCTGACCTGCTGAGTTCCTCCAGCACTTTGTTACTTGCATTAGTGATATATACTGTATCCCTTTTTTTCCCTTGGCATGTTGTCAAATATCTCGCAGTGGCCGGCTTCAGGAACAGGGCGCCATTTGGAGAGACGTGAAGATAGTCCAGTATTCTCTCTGGCTGAGCAAAGGCATGTGGTAGAGTCAACCCCAGCATTAAAAAACTACAAAGTGCTGGAGTAACTCAGAGGGTCAGGCAGCCTCTCACGGTGACGTTACGGGTCGGGACCTTTCTTATCAAAATTATCTTTCAAAACGGCAGGATCAATTTCAAGGTGATCTTCCCATTGTGGGTGGAGTGGAATTTTACAATGGCCATTTCAAAGGAACAGGCACAAACATTGTTCACTGTGACTTACAGGGCCACACGCAACAAGAAATATCTCTGCAAATCCTATTGTTACCCTCTTAACCAGAAATAAGTTATGAGGGTAGCAAAATGTTTAGAAGAAAGACATTGTGTTCCAGTTGTACAATACATTAGTGAGGCCACATTTGAATTACTGTGTTCAGATTTGGACATTCTGATATAGGAAGGATGTATTTAAGCTGGAAAGAGCAGAGCAGATTTATGAGGACGTTGCCAGGACTTGAAGGGCTGCGTTATAAGAAGAGGCTGGGCAGGTTAGGACTTTATTCCTTGGACTGCGGGAGGCTCAGCGTGATCTTACAGAGGTGTATAAAATCAAGAGGCCAATAGATAGGGTAAATGTACAGTCTTTTACCCCGGGTAGGGAAATCAAAAACCATTTGGTTTAAGGTGAGAGGGGCAAGACTTAATAGAAACCTGAGGAGCAACATCTTTACTCTTAGGGTGGTGGGTATGTGGAATGAGCTGCCAGAGGAGGCAGGAACAGTAACACCATTTAAAACACATTTGGACAGGTACACAGATACCTTCGAGGATATGAGCCAAATGCGGGTAAATGGAACAAGCTTAAATGAGGCATTGATGAGATGGACCGAAGGGGCTGTATGACTCTGTGCCTCTAAGTTTTAAAGCTAAAGCATTCTTCTCCTTTCCAAACGTGTGTTAATTTATTATGTGCATTACTTTCAGAATTACACAACCAAAATATGATGATAGAAAGTATTTCTTAATGGCACATGATCAATTATATTTCACTGCACATTTCCTCTCAATGAGTAATGATTAACATGTCCCTATTTGTCATGAATTAGAAATAAGGATCAACTTTATAAAAATATGTTAAAAAAATAATAAATCTAGCATTTCTGCTCAAATATGTTCCATGGCTACAGAAAATCAACGTGTTACAGTTGTGTAAGGCATTAGTGAGACCACATTTGAATTACTGTGTTCAGTTTTGCTCATCCTGATATAGGAAGGATGTATTTAAACTACACGGTGCCACATTTCCATTGAGACACTAGGTGTAAGTCTCATTAGGTTCATTACATTGACTAATATAATCATTCTTCAAAGTAGCAACTTTAACCCTACAATATATCGTTGATAGATATAACATTTACCTAATAAAAGGTGGGCCCCTTTATTCACAAGAATATCTTTTACTCCTCGCCTAACACTGGGTAAAACCTCAGAGTCGCCCAGAACATAAGTGGAATGAATTAATGTTACCTGAAGAGAGAAAAACAAAATAAGAGATGGTTAAGTCAGTTACGCAAACATTCTCCAGTTTAATTTCCTGCGTGCCATATTTTGAGTGAAGTGTTTGATGAATGTGCAATAAATTCCCACTACTTATCAACAGAATCAAGCAGTAATGCCCCTGTCCCACTTAGGAAACCTGAACGGAAACCTCAGGAGACTTTGCGCCCCACCCAAGGTTTCCGTGCGGTTGCCGGAGGTTCCCGGAGGTTTTTGTCAGTCTCCCTACCTGCTTCCACTACCTGCAACCTCCGGCAACCACCTGCAACCTCCGGGAACCACACGGAAACCTTGGGTGGGGCGCAAAGTCTCCAGAGGTTTCCGTTCAGGTTTCCTAAGTGGGACGGGGGCAGAAGGCATTCGCCCCAAAAGCAGTAATCAGTGCCCTAAGGATAGCACATGAAAGGATTTAAACATTTGATACTCAAATAAAAATGGTGAATTTATTTTGCAGCAGAATACGGCAGAGGCTGGAAATCTGAAATAAAGTGTTGGAAAGTCGCTTGGTCATCTCATGAGAATGACTGAAGATGGACACAAAATGCTGGAGTGACTCAGCGGGACGGGCAGCATCTCTAGAGAGAAGGAATGGGTGAGGTTTCGGGTCGAGACCCTTCTTCTAACATTGAAGTCGTGACAATGGGTGATTGATGGACGAAGGGTCTGTTTCCACGTTTCATCTCTAAACTAACCAGAAACAGGAACCATTCAACGGATTCTGTGTGACCTGAGGATTATTCCCAGCATTTGCTGATTTCATATCTTTTTTTTTCAGTCCTTTTGTGCATGAGGTATGAATGAAAATAATTTGTCTGTCTAACCAGCAGTCTGGAGAAAATACAAGGTGTGTTGTGTCAATTGATGTAACTGGCTTGGCATAACAATAAATTGTCCCTAGTGTGTGTAGGATGGTGTTAGTGTGGGGAGGTCACTGGTCAGCACGGGCTTGGTTTCTGCTCTGTATCACTAAACTAAACTAAAGAAGGTATCAATGTAAAACATAGTTTACTGCCTTTGCATGCTGATTCACAACTCACTCTACTATCTGTCTGAACATCAGCAATTCCCTTCAGAGCATCTGGCCACAGACAAGAAGATTTATTCTGTGTTCACCCCTGTGCTTGACATTCTCAGCAGACGTGGTGGCATTGATGTGATGAGGTTGACAGTGAGAATGAGTTGGGTTCTGAGCCAACAGGAGACGTTAACATTGCACCTGAATCCCATGGCATCTTGTCCAGACTAATGATGCTGCAAGTGTTCACAGTGTGGAAACTGAAGAGAGAGTGAGAGCGTTGGTATGGGAGAGGATGGATTAAAGCAGGAAACATGAAAGGAATTTAGCTCGTTGAAATTGTTTTGTTTGCTATATGTTATCTGTGAGTATTGTCAAAGATTCATCGAGTCACGGAAACAGGTGCTTTGGCCCAACTGATCCATGCTGAACAAGGACCCCATCTAAGCTGGTCCCATTTGTCTGCATTTGGTCCATCTCCTTCTAAACCTTTCCTATCCATGTCCAAGTGTCTTTTAAATGCTGTTATAGTACCTGGCACAACTACTTCCGCTGGCCGCTCGTTGCATATACCCTCTGTCCAATCACTCTATTTATTCTCTTCATGATCTTATACACCTCTATAATATCACCCTTCAGCTTCCTGCATTCCACGGAATAAAGCCCTAGATTGCCCAGACTCTCCCTGTAGCTCAGCCGCTCAAATCCTGGCAACATCTCGTGAATTTTCTCACAGTGAGTGGTGAGTCTGTGGAATTCTCTGCCTCAGAGGGCGGTGGAGGCGGGTTCTCTGGATGCTTTCAAGAGAGAGCTAGATAGGGCTCTTAAAAATAGCGGAGTCAGGGGAGAAGGCAGGAACGGGGTACTGATTGTGGATGATCAGCCATGATCACATTGAATGGCGGTGCTGGCTCGAAGGGCAGAATGGCCTACTCCTGCACCTATTGTCTATTGTCTATTGAATCCTCTCTACACCTTTCCATTTTAATGACATTGTGTTTACAAGCCTGTTATGCTGCTGCTGAATTTCAGTGTTCTGTTTTTGCTACATATGACAATCAACCATTCTTGAAAGCATGAATACCAATATGGCACCTGCAAAAAATGTTAGTCATTTGACTGTTTGAAACTGTTCTGATCGAGAAGCAGATTAGCAGATGGAACAAGTGTCTGCTGAGAAAATGTACATAGTTATATTTTCCAAACTAAAATCTGCGGAGCAGTTTCATTAAATTTATCCTGTTACCATCTATTAAACTTACAACCAAAATGAGCCAGATTTTCTTATCTGAAAATACCGCAATAATTCCACTTGCAAAACAAAATGTTGGTCAAAATTTTCCTCAACGCTACAGGAACTATTTCTGGAGCAAATCCAGAAGACCTCAATAAAAAAAAGTTATGGAAAGAACAGTTTTCTTGCAAATTGCCTTTTAAAAGTATCTGAGCAATCCTTGTATTGTTGGCATGCTGTGGCATAAATTAATTGAGGTCTTTAAAATAATGTAAGGTGTTGATAGAGTGGCTACAGTGAATATGTTGGCATATTCAAAGCTAAAGTCCATGGATACAAGAGAGTTATCAAGAAATCCTGGCAGGATGTCAGAAGCTGAAATCAAACTGCAAGAGGAACTCCGCAGGTCAGGCAGCATCTACGGAGGGGAAATGGACAGAAAACATTTTGTGTTGGGAGACAAAAGTGCTGGAGAAACTCAGCAGGTGCTGCAGCATCTATGGAGCGAAGGAAATAGGCAACGTTTCGTCACGAAACGTTGCCTATTTCCTTCGCTCCATAGATGCTGCTGCACCCGCTGAGTTTCTCCAGCACTTTTGTCTACCTTCGATTTTCCAGCATCTGCAGTTCCTTCTTAAACATTTTGTGTTGGGACCTTTCTTCAAACTTTTTGCTGAAGACTTACAGTGCCAGAGACCTGAGTTCATTTCTGACCTCAAGTGTTGCCTGTGTGGAGTTTGCACGTTCTCCCTGTGACCATGTGGGTTTCCTCCAGTTTCATCTCACATCCCAAGGTTTGTAGGTTAATTGGTCACTAAGTTGCCCTGAGCATGTAGGAGGTGGATGGGAAAGTAGGAACTAGTGTGAACTAGCGATCAATGGTTGGCATGAACTTGATGGGCTGAAAGGCCTGTGTCCATGCTGTACCTTTCTGTCCAGGCTAATCTTTGATTAATATGCATGTCTGAGGTTATGGGGAGAAGGCAGGAGATGGGGTTTAGGAGGAAAAGGTAGATTAGGCATGATTAACTGGTGGAGTAGACTTAATGGGCCGAATGGCCTAATTCCGATCCTACCACTTATGACCTTAAGCTCTTTCAATCATTTCAATTAATTGTGCCACTAGGATTTTCCAGAAGACTTATTTTGCCGAAATGCCAAAGCGACATTTCTAGCACAAGAAAAATGAAATCTGAAGAAGGGTCTCGACTCGAAACGTCGCCTATTCCTTCTCTCCATAGATGCTGCCTCACCCGCTGAGTTTCTCCAGCATTTTTGTCTACCTTCGATTTTTCCAGCATCTGCAGTTCTCTCTGCAGCAAATAAAAGTGATGAATTGGAGGGGAGGCTGGGCAAACCGTGAGGGAGAAGGGAACAGGGGGGTTAGGCTGTTAGATTTAATTCAGGAAAGATAGGAGAAAGAGAGGAACAGGGGTAGTTGGAGTAGCATTCCATTTTATGAGTCAGTGCCTGCTAGAGATTACTTGGAGAACCAGATGGAAACCAGAATTAGTCACCTAGAGCAGCAGGCAGCCTCTCCAGAAATAGTGGCTAATCACACCACAGATTAAACCACTCTTATTGTGGCACAGATGGCCGAGTGAAGTCTGAGATCATTGTTGTTGACTACATCTGCGCTGGAGTTCTCATGGCCAAAGATATTTTCATTTGGCAGCCTGGCAACTGATCAGTGCTGCTGTTGTCTGCACCAGGCTGGTGGTCTAAGCTCAAGAAAACCCATTCATTGTGGCCTGGACTGGCTCCAGAACAAATGAACAGGGAAGTTTGAACTGAATGCTGTTGTAAATCTTAATACCGAGTTAAAAAGATTTTAAAAACATACCATAAGAAATAGGTAGAAACAAGAGAGAAACTGAAAACTATTTTACCAAACTGACCAGGAAGTAAATAAAGACAGATGTTGGCACAGGGAATTACAGATGTTAGAATCTTGCAGTTGCTGGAGTAACTCAGCAGGTCAGGCAGCATCTCTGGAGGACATGGATAGGTGATGCTTCGGGCTGGGACTCAGACCGAACAAGGGTTCTGATCTGAAACATCACATATCCATGTCTTCCAGAGATGCTGCATGGTCTGCTGATTTAATTTAGTTTAGTTAGATAGTTTACTCCTGCACTTTGTGTTATATGGAAGAAATTAATTTGGTTACCTGAAACCTAGCTCTTGGGAGTAATGGTGAAAGTGTTTGTATTCTGTATCATTTCCTAAGGAGGTTTGGACAATTGTACATGTGTAGGCTATCTCACAAGTTAGCCGAGTATTCAGAGTGGGTTCAGATCCACAAAACTCTAAATTGCAGATGCTGGTTTACAAAAAAGGACATAAAGTGCTGGAGTACCACAGAGGGTCAGGCAGCATCTCTGGAGAACATGGATGGATAGGCGATGTTACGGGTCGGGACTATTTCATACAGAAATAAACATGGAAGCTTTCATCTCTGGGTCACCCACGGCAGATCTGCTGTTGGTGAAGCATGAATTAAGGGTTAAATCTGAACGGCACTGAGGGCTGAGATAAATACAGAAAATGCTGGGAAAACCTGACAGACCAGGCTGCCTCTGTGGAGAACGGCGACCTTCCATTCAAACTCAATGGAAGCTTCACTTGGGTCCACACTAAAACTGGGGATGAAAACTAGAGGAATGAATGGACCTGAAATAACAACGTCACTCTGCTAATGAAATGCTACAAGGGCCTGTCCCACTTACACGAGTTATTCACAAATTCTCCCGAGTTTTCCCATTGATTCAAACTTGCAGAATGTTCGTAACGAGTCCATAGGAGGTCGTAGGAGTTAGTAGATATATCGTAGCGGCTCGCTATGCTCGCCGTAGGCACTTGTGGCATCAGGTAATGGGGCTGTCCCACTGTACGGGGTAATTCAAGAGCTCTCCCGAGTTTAAAAAAAAATCAAACTCGTGGAAGCACGTAGAATGTACGTAGCGGGTACATCGGAGCTCGGGGCGTCTCTTAGCGGCTCGTGACGCTAACGGCAGGTACTCGGGAAACGCGGTAAGCTCGGGAAGACTCGTGAAGATTTTTCAACATGTTGAAAAATGTCCACGAGAGCCCCGAGTACCTACGAGCGGCCATTACCGTAAATCTCCGAGTTCGAATCAGGGCAAACTCGGGAGAACTCTTGGATGAGCTCGTACAGTGGGACAGGGCCATTAATCGGGACGTTTATTTTCCAGCCCGATAAAAATGTCCACGAGTGAAAAAATGGTCGGGATGAAAGAAATTGCAACTTTTTACTCGTGAGGAGGGCATCAAAATAGTCGTGGGAATTTGTAGACATACTCGTAGGAGTTATACAAACATGTCAGCCTTCATACATGAGTGAGCATTCACACCATCTTCAAATCCAGTGTTAAAACGCATTTGTACTCCCTGGCTTTTGACCATGCCTGAGGCTTTGCTTCTGTTTGTGGTGTTTTTGATGTTTCTTTATTTTACATGTCTTTTCCTACTATTTCTTTTGATTGTTATTTTTGGTGTGTATTAACTTTTTTGTCAATGATTAGTGATGTACAGCACTTTGTTGCAGCTATGTTTGTTTTTAAAGTGCTCTATAAATAAAATTATTATTATTATTATTATTATTAACTACTAGGTAGCAGGCGATTAATAAACCATAAGGCCAGAAGATATAGGAGCAGAATTAGGCCACTCGGCCCTTTGTGTCTACCCCACCATTTGATAATGGCTGATCTATTTTTCCCTCTCAACCCCGTTCTCCAGCCTTCATAACCTTCGATGCCTTAAGCAGAAGGCTCAGCTGAAAGTGTACACAATGCCAGATTACCTCTTTGTTGGGATAGTCGGTTTTGATCTCTGCTGCCAACTCCACGCCAGCAAGCCCACCTCCAACCACAACAATGGTTTCAGCTTTCTGAATCTAGAGGGAACAAGGAAAAGAAAGCCTTGTTTTTATATAGCACCGGCCACATCTCAGTTGTCCCAAAGTGCTCTTGTTGCCAAGTAAATGCAGAATCTATCTTAACGAAAAAAATGCAAAACTGCACATCACCAATTCCCCAAAATATTAATGTGATAAAGGATACATCATAAAGAAACAGCACCAATTTTCCTATTTAAAAAAAATTGCAACTGCTTAATTATCGCGACATTGTAGATTTGTCCGAGGACAATGTTTTAAAAAGAAAAGCTCCGTCAAAACTTATGCTGTTGTGGACAGTGAGGGCGTTTGTTAAAGTATGCGGTGGGATCTAGGTCAGGTGGTGGTGGACAAAGATCTTATAGCGGGCTCGCTTGGTGGTGGAGCCAAATACAAATAGTGGCATTTAAAGAGGATTTGGGAATGACAAAGAGTATTGCTTTAAGGCCAGAGGCCAGGGGAAAGTTTAAATATGTGTCGGACAAGTTGCCAGGAGAGGTGGTGGAAGCAGTGGCATTTAAGAGACTTTTAGATAGGCACATGATCAGAGAAACATAGAAAATAGGTGCAGGAGTAGGCCATTTGGCCCGCCATTCAATATGATCATGGCTGATCATCCAAAATCAATACCCTCTTTCCCCATATCCCTTGATTCCCTTATCTTCAGGTGCTAAATCTTACTCTCTCTTGAAAACATCCAGTGAATTGGCCTCCACTGCCTTTTGTGGCAGAGAATTATACAGATTCACAACACTCTGGGTGAAAAAGTTTTTCCTCATCACAGTCCTAAATGGCCGACCCCTGGGAATAAAGGGATATGAATCAGACAGAAGAGATAAGTATAAGTTGGCACCCTGTACTATGTGGACATTGTGGGCTGATGGATCTGTTACTTTGCTGTACGATTCAATGTTCTAAAACTTGGCCATGTCAATTTCTTTTGACTTTAGCAAGAAGGCAAGAATTTGACTCAAATGTAACCAAATTAATTCTGTCTAATTCTTAGAGAATCCAGCAATGAAAACAATCAAATTGCATGAAAAAAGTTAATCATTTTAAGGGCCTGTCCCACTTTCACGACCTAATTCACGACCTCTGCCGAGTTTTCCCTTGACTCATACTCGCAGCATGGTCATCACGAGGTCATAGTAGGTCGTAGGTAGGCCGTAGCAGGCCGTGATGCTAGTCGTAGGTACTCGTGGCATCGAGTAGGTCGGGGCGTTTTTTTCTAGTCTGATGAAAAATGTCCAGGAGTAAAAAAGGTCGTGAATTAGGTCATGAAAGTGGGACAAGCCCTTTACTTTACAAGACAAGTTACCTCGAGCATAATGGGTGCGTTCACACCCTAAGCCAAATGTCCATTGAAAGTTGCATCAGGCAGGCTTTTGGCATCAATGATGTGGCCACCAAGCCCACCAATAATCAGACGAAATAAAGTAGTTAATGTAGCAAATTGCCCAGTTGCATCTCAACGGAAGAACAATGATGTATTGGTAATAATAGCATGGATGTATCTATCCCACAGGAGATTCAGTGGTTGGGACTGCAGACAATGGAAATCTGGGCTGTATAAAGTTTCTGTGGAATGGACAGAACTGATGAACCATACAGATATTTCCCATCCACTCTCTCTTGTTGAGTGCCAGTAAAATAGCAATGGTTTTGATTATTTGATTAGTATGGGTGTCGGGGGTTATGGGGAGAAGGCAGGAGAATGGGGTTGAGAAGGAAGGGTAGATCAGCCACGATTGAATGGCAGAGTAGACTTGATGGGCCGAATGGCCTAATTCTGCTCCAATAACTCAAGAACGGTGAGAATAAAGTGTGTCAGCTAAACTCGTAGGAAGAAACTACAGATGCTGGTCTAAACCGAAGAGAGACACAAAATGCAGGAGTAACTCAACGGGACAGGCAGCATCTCTGGAGAGAAGGAATGGGTGACGTTTCGGATCAAGACTGCTCTTCAGGATCTCGACCCGAAACGTCACCCATTCCTTCTCTCCAGAGATGCTGCCCTTCATGCTGAGTTACTCCAGCATTTTGTGTCTATTATCAGATAAACCTGTTGGTTTACTCAGCCGCAATTAACATTAACATTAACATTACCTCCTGTACCAAATCTTCATACATCTGGATGGCAGTTTCTCTACTAATCGGTTCAATTAATTTCCCAGGGAATGGACCTGTGCTTCCAGTTGCCAGAATAAGATACGTATAATGTATGACCTTCAAAAGACAATGAAATGTGATTGAAATGTGTGGTAATTAACTTAACATTCAAAAATATTTCTGACAAATTCCATTATTAAAAGTATTATTTTTACCTCGCCATTCTCCATTATAACGTTCTGACCTTCCAGGTCAATATCACTGACTTTACCTTGTTTGAAGTTCTCTTTGAATGTCTGGTCGTATGATATGAATGTTTTCTTTGCAAACCCTAAATAGAAATAGGCACGGCTTAGGTGGCATGAAAGTGTTAAGAACATCATGAGCTATAGGGAGGAAAGATATATAAAACCCATCGCAGTTACCCCTTACAATATATACTGTCTCACACTAAAGCCATTGAATGTAAAGGATAAGTAGTTGACCTTATATTTAAGACTTGTTTGATGTGAATGTTATTAACCTATAACTGAACTTTTTTTTTTGGATTCTACCTTCTTGAAGGTAATTAAGGAAGGCTTAGAAATGGTGGTCTTGCTAGTGGTGACCCAGACCCCAATACTGAGTAAATCATTCCCCAGATGTTGGTGAGTATGATTTTGCAAGATCACTTGGCCAAGAGTGACAATATCATGCTGGTACCCGGCTTGATGCTGAATGTTTCATTAGTTTTATTCCTCATCTTTTCAGAGGGCTGTCTCAATTCAACTAAGCGGCTTGTTGGGCCATTTCAGGAGGAGGACTTGAGAGGACATTGTTGGTGGGCCTGGAGCCCATACAGTAAGGACTGTGAATGTTGTACCCTTCAGGACACGAATGAACCAGTCGTGCGTTTACCACACTCCAGCAGTTTCATGCGACTAGATATCTTTTAACTATCTCGCCAAGAGTGGTGAGTGGATGGAACGAGCTGCCAGAGGAGGTCGTTGAGGCAGGGACTATCACAATGTTTAAGAAACAATTAACCAGGTACACGGATGGGACAGGTTTAGAGGGATATGTACCACGCACTGGGACTTGTGTCGCTTGGACAAGGAGGCCGGCATGGGCAATTTGGGCCGAAGGGCTGTACGACTCTATAAATGAAGCATCGCAAATGATTTCAAAACCCCAAAGAATAAAAAGGAGAGAGTTAACATTCTGAATTTTCTGTACTTTCTGCTGATGCAACCTTAACCTGTTCACTGCCAAGATGTTTTTTCACGTGTGTTTCTGACCCGAGTATTCTCAGGGGGGGGGGGGGGTGGCACTGAACAGGTTAAACCAAGTCAATGTAATCCATGTAGGTATTTCGTGGCCCTTATTTCCCTCCAGTTTACCTTCCTGTACCGATGCTCTCAGTGCACCCATGTTGTGATGGAAGGCGTACTTTATGTCAATGAGTGTGTACGGGATCCTGTAGTTTGACAATTGCTTCGCTGCTGCGATCCCTCCAAAGCCTCCGCCGATTATGACGACATGTTCATTTTTACCGACGGACAATCTCCCTCCCATTGCGTCTCTGTTCGAAGGAGAGAAAGTGGAAGAATCAAAATAGAATTCGAGGACCTACGTTTTGGTTTAGTCTAGTTTAGTTTGGAGATACAGTGCAATTCGGCCCACCGAGTCCGCGCCGACCAGCGATCCCCGCACGTTAACACTATCCTGACAATTTACACCAAGCCAATTAACCTACAAACCTGTACGTCTTTAGAATGTGGGAGGAAGCCGAACATCTTGGAGAAAACAGAGTTGCCTGATGGTACAGGCTCGGATACCATCAGGTAGAATGCATTTCGTTGTCTCTGTACTGTACACTGACAATGACAATTAAAATTGAATCTGAATCTGAATTGAATCTGAGAAGGTACAGGAGCCTGAAATCTGCAACATCCAGGTTCAGGAACAGCTACTTCCCCCACAGCCATCAGACTATTAAACACAACTTCAAACAAACTCTGAACTATAACAACCTATTGCACTTTATCTGTTTATTTATATGTGTATATATATATATATATATATTCTATGGTATATGGTCACACTGATCTGATCAGATTGGTATTTATGACTACAATATTGTGTTGTGCTGCAGCAAGCAAGAATTTCATTATCCTATCTGGGACACATGACAATAAACTCTCTTGACTTGACTTAACATTATAGGTCAACGATGCTTCATTAGCTCTGGGGTGAGACCATCCTTCACCACCCTTGCTATATGAACTAAAGTTCACTATGAGGTTTCTTCCTTTAAGACTATTTTAAAAAACAATAGCAATAATGGCAGTGGAAAATAACAAAGAATATAAAAAGTTCAAAGATAAAGTCATATTAAAACCTGCCAGGTTGATCTGTTTTTACCAAAGCATATTTTGGTTTATACCGAAGATCGACACAAAATGCTGGAGTAACTCAGTGGGTATTGCACTCTCTGGAAACAAGTAATAGATTACGTTTTGGGTCTCAAGAAGGGTTCTGACCCGAAACATCACTGATTCCCTTTCTCCAGAGATTCTGCCTGACCCACTGAGTTACCCCAGCATTTGGTATCTATCTCTGGCATTGGGTATGCTGGCCTTCATCAGTCGGGCCATTGAGTATAAAAATTGAGACGTCTTGAAGTGTTGGTTGGCATCAATGAAGGGAAGTCTGGCCTGTGTGATGGACTCTCTGCAGATTTGCCTGGTCTTGAGCAGAGCAGATCCCAAACCAAGCTGCGATGCTTTAGGTGTTTGCATCTGTAAGGAACAAGGAACAACCTGGTGGATGGGGATGGGAGCCAAGTTTCACATCTGTTCATCACTTTGTGGGGAGGTTACTCTGGATCCTGTCTGTTGTGCAGATGGATGCTTTTAAGGCAAGACGAAGCTAGATGCAGAGTCCAGAACCAGGGGCCACAGTCTTAGAATAAAGAGGAGGTAATTTAAGACTGAGGTGAGAAAAAAATGTTTTCACCCAGAGAGTTGTGAGTTTATGGAATTCCCTGCCACAGATGGCAGTGGAGGCCAAGTCATTGGATGGATTTAAGAGAGATTTAGATAGAGCTCTAGGGGCTAGTGGAGTCAATGGATATGGGGAGAAGGCAGGCACGGGTTATTGATAGGGGACGATCAGCCATGATCTCAATGAATGGCGGTGCTGGCTCGAATGGCCGAATGGCCTCCTCCTGCACCTATTTTCTATGTTTCTATGTACACCTCAAAAGATGTTCCTTTACTTCAGTGGATGATGTTTTTAATAATGGTCATGTTGAATAAAGCAGTTAACTCACTTATTCAGAGTCACCTAGCTCTTCATATTCTCTGTGATATTCACCACTGACGGTATGGTTTTCCATCCTATGGAATATTGAAGGTTCCTGATTCAAGTTTCACGCTTTAGGTATGAAATGTTTCACTTTCCCGGCTTATTCATGCATGAAGCCGTTTCACCCTCACACCTCCGCGCAGTGTGAACGGGCTTCAAACTATTGGTTGATGCCTACGCCAATGTATACCAACTAAGAACCTCTGTAAAAACCATTGTTGCATCAGGGCTGGTGCAAGCCATTGTGAAGTAATGTCAGAACAATAGGCGTATAGCATTAAGCTCAAAGAAACACACCATTCACGGTGCATGCAGACTGGCAGAGGGAGACATCCTTTGTAGGGCTCAGGAGTGAAAGAGACCACATTACCTCACAGGATCAATGGACACCAAACGTTTAAAAGACTGTCTACTGAAGTATGTAAACTGAGAACAGAAAGAGTCGAGTTTTGTTTGTAGGATGTGGCGTTGTTAATCCGGAAAGATATTTCATATCTTATCTCCACAGAGTTTGCAGTCAGTGGTTGAAGCAAATGTTACTTCCCACTGACTCCGAAAATATCTCTCACAATGATTTCTGTGACATGGACCTTTCAATCAAACCTTTCCATCCTCATCTGTATCCACCTATCACTTGTGTAGGGAGGAACTGCAGATAAACCGAAGATAGACACAAAAAGCCGGAGTAGCTCAGTGGGACGGGCAGCATCTTTGGAGAGAAGGAATGGGTGACGTTTTGGGTCAAGACCCTTCTTCAGACTAGTCAGGGGAAAGGGAAACAAGAGATATAAAGGGTAATAAAAGATTCCTAATGGACACTCTAACTAATCAATTCATAACCCAATATCCCACAACCTATAAATGGAACTACAGTAACTATCTCGCAGCCTGAAGAAAGTTCCCGGCCCAAAATGGCACTTGTCCTCTGAAGAAGGGTCTTGACCCAAAACGTCACCCGTTCCATCTCTCCAGAGATATGCTGCCTGCCCCGCTGAGTTACTGAGTTACTCCAGCTTTTCGTGTCCATCTATCGCTTGCCAGATTTTGTCCCACCCCCACCTTTCACTCTCCCTACTGCAATCACTCTGAAGAAGGGTCCTGACACACAACGTCACCTTTCCATTCCCTCCCCAGATGCTGCCTGACACCCTGAATTACTCCAGTACTTTTTTTTCTTACCTCTGTTGTTTTCAGCCCCTTGGTACCAAATGTTGACATCCCATCTAGCCTGTGAAGCAGCAAATACATTTGATCATTCTCAGACTGGAAAACACTTGTTTTAAATATATTACCTACATCAATCTACATCTATATAATCTACGTCAGTCTGACGAAGAGTCTGAAACCAAAACGTCCTATTAATGAGTGTTTAAATGAATGGGGGACACGGATTAATTTTTTTAGTAAAAGCCGCACAGGACGGTGTTCAGAGTGGAGGGTGCGAGAAAAACTAAATACAGAGAATAGTCATGATTGAGAACTGATTGTTGGAATAGTGGTGGATGTCGGGTCAATCAATGCTTCCAAAAGGAAACAAGATCAATATTTGAGGAAAATGGCCATGGGGAAGTGCAAAGGAATGGGGCTGACAAGCTTGCTCCCAGCACAACTTAACATATCAAAAGTCTCCCACTGTGCCTTCATGATTCTTTTACAAGATCTTTGTAGGTTGGTGTCCATAAATGTAACAATCCGGTTTTGTTGGAGTGCTGGAGTAACTCAACGGGTCAGGCAGTATCTCTGGAGGTCTTGGCTTTTATGGCCCCGACCATGGCTGAACAAAGGAGGAGGACTTGCTGAACAGTGAAGAATGCTGTGGTGGATGTTTGTGTAAATCTAATTATGTATTGTGTGTTCTTTTTAAGTGTATCGCTGCTGGCAAATTCATTTCACTGCACCTTCGGGTGTATGTGTTAAATAAAATTGACTTTGACTTTGACTTTAAACTGCCTAGAATTAAGCTAAAAAAAATACCATTGACTGTGCAAACTGGCTAGAATCTGAAATGACACAACTTGTCCCAAAATCTGGGATACATCAGAACTTTAGAATATGTGTTTTATCAACCACATTTAGTTGGACGCTTCCTCTCCCTCCTGTGTCCATTGGAGGCAAATGTTAATTGATAGTTCAATTACTAAATAATTACAAATGCATAGAGAGAAAAATATACAATTTCAAAATATTCTTTCCTCCAATCATGAATTTGATGACTTCTGATAAAATATTCTCCTAACCTTCCCTTCTCATACATTTATATGCCTCATTTCAGTTTAGTTTATTGTTACGTGTACCGAGCGAGGTACAGTGAAAAGCTTTTGTTGCATGCTAACCAGCCAGTGGAAAGATTCCAATCGAGCCTACCTTCCTGTAATGGGGTGACCAGAACTGCACACATACACAATTGGCGGCACGGTGGTGCAGCGGTAAGTTGCCACCTTACATCCCTTACAGCGCCAGAGACCCAGGTTCAATCCCGACAACTTTGTACAGAGTCTGTCTGTACAGAGTTTGTACATTCTCCCCTGACTGCAAGGGTTTGCTCCAATATTTTTGGTTTCCAAAGAGATAGAGGTTTGTAGTTTGTAGTTTGTGGTCTAAATGTGAACATTAACACTATCCTGGGGACATTTCACATTTAGACCAAACCAATGAAACCAATGGTTCGCTGGGTGGGTGCGGTCTCGGTTGGCCGTAGAGCCTGTTTCTGTGCTGTATCTTTAAACTAAACTAAACTAAACCAAACTAAATTAAACTGAGCTCCAAATGTAGCCTAACATTTGGCTCAGCCACCAAGCACGACACCTGGAGGCTGCAGCGAATCGTCCGATCAGCAGAGGTTATTGGCTCCAACCTTCCCTCCATTGATGAACTGTACACTGCAGGGGCCAGGAAGCGAGCGGGCAAGATCATCGCTGACCCCTCTCACCCTGGCCACAGACTCTTTGAATCACTTCCCTCTGGAAGGCGACTCCGGACTGTCAAAGCTGCCACAGCCAGACATAAAAACTGTTTTTATCCACGAGTAGTTGCTCTACTCAACAGCCAAAAATCTGCAGCCTCCCTTTGATCTGATACATGCTTGATCAATGGTGTTTTATCATTAATGTTTTATCATTAATAATGTTTAGTGTTTTCTGAGTCATTCGTAACTGTCACTGTATGTCATGTTGTTACTTGTAAGCGGAGCACCAAGGCAAATTCCTTGTATGTGAATACTTGGCCAATAAACTTACTAACTTACTTACTTACTTAAACTTAACCAAAGTCCTATAAAGATGCAGCATGACTTTCTGCAGCAGTGGATGATAATGTTATCCCTAAGCCAAAAAAACAAACATTATTGATGCAGCACATAAATGGTTGGACATCAGAGTGTATCTTACCCAATACTGAGCTGTGAAATTCCCTGCGTAAATCCTTCAGGGGCTGCATGTGGCCCAGCCTCTCCCCACTGTCATGAATGTGTCAGACCCAATCATCAGAGTTGACATCATTCTGATTTGCCACGTTGCTGTGGATCCATTGTTTATTTAAGTGTTGTCCAGCCTACCAGTGGGCTGGATGCAAGCATGTGGGAAAGCACTAACAAAATTGGGCAGTCTAGAAACCACAAAGTGGAGGAACTAAGTATTATTCACAAATAGTTCCAGGGAAATGTGTGAGCTTGAAGATTTAAAAAAATCCCAAGGACCCAATGATCAACATCCCAGACTTTTGAAAGTGGTGGCAAGAGAAATGATGGATGCCCTTGTTATCTATAGAGTCTGGGGCTGTTATTGTTGGTTGAAGAGAAACAAATGGCACTTCACTGTTTAGAAAGGGAAGGAGAGAGAAACAATATACAAAGAACATACTTTTTCAATGATGCAGAATATCCCAAAATCTATAATGAAGGATGTACGACTAGATCACCTTGAAAGGGGATAGAGCAGACCTGACATGGATTAATGACAGGACAATTTTGTTCAACACTCTGTTGGAATTCTTTTTGGCTGCGACCAACAGAATTGATAAGGGGAGTCAGTTAGGGTGGTTTGTTTGGATTTACAGAAGGCTTATGATAAGATCCTACATAGGATGTTGATCAACAAGTTTAGATCATGTGGAACTGGAAGAAACATACTGGATCTGCAGAAGCTGGTTTAAACCGAAGATAGACACAAAAAGCTGGAGTAACTCAGCAGGTCAGACAGCATCTCTGGAGAAAAGGAATGGGTGACGTTTCGGGTCGAGACCCTTCTTCAGACTGAGAGTCAGGAGAGTGGGAAACAAGAGATTTAGATGGTGATGGAGAGGAATACAGAACAAATGAATGAAAGATATGCAAAAAGGTAACGATGATGATCACAGAGGGGAAGCAGCAAGAGAGGGTGTTGCAGAACTCTCATCGGAGAGAGGAGGAGAACTTCTTCAAGGTAAGCACACCTTTATGTGGATTGAGAATTGGTGAGAGGATTGAAAGCAAAGAGTGGGACTAAAAGGATAGTTCCCTGGATGACAGGACTGGCGTTGCAGAGTATAGCTGACAGAGGAGAGACTGTGATCAAAGGGGCCGTTCTCCCAGAACAAGGCCAACCAATTGTACATTGGATGTGCTGACGGCTGCGATACCTCCAACTGCAACACCTGTGCTAGTCAGGCCTGTGTTTGCACTATAAGATTTTTTTTTAATGGGCGGCATGGTGGTGTGGCGGGAGAGTTGCTGCCTTCCAACACCAGAGACCCGGGTTCGATCCTGACTACGGTTACTGTCCGTACATTCTCCCAGTGGGACCAAGTGGGTTTTCTCCAGGAGATCTGGTTTCCTCCCACACTCCAAAGATGTAAACATTTGTAGGCTAATTGGCTTGATATAATTATAAATGATCCCTACTGTAGGATGGCGTGAGTGTGCAGGGAGGGGGGGGGTCGCTGGCTGGTGGGCCGAAGGGCCTATTTCTGTGCTATATCTCTAAATTAACTAAACAAACTAAATTCATGATTAAAGCTATATAGGATTTTCTTGCCGAATTGTCCCACAAATGTACTTTCTGTAATGGTTTAAGCATTTCATTGAAGTGATTCAAATACATCAGATGGGCCTTAATAATGTATATATGCAATATGAATACTTAAGCAGTCAGCAATTTATTCAAGTCTGAACTAAATTCTTAATGGTCATAAATTTCTAACACAAATCCCAACCTTTAATCATGACCTGACATTCATAATTTTCATAGGAACTGGATGACACTGGTACTTACTGAGACCCCAGTTGTTGCTCTCACAGTGTCTGCTCTGCTTTTCCTGGGATGTTCAATGTGAACGCTGAGAGAATAAGAGATTAGTTTAACTGCAAAGTTGCCAGCAAGTTATTCTCTTTATACAGAGCATTGGATAAATAAATGGAATAATTAACAATGTGTGTTATTTTATTGTTGTATTTGAAAGTGTTTTGGATTTCTGGACTCTAATTCTATTGGGAGCTTGATGAGGCATGAGTAAAACGTTGGGATTAAGTGATGAGCAGATTAGTCTGAAGTACATTTCAAGATAACCTGAACGGCAAAAGGCTTCAGAAGAGGCTTTGCCTTTACTGGAATGATGAAGTGAATGGGGAAGCCTCACTACATCAGAGACCCAGGTTCGATCCTGACCTCAGGTGCTATCTGTGTGGAGTTTGCACCTTCTTCCTGTGACAGCATGGGTTTAATTTTGGGTGCTCTGGTTTCCTCCCACATTCCAAAGACGTGTGGGCTTGTAGTTCATTGCCCCTGGTGTGTAGGGAGTGGATGCAAAGGTGATGTAACATAAAACTAGTGTGAGTTCATGATCAATGGTCGGAGTGGACTCGATGGGCCGAAGGGCCTATTTCTAGACCGTCTCTTTCAATCAATGAATCAAGCACGGTAAAATCAATCTGACTCTATGTTGATTAACCTAGATATCTTTGGAATGTGGGAGGAAACTTGAACACTTGGAGGAAACCCACGTGGTCACATGGAGAACATGCAAACTGCATCCAGGCATCTCCAGAGGTCAGAATTGAACCTGGGTCTCTGGCGCTGGGAGGCAGCAGCTCTACCCACTGCACCACTGTGCTACCAGACAGAATTTTCATATTATTCCTACCGTCAAATAACTTTCACAAGTTGACAGGTGAGAAGATCCATTAGTTTTGTGAGCACGTGAAATTGCAACGCACTCCAATGAACCAAAGCATTTCATCAGGTTTTTAGTTTGATAAAATAACCCTAATGGAAGATTTAAGTCTGTTGTCAGTCGTGCGATGGATTTACCCAAGAAAGCAGCTTCCAGTCTCCTCCGAACAATGAGTCATCGGATTAAAATCTTAGCTGCATCTGTCCAAAGCCAGTGACACTGCGCGGGCCAGCAGAATGCTCCCTCTGGAATAACATCAAGATTACTTCCAATAAAATCAAGCCCGCTGCTGCGTGATAATGAAGCGTGTGGAGATTTGCTACATTTCCATCCTATTTGCTGTGACATACATCTCTCTTGGTAAGTGTGCGGTCTCGTTATATTGTAAAAATAAGCTCTCTCTCAGAACGACCAGAGTGGCCTAATCCGCAATAATCCTCTACGTAATTAATAACTATATCATGGAGTGTATCAGCCAAAACTACATGCATAATATTGTGATAACAACTAATAATAATATTGTAGTTTAACATTGAACGTGGTATTATTGTTGGAAGTTGGCTCTGTGCTGTCTTTTTAAAAAAATTCAATTTCTTTGAAGATGTTTTGTGATCCTTTCACGGATTGAATGGACACTTTCTCTCGTTACATTTGCATTTGTTATTATGCATGTCGATTACAACAAAAAAACTATAATATTTTGCAGTTATTATTACACTGACCTAACTAACTAGCCCTTCTGCTTATTCAGGTATAATATGAAAATGCTCCAAAATTGTCTAAAATAATGTTGAGTGAAGTCCAGTCATCACTGTGACAGAAATGAGTGGTAGTTATTTAAATTTAAAACGATTTTGAGTAAACTGTTCATAGGATTGAGGTTATTGGATTGTTGTTACCTGAGACCCTACAGCATGCATCTTGCTTGGAGATTTCTTGATTAACACGATGTTGAATTTTCCGCTAGTTCACGCAGATTATGCGCCTTATTTCTACGACAATGCTCCCAACAGCACCAACGGAAACATGGCTATGTTGAGCATTCCTGAAGACACACTTATAGGTAGGTGTTAGAGATACCTTCATGGTAAATGTTGCAAAGCGTAATGCCCTTTGACAGGACCATGCGATGGAAATTCACACACAAAATATAATCGTATCTGATCCATAACAACCCCACTTTTCTGGCTACCTAGCCTAAACCTCGACTAACAATGACCTGTTTCCATCATCATCGTTACTTTTTCGCCAATGTTTCATTCATTTGTTCTATATCTCTCTAAATCACCATCTATATCTCACAGGTACACTAAAAAGCTGGAGAAACTCAGCGGGTGCAGCAGCATCTATGGAGCGAAGGAAATAGGCAACGTTTCGGGACGAAACATTGCCTATTTCCTTCGCTCCATAGATGCTGCTGCACCCGCTGAGTTTCTCCAGCATTTTTGTCTACCTTCGATTTTCCAGCATCTGCACAGTTCCTTCTTAAACACGTCTATATCTCTCATTTCCCTTCCCCCTGACCCTCAGTCTGAAGAAGGGTCTCGACCCGAAACGCCACCCACTACGTTTCTACAGAAATGCAGGTTGCCCACTGGGCCACTCCAGCTTTTTGTGACTATTTTCCAGATATGGAGATGAGTTGTGGGAAAATGGGAATGTTGTACTGACCTCGTCGGACACTGATCTGTACTGTGGGTAGACAAAGACTGGAAACTTCGACCATTCCTTTCCACTCGTAGATGCTGCTTCATTTGCTGAATTCCCCCAGAAGACTGTTAGTTGCCTGAGGCTAAAGGTGCCCTGTACACTTAGAGTCACAGAGTGATACAGTGTGGAAACAGGCCGTTCGGCCCAACTTGCCCACACCGGCCAACAATGTCCCAGCTACCCAAGTCCCACTTGCCTGCGCTTGGTGCATAACCCTCCAAACCTGTCCTATCCATGTACCTGTCCAACTGTAGGATAGTCTCAGCCTCAACTACCTCCTCTTGCAACTTGGTTCATACACCCACCACCCTTTACATGAAAAAGTTAACCCCTCAGAATCCTATGAAATCTTTTTCCCTTCACCTTGAACCTGTGTCCTCTGGTCCTCGATTCCCCGACTCTGGGCAAGAGATTCTGTGCATTTATTCCTCTCATGATTTTGTACACCTCTATAAGTTCTCCCCTCATCCTCCTATGCTCCATGGAATAGAGACCCAGCCTACTCAACCTCTCCCTGTAGCTCACACCCTCTAGTCCTGGCAACATCCTCGTAAATTGTGGAGATTGTCCTGGGCCTTGGACTTGTATAACCTTAGAGGAATATCCTTGCTTTGGATTTTGTGAAGCAATATTTAGAGGAACAGGCCCTTCGGCCCAACGTCCCTGCTGACCTGAGCTGGTCCCAGTTGCCCATAGAAGTCCATATCCCTCTGAATCTTTCCCAAACACCAACCTGCCCAAGTATCTTTCAAACATTGTAATTACACCTGATCCTACAACTTACTCTGGCAGCTCGTTCTGCATGATAAATTGCCCTTTTGGCCCCTGGTAAATCTTTCCCCATTCACTTTAAATCTATGCATTCTAGTAAACATCCTTGAACATTTCTGCATCTCTCCAGCTCAATCACATCCTTCTTATGATACAGTGACCAGAACTGTACACAACATTCAAGATGTGGTTAGGAGGGAGAGATGGATCAGCTTGAATGGCGGAGTAGACTTGATCAGCCAAATGGCCAAATTCTGCTCCTATCACTTATGATCTTATGGTCACCAACATGTACAGCTGTAACATGAAATCCCAAATCTTGCACTCAATATCCCAACGATGAAGGCAAGTATACCGTATGCCTTCTTCACCACCTTGTCTATCTGTGTTGCCACTTTTAGAGGTCTGTACTTCTACCCCCCAGGTCTCTGTTCTACAACAGTCCCCAGGGCTCTGACATGTACTGTGTAAGTCCTGCCCTGGGGTAAACAGCATGTGAGGAGAGAATCTGTAGGATTGGCCTAAACTCACTAGAGACAAGAAGAATGGAGGCAATGATGTGTAACTTGTTCCCCTGTAATGTGTTCCTAATGGAATAAACATGATTTCAAATCCCTCCCTAGGATCCCATGTATACACTTTAAACGGTACTGATCTGGAAGGGAATTCTGTTGCATATGACATGACATTTGAACCAGGATCGAAAAACTATTTTTCAGTGGATCCACAAACCGGGAAAGTCACTTTGGTGGAAGAGCTGGATAGAGAGGTAAGGTTGCGTTGTTTCATTTACAATGATTGGCAGAATTCAGTCAACACACTGACCCCAAAAGGAGGCTTTTCAGCTCATTGTAGAAACAAGAAACTGCAGATGTTGGTTAATACACAAAAGGAGATAAAGTGCTGGAGTAATTCAGCAGGTCAGGCTGATCTCTGGAGAACATGGAAAGGTGACGTTTCAGGTCAAGTCCCTCGTCGAGTCTGAAGAAGGGTCTTGACCTGAAACGTCACATTTCCATGTTCTCTAGAGATGCTACCTGACCTGCTGAGTTACTCCAGCACATTGCATCCTTTTGTGCATTTTTTATTACTGGTGACTTTAAATTGACCTTTCTACACTAAATCCATTGTCCTGCCATCTCTCCATTACTTCTATGTCTTACTCATAAACATGTATTCAATTCCTTTAAAAGAAGTCAGCTTCCACTGCCTCTGATCATCCCAATGCACTTTGTAGTCATTTCATTTTATAACGGTTCTGAAGTAAAGTCCCTGTTATAATGCAGGAAACTTTAGGACATATGAAGTAGATACGGAGTAGGACATTTGGCACCTTCTCTGCAGTTTAGTAACATCAGGGCTGATCATTCATCTCAGCACTGGTGCATATGGTTTCAATCCAACATGTTTCCCTTTACAACTAAGCAAAAAGTAAGCACAAGGTTAATCTGTACATCAGCAAAATCCAAGCCAATATTTAACAAAAGATTTAGAGAGCCAGGTGAGAGGGAGACATAAAGATATTGAAGGGTGGGGTGTGAAAACGAGAGATCAAAGGGGATCAGGTTCAAGGAAAATGTAGAATGGATCTTTGTTGGCTGGGGGGAAGGTGGCAACCTAATAGGTGACAGTCTGAAGAAGGGTTTCGGCCCGAAACGTCGCCTATTTCCTTCGCTCCATAGGTGCTGCTGCACCCGCTGAGTTTCTCCAGCAATTTTGTGTACCTTCGATCTTCCAGCATCTGCAGTTCCTTCTTGAAAACCTAATAGGTGACGTTTTGTTTTGTTTTGTCTGAGAACGCATCTAACTGTGTTTCCTCTTTCAGAAAGAAGATGAAATTGAGGTGCTGGTTAGCATTTCTGATGGTATTAATAAGGTAAGATTTCTGACATGTGAAGAAGAACAATTTTAGACACAAGGGCATAACAAACATGAGTGAAAGTCGGTCAAATACTGCCTATGGTATGTATCATCTCATATCTGCATAGTCTCAGCCCATGTCGTCAACAGACTGATGTCACCCTGTCATCTAATTCTCCTCTCCACACCAACAACAATTCCACCTGTCTGAAGAAGGGTCTCGACCCGAAACGTCACCCATTCCTTCTCTCCAGAGATGCTGCCTGTCCCGCTGGGTTACTCCAGCATGCTGTGTCCATCACCAATCATCTGCAATTTTATGACCACATTTTTGGAAATACTTTGCCTTTGTAAATCTGGAATTTAGTTTTGTTTAGAGATACAGAGTGAAAACAGGCCCTTCGGCCCACTGATTCCAACAGTGACCAGAAAGACGCTACGACTCTTTGGGCGACTGAGGAGACGACTCACGACCATACAGGCGACATGTCGCAGGGTGAAGCTTGTATGGTCGTGAGTAGTCACTCAAACAGTCGTACCTTGTTCTGGTCACCGCTGGAATTTCAACATGTAGAAAATTTTCGCCAACCTGCAACGACCTATGATGGGTGCCGGCAGTCGCCGAAAAAGTCAAGTAAGTGGGACAGGCTTTTCACTGTACCTCGGTACACGTGACAATAAACTAAACTACCTTTATGCCTATAGGTTGTCGAAACAGTTCGGATACTTGTAACAGATGCTAATGATGAGAGCCCGGAGTTTATTAAGACACCTTACATCATTAATGTACCTGAGGTAAGATGCTGTTCAAAGTATGGGATTCCTCCTTTGGTAGAGGGCAAGTATTTATTACAAAGATGTTTGACAATTAATGCTCATTTTTTTCCTGGCTGGGACAGAACACACCACCTGGGGCCAGTATCTTCAAGGTGTATGCTGTGGACAAAGACAATGGATCTGGAGGCAGTGTCACCTACTTTCTGCAGGTTGGTCTTTCTAACAAAGGGACTGCGATGAATGAAAATAAATGGAAGGAGGGAACTGGTCAAATGTCCCCGAGGACACTGTGGGAAGTTGTGGAAGAAATATCCACCCTGAGAATACTGTGTACAGTTCAGGTCATATAATCATAGAAAATAGGTGCAGGCCATTCGGCCCCTCGAGCCAGCACCGCCATTCAATATGATCATGGCTGATCATCCTAAATCAGTAGGTACACAAAAATGCTGGAGAAACTCAGCGGGTGCAGCAGCATCTATAGATGCTGCTGCACCCGCTGAGTTTCTCCAGCTTTTTTGTGTACCTTCGATTTTCCAGCATCTGCAGTTCATTCGTAAATCCTAAATCAGTCCCCCATTCCTGCTTTTCCCCCATATAAGTGTAAATTGTCCCTGTAAATGTGTATAGGGTGGTGTTAATGTGCGGGGGTCGCTGGTCGGTGCGGAATCAGTGGGCCGAAGAGCCCTTTGCTTCACTGTATCTCCAAATAAAAAAGTAAAACTAAACGCAGGTGACCTAAATATTGTGTATGTTTTGCAGTAGATGATATGACCTGCAACATTGAATCTGTGTTACTCTCTCTGCACACATGCTGCCCAACCTGTTAAACATTTCCAGCATTCCCTGGTTTCTGACGTTGCATTATATCACAATAATAATTGTTTACTGTTAATGTTGGTCTTGTTCTTAAAGATATCCCTTCCTGCTCTTCAACAAAGACTTTAGATGTTCTTTGATGTTCTTGGTGAGACCAAGCGGAGGTTGGGCGATCGTTTCGCCGAACACCTCCGCTCGGTCCGCAATAACCAAGCTGACCTCCCGGTGGCTCAGCACTTCAACTCCCCCTCCCACTCCGTCTCCGACCTCTCTGTCCTGGGTCTCCTCCATGGCCACAGCGCGCAGCACCGGAAATTGGAGGAACAGCACCTCATATTCCGTTTGGGGAGTCTGCATCCCGGGGGCATGAACATCGAATTCTCCCAATTTTGTTAGTCCTTGCTGTCTCCTCCCCTTCCTCAGCCCCCCTGCTGTCTCCTCCCATCCCCCAGCCTTCAGGCTCCTCCTCCTTTTCACTTTCTTGTCCCCGCCCACCCCCGCCCCTGATCAGTCTGAAGAAGGGTTTCGGCCCGAAACGTTGCCTATTTCCTTCGCTCCATAGATGCTGCTGCACCCGCTGAGTTTCTCCAGCTTTTTTGTGTAACCTTAGATGTTCTTAGTTTGGTCTGCTCTCTAAGTTTTTTCCGACCCTTGTTTTAACTCCTATCAGAACATGCGCAAGAGCAAATTCACCATTGACCGATACAGTGGAGTTATTCAAATAAAGCCCAGCGCAACTTTGGATTTCGAGAAATCCAGGGTTCATTTTGTCACCGTGATCACCAAGGTAAGCCGACAAGTTTACAGCATGTTGGGGAATATAAGACTCGGGGGAAATCCCAATGTCTGTATGGAAATGCATGTTTGATATCACTTTTCTCATAGGATGGTGGGGGGAAACACAGAGGAAGGCATCAGATCTGCTCATCAACTGCCACAGTAACAATTAACGTTGAAGATGTGCAGGACACCCCTCCTGTATTCACCGGCATCCCGTATTTTGGATATGTGTATGAAGACACAGAGCTCGTAAGTTAATGGTTGTCCCTAGTGCATCACTTTTATTCCGTCATTCTTAGGCTGTAGGTTGTCCATTCCAAACCGAGCTGGAGAAGATGAGCTGTCTTCTCGAGCCACAGTTACATTCCAATCAATCAATCAATCAACCTTTATTGTCATCTTGCAAGCAACAAGTACAGTGCAAAATGAAAAGACGTTTCCCAGTGAATAGCGGAGCCTCGCACATGAAATTTAAAACACTTCTCACATAATAACACTAAAAAAAACAATCCAGTCCCTGATGGAACAGAAGAGAGTTCCAGGGTTTAGCCCCAAAGTCGTTGAACAAAAGGTGCTATATTTCCTAACCGAGCAGGTTGGCGTTTTCAGTTTAGTTTATTGTCACGTGTACCGAGGTACAATGAAAAGCTCTTGTTTCGATTCAAAGATACAGCTGGGAAACAGACCCTTCGGCCCACCGAGTCAATGCCGGCCATCGATCACCCGTTCACACTAGTTCTATGTTACCCCACTTTCACCAACTCCCTGCACACTAGGGACAATTTACAGAGGCCAATTAACCCACAAACCAACGCGTGTTTGATATGTATTGCGTAGAACAAACCCACGCGGTCAAGTCAAGTCAAGTCAAGTTTATTTGTCACATACACATACGAGATGTGCAGTGAAATGAAAGTGGCAATGCTCGCGGACTTTTGTGCAAAAGACAAACAACAAAGCAACCAAACAAATTATAAACACAATCATAACACACATATTCTTTTACATAATAAATAATGGAAGGAAAAACGTTCTGTAGAGTTAGTCCCTGGTGAGATAGGCGTTTACAGTCCGAATTGCCTCTGGGAAGAAACTCCTTCTCAACCTCTCCGTTCTCACCGCATGGCAACGGAGGCGTTTGCCTGACCGTAGCAGCTGGAACAGTCCGTTGCAGGGGTGGAAGGGGTCTCCCATGATTTTATTTGCTCTGGTCACAGGGAGAACGTGCAAACTCTATATACAGTGCATCTAAGGTCAGGAACGAACCTGGGTATCTGAGGCTATGAGGCAGCAGCTCTAGCTGCTGATTCACTGTACCACCTTGTGGAGGTGATGTTGTTCCCATAAGCCTGCTATCCTTATCCTTGATGGTAAAGATTGGGTGGTGCTAGTATAGTAACAACCCAATACAGTAATACTTTATTAGCCAAGTATGTTTTGCAAAATTACCAGGAATTTCATTTGGCAAGTCAGTCATACAAATAAAAGGAACAGAACATACAAAATACATTTTAACATAAACATCCACCACAGTGACTCCTCCACATTCCCCACTGTGATGGAAGGCGATAAAAAAGTTCGATCTCTTCCCTTCTTTGTTCTCCCGATGTCGGGGGCCTCGAGCCTACCGTTGACGGGACGATCTTACTCCCGTAGCCGTCCGCGTTGGGGCGATCAAGCTCCTGCATCGGGGGGAATCTGGGGAACTGCAGTGTATTCTGTAGATGGTACTCACTGTGATCATATCGTGGAGTCTTAAGCAGTTTACATCGTTCGATTTTACTTCCAGGGTTCAGAAATACTTAGTGTGGTGGCTCACGATGGAGACAGGGGGAACCCGAACCCAATCCGTTACTCGATTGCACATGGTAAGGGAATTACACAAGATAAATATCTCTATTGTTATATCTGTTGTAAGCCTTGGTAGCCTGGCCTTTTAGACCCAGTCAACTGGATCTTCTTCTTGTGTATAGCGTGCACAGCCTAAAGTTGTAGGACAACTTGTTCTATTTGATCTTATTTGATTGTGCACACCAGGTTGATTGAGTTTGTCAAAACAGGGCGGACCACATGAAGGTTTGCAATCTCCCACCCCAGTCAACTGGGTCAAGTCTACAGTCACCATATTCAGAAATATTATATATGTTTTCCTTTTTGGACTTCATGGAGTCATGGAATGGGTCAGCAATAACACTATTGCCTTTTTGGTGAATAAATCCTGAGTTTGAAAGCTCTGGCTTGTGAGTGCTCTCAACCAGAGATAGAGAATATCGACAGGGATATAAATTTTAATTGTAAACATTTTTACAACAAATTTCATAACATTTGTAATTATTGCAACATTAAACAGACATTTGGACAGGTATATGGATTGGGAATGGTTAGAGGGACATGGGCCAAATGTGGGCAGGTGGGACTAGATTTGATGGTGCATCTTGGTTGACGTGGGCAAGTTGGGCTCCATGTTATAGAGTTGCGTAGTCATACAGTGTGGAAACAGGCCTTGGGCCAACTTGCCCATGCCGACCAACATGCCCCCTCCACACTAGTTCCACCTACCTGTGCTTGGCCCATAGTCCTCTAATTTTATTCTATCCATGTACATGTTCCTATGTCGCTTAAACTTTATGATAGTACCTGCCTCAACCACCTCCTCCAGCAGTTCATTCCATAAACCAAGCTTCCCCCCAGGTTCCTAGTAAATCTTTCACCTTTCACCTTAAACCTATGTTCCCCGGTTCTCGATTCCCCTATACTGGGCAAAAGTGCATCCACCCGATCTTTTCTCCTTGTGATGTGACACATCTCTATATACAGTCTGTTGCTCTTACAGTATATACCTCACACCGCATCCTCCTGTACTCCAAGCCATAACGTCCTAGCCTGCTCAACCTCCCTCTTTACCTCAGGCCTCGAGTCCTGACAACATCCTCGTAAGTCTAAATTGTTGTGTGACTCTTCTGTAAAGTAGTAAACATGGGATTTTTCATGATTTGGGTACACTTACTTTTGACCTTGTTATCAGGCAATGATGGATCCTTTGAAATAAATAATACAAGTGGGGTCATCACTCTTCTGCAAAGTACAGAACATCTTCAGAAGGATGTTTACAAACTATTAGTTCAGGTGAGTAGGAATTGGAACTGATGGCCAAGCTTGGATACTGTTTGCTCTGACATTTAATGCCTCATCCGGTTGTATGTATCGTTTTGTCTCACTTTATTGTGAAGATATCTGGGCGTCTGTGAGATGATTGCGTGAGTTGGCTTCACAAGTGGGAAACGCATGTGTATGAACCATGGATTGGGAAATTAGATGCCCAAAGTTCTAGATCCACCCCCCCCCCCCCCCCCCCCCCCCCCCATTTACATTGAAAAGGGCAAAAGTCCAGTTTTTTACAAGCCCTTACTGACAATCATCTAAGGGTCTTGGCATCATGTTCAGCACTGACATAGAGTCATTCAGCACGGAAACATGCGCCTTGGCCCAACACATCCATCTCAGCTAGTCTCATTTGTCTGCATTGGGCCCATATCTCTCTACAACCTTTCCTATCCATGTAGCTGGCCGAAGAGTCTGTTCGCATGCTGCACAGTTCTATGTTCTATCTTCTATGTTTGATGTTCTAGCACCTGAGCCAGGTGGGCACAAATTGGTGATATCATCTATTATTCCATTCCACAGTCCTATATCCACTGGCAATCGCTCACACTGTTATTCAAAAACAAAAAAACCATCACCCAGATGTAACTATATTTAAGAGGGAGTTAGATGTGGCCCTTGTGGCTAAGGGGATCAGGGGGTATGGAGAGAAGCCAGGTACGGGATACTGAGTTGGATGATCAGCCATGATCATATTGAATGGCGGTGCAGGCTCGAAGGGCCGAATGGCCTACTCCTGCACCTAGTTTCTATGTTTCTATGTTTAACTCATTAAATATATTCCCTGTGTTTTGCACAAGGCTTCAGAAGTCAGCCCAGAGGTGGACATGCTGGCGTTTATGACAGCCATGGTGACCATCCAAGTGGTGGATCTCAACAATCACCAGCCCACCTTCTATGGTGAGCACGGACCCCAGTCGCAATTCGAGATCACAATGCCTGAACACCCACCAGAGGGAGAGATACTGCGTGGACTGAAAATAACAGTGAAAGATTATGACCAGGTTGGCCTACTTGTTTTACTACAGTGAATTGTACCATGTCACTGACGAAGCCATCACCAGCAACACTGAATGAAAGTATATTTATATAAGTTTGTGGAGGACTGCAAAGTAATTTATGTCAGAACTTATGCAACAGCTAGCTTGAAATTACTTCTTGGATATATAGCCATCTACTGGGCTAAATATTTATTTTGTATTCCTCTGTTATTCAATGACTGATATAAATGCAGATTAGGTTTATAGCCCTGTCCCACTGAACGAGTTCATTCAAAGAGTTTGCCCCGATTCAACCTCGGAGATTTACGGTAATGGCCGCTCGTAGGTACTCGGGGCTCTCGTGGACATTTTTCAACATGTTGAAAAATCTTCACGAGTCTTCCCGAGCTTACCTGCCGTTAGCGAGTCTTCCCGAGTACCTGCCGTTAGAGTTACGAGCCGCTAAGAGACGTTCCCGAGCTCCGACGTACCCGCTACGTTCATTCTCCGTGCTTACCATGAGTTTGATTTTTTTTTGATTTTTTCTTGAATGAACTCGCATCATGAGACAGGGCTATAAAGTTTACATTGAAAGGGCCAGATTATCTCAGTTATTTCATTCTCTTACTGTTGCGAATGTTCCTCCTAATTCTTAACCAAACCACTGAGCTTTACTGAACTATTTATCAATTCTCACAAATATTTGATATAATTACATTTACCATGGCACATAGAAACATAGAAAACATAGAAAATAGGTGCAGGGGGAGGCCATTTGGCCCTTCGAGCCTGCACCGCCATTCAACATGATCATGGCTGATCATCCAACGGCACCTCCTAACAGTTCCGATTAAACTCATGTAGAGACCTTGAACATTTTCTTCCATTCCAAGGAAGAAATGCAAGTAAGGATTTTGCCAAAATCTTCCTAAGAACAGGATCTCTGCACCATTTAATGGAGAACTAATACGTCTGTAATAACCTTATAACCATATAACAATTACAGCACGGAAACAGGCCATCTCGGCCCTACAAGTCCGTGCCGAACAACTTTTTTTCCCTTAGTCCCACCTGCCTGCACTCATACCATAACCCTCCTTTCCCTTCTCATCCATATGCCTATCCAATTTATTTTTAAATGATACCAATGAACCTGCCTCCACCACTTCCACTGGAAGCTCATTCCACACCGCTACCACTCTCTGAGTAAAGAAGTTCCCCCTCATATTACCCCTAAACTTCTGTCCCTTAATTCTGAAGTCATGTCCTCTTGTTTGAATCTTCCCTATTCTCAAAGGGAAAAGCTTGTCCACATCAACTCTGTCTATCCCTCTCATCATTTTAAAGACCTCTATCAAGTCCCCCCTAACCTTCTGCACTCCAGAGAATAAAGACCTAACTTATTCAACCTATGTCTGTAACTTAGTTGTTGAAACCCAGGCAACATTCTAGTAAATCTCCTCTGTACTCTCTCTAATAAATCTTTCTTTCGACTTCAGGGGCCAAACTCACAATTCATCCTCACGTTAGTGGGCGCAGGTGGAAGATTCAGAGTTATTCCCCAAACCGTCCTGAGTGAAGCCCAAGTCACGCTAATAGTGGAGAACTCGACTGCCATTGACTACGAGAAATCCCAAATGTTGACTTTTCAGGTATGTGAGTCTCGAGATCTCTGTTGACTGTGAACATGGAGATGGAGTGTTTCAGTGGAGAGTGGGGAGGCTAGGACTGCATCCCCTGGAAGAGGAGAGGGGGAGAAGGGGTATGGGGAAAATTAAATGGGATTAGCATAGGTTTAGTATAAATGAGTACGATAGTCAAACGGACTCAGTGGCCCAAAGGCCTGTGAGCCTACTGTGTCATTCGAAATTACATAATACCTCTTTGGCTTACTTCTGCAATCGTTAACTTTAATTTAGTTTAGTTTGGTTTAGTTTAGTGTCGTTTATTGTCACGTGTACCGAGTTACAGTGAAAGACTTTTTTGTTCTTTTCACTGTACCTCAATCTAAAGGGCCTGTCCCACTTGGGCGACCTAATCCGCGATTTCTAGCGAGTTTGCCCTCGACATATTCGCAGCATGGTCGACACGAGGTCGTAGGAGGTCTTCGGAACTCCCCTTCATGCTCGAGAGTGGTCTCCGCGTACTCGAGTGCCTCAGCTAGGTCGCGGCGTTTTTTCATAATGTTAAAAAATGCCCGCGAGTAAAAAAAGGTCGCCATGGAAAAAATCGATACTTTTTTTACTCGTAGGTTTCGTGGTAGTAGGTCGGCATGTTAGTCGTAGGTAATCGAGGGTAGTCGAAGGTGGTCGTAGATAGTCTTCATCATAGTCGAAGGGAGGTTGAAGGAGATTGAAGGAGGTTGGCTTCACTCTCCACTATTCGGTGTCCAATTTTCCCGAAGTTAGTCGTAGCTGGTTGAAGCTGGTCTTCAACAGTCGAAGGAGGTGGAAGGAGGTCTTCAACATGTCATTTTTTCAAACTCTCCTAAACTCTTCTAAACTCGCCAATTAGGTCGCCCAAGTGGGACAGCCCCTTAACCCTTCTGTAATTCCCTGGATTGCTCTTGTCATCATGATCTTTAGTGAACATGCTTCTCTCCTCCTCTCAGCTCGTCGCTGCTGAGTCGGATACCCCAGAACAGTTCAGTTCAACAGCCGACATTATCGTTCACATCGTGGATACAAACGACAACACTCCTGAATTCACATCAGCTTTCTACCTCGCACGGATTCCTGAGAACTCACCCGGGGGCTCTCCTGTTATCTGTGTCTCAGTAAGTCTGTGTTTATGCTGCATTCTTGAACACCTCTCTGGTACATAAACTGATAACTCTGCAGCTGAAAGCCAGCTGAACTGTACAGAATCTACCTTGTTGTGGCACTTTCTGCACTTGTATTCTCTTTTGCACAACTTGTGTATTCTTGAGTGATATGACCTGCCTGGATAATGAGCAAAACCTCTCACTGCATTCCCCTAACTAATCTCCCACTTTACATAAACAAGTTCGCCCAAAACCCTGTGACCTTTGCCTTAACATTCCTTCAGCTCCATTCGTCAATCCTGCCTGTGCCTTTTGATCCACTCGGTTAATTGCCTTGGGATAGACCATAAATGTTGTGAGCAGCTATCAAAAGCACATTGTTATTAACGCTGGGTCATAGAGTCATAGAATGATACAGTGTGGAAACAGGCCCTTCAGCCCAACTTGCCCACACCGTCCAATGTGTCCCAGCTACACTAGCCCTACCTGCCTGCGTTTGATCCATATCCCTGCAAACTTGTCCTATCCATGTACCTGTCTAATAGTTTTTTAAACATTGGGATAGTCCCAGCCTCAACTACCCAATCTGGCAGTTTGTTCCATACACCCATCACCCTTTGTGTGAAAAGGTTACCCCTCAGATTCCGAATAAATATTTTCCCCTTCACCTTAAACATATGTCCTCTGATCCTCGATTCCTCTACTTCTTCAGGCCCTTCTGCTCAAGAAGTCATTCCTCGTTACACCAGCTATTTTCTTATTGTTCTTGAGTTGTCAATATCACTGGCTAGTTTAATTTAGTTTATTTTAGAGATACAGCGCGGAAACAGGCCCTTCGGCCCATTGAGTCCGCACCTACCTGCGATCCCCGCACATTATTCTACACACACTAGGGACAATTTTGCATTTAGACCAAGTCAATTAACCTACAAACCTGTACGTCTTTGGAGTGTGGGAAGAAACTGAACATCTTAGAGGAAACCCCCGCAGGTCACGGGGAGAACGTGCAAACTCCATACAGACAGCACCTGTGGTCTGGATCGGGCGCTGGAAGGCAGCTGTGCCCCCGTGTCACCCCAATTTTGCAAAGTATTGCCTATCCCTCATTGCCCGGAGGCAGTCTGAGGCAACCATGCAGTAGAACAGGAGGAGCAAGTAGACCAGACCAGATAGGTGTGGCAGGTTGCCATTCCTGAGGTGTTTCTACCCAACAATACAACAGGTATCGAGGTTATTGTTCGAGTAACTCAGCGGGACAGGCAGCGTCTCTGGTGATATGGAACAGGGAGAACCTTTTTCAGATCACCAACATTTTGTGTCTATCTTTGACATCTTTGGTAAACCAGCATCTGCAGTTCCTTCCTAAATATATAAACATGATTAACAAGCCACTCACCCCTTCAAAATTAAGATCTGATGAAGAAACCCAAGCCAAAATGTCACCTTTCCATTTTCCTCCTCAGATGCTGTCTAACCTGCTGAGTTTCTTTGGCATTTTGTTTTTTGCTCAAGATTCCAGCACATGCGATCTTTTGTGTTTCCCTTATGATTACTCCTGGCTGATCTGATTGCACGTCTCAGCTCCACTTCCTTGTTACATTAATTTCCTTGCTTATCAAGTATCGGTCTAACACCGCCCTAAAAATATCAAAACTCTGCTTCCATTGTTTGTTGTGAAAGAGATTTCCAACATGTAAGCAAACGCAATGGTGTAAATTTGTTCTGCCTCAATACAAATCCCTCTCATAGAAACATAGAAACATAGAAACATAGAAAATAGGTGCAGGAGTAGGCCATTCGGCCCTTCGAGCCTTCACCGCCATTCAATATGATCATGGCTGATCATCCAACTCAGTATCCTGTACCTGCCTTCTCTCCGTACCCCCTGATCCCTTTAGCCACAAGGGCCACATCTAACTCCCTCTTAAATATAGCCAATAAACTGGCCTCAACTACCTTCTGTGGCAGAGAGTTCCAGAGATTCACCACTCTCTGTGTGAAAAATGTTTTTCTCATCTCGGTCCTGAAGGATTTCCCCTTTATCCTTAAACTGTGACCCCTTGTCCTGGACTTCCTCAACATCGGGAACAATCTTCCTGCATCTAGCATGTCCAACCCCTTAAGAATTTTGTAAGTTTCTAAAAGATCCCCCCACAATCTTCTAAATTCTAGCGAGTACAAGCCGAGTCTATCCAGTCTTTCTTCATATGAAAGTCCTGACATCTCAGGAATCAGTCTGGTGAACCTTCTCTGTACTTCCTCTATGGCAAGAATGTCTTTCCACAGATTTGGAGACCAAAACTGTACACAATACTTCAGGTGTGGTCTCACCAAGACCCTGTGCAACTGCAGTAGAACCTCCCTGCTTCTATACTCAAATCCTTTTGCTCTCATGTTGGTAGCTAGGTTGGTTCCTCAGAGTTATTGCTACTTGCATCCGTCAATGTTGCAGGACAAGGCAGAAGCAAACGGAGGGCTGAAATTATCGACAAGCGAACAGTCCAGAGGGGAACGTTTTTTACACAGAAGGCGGAGGGAGCATGGAACACACTGCCAGGAGTGGTGGGTGGAAGCAGATACAATAGTAGTGTTTAAGAGGCTTTTCGAAAGGCACTGGGAATGGAAGGACATGGACTATATGTGGCAGAGGATGTTAGTTTAACTTGGCATCATGTTCGGCACAGACATCGGAGGCCGAAGGGCCTGTTCCTGTGCTGTACTGTTCGCATAATATCTCTCATGATCATAAGAGATAGGAGTAAAATTAGGCCATTCGGCCCATCAAGTCAACTTGGCCATTCAATTATGGCTGATCAACCTCTCCCTCCACATCCCATTCTCCTGCCTTCTCCCCATAACCCTTGACACCCGTACTAATCAAATTCTGGGTACTATGTTCAGATATCTAAAGCAACCGTCTTCTGATGTTGTCAAATCTTGGGTCATTACTTTTACAACAGATGAGTAAATAACCAACCAAATACATGATGATGTAGAAGGAACTTTGTCATTCATTTGGATTTTGTTTATCTTCTTAGGCAAACGACCCCGACTCAGAAATGTGGGGAGAAGTCAAGTACTCTATACATGGAGCGGGAGCAGATCTGTAAGTAATATTATTCCTCAAAGTCGCTGTAGGATTAAATGGGGCAGTTCCCACCCCTGAAACTAAATCACACGGGACGGGAATCTGTTCGATATCCAACGGTCAAGTTACATTGAGCATCAGAATAGTTTCCCCAGACATTTAACAAACCAACACATTTATTGTGAGGACCATTTTTTAGCAGATCTGTGTTCAGCTTGAAGCTACTCCCTGTCTGTGGACACTCAGTGGGGTTTGAGTCATTTTGATTTGAGCCCGATTCTTCCCAGCTGTTATCAGGCAACTGTATCATCCTACCACAACTAGAGAGCAGTGCTGAAATACTATCTATCCACCTTATTGGTGACCCTCGGACTATCCTTGATCGGACTTTGCTGGCTTTACCTTGCACTAAACATTATTCCCTTATCATGTATCTGTACACTGCAACTGGCTCGATTGTAATCATGTATTGTCTTTCTGCTGACTGGTTAGCACGCAACACAAGCTTTTCACTGTACCTCGGTACGTGCCAATAACCTGAACTGATCACTGGTATCATTGATTAAGCTGCAAAAATAACAGACAACATTGTTTGATCAATAGAGCAACAATGGCACTTTATAATACATCGATGTTGCTGTAATTTCAGAGTAATATTGTAAAATTTTATCCGTTTATTAAAATAAATATTTGTTTTAAAATCAGATTTTGAACTGGATATGTCTGTGCCTGTTGCATTAGCCCTCCACCTAGTGGCCACGCAGTTACACTGCATGGTTCCTTTTTCATCCCTGACTATGTCTGAAAATGATCAAGCATTAAACGTGTTTAATTATTAACCAGAACCAGAATAATAAAATTATTATAGCTGTACAGGAAGATTAAATGCAACGCCACAGGACAATCAGTGTTTTATTTGATTTGGAGGGGAACCAGCAGTAGGCTTCTCCAACTAATCTGCTTGGACCTTACCCGTGGTAGGGATCATGGGTTTAGGAGATGCCATTGGAGTAACCCTGTAGCATACCTTGTAGACGACAAGCTGTTCACCCACTGTTGAAGGGTGGAGGGAATGAAGACAGTGGCAACTACAGATGCCCGAATCTTGAGCAAAAACACAAAGTGCCGGAGAAACTCAGCAGGTCAGGCAGCATCTGTGGAGGGAATGCATAGGTGGTGAATCTGGACCCATCTCAAGACTGGAAACATGACCTATCCATTTTCTCCATAGATGCTGCCTAACCCACTGAAGAAGGGTCTAGACCCGAAATGTCACCCAACCCTTCTCTCCAGAGATGCTGCCTGTCCCGCTGAGTTACTCCAGCTTTTTGTGTCTATCTTCGGTTCCTCCGGCAATTGTGTGTAAGATCATGAGGGGAATAGATAGAGTAAATACACAGAGCCTTTTACCCAAAGTAGATGGATCAAGAACCAGAGGATATAGATTTAAGGTGAGAGGGGAAAGATTTAATAGGAGGCTAAAGGGGCAACATTTTCACACAGGGTGGTGGGGATATGGAAGGGGCTGCCAGACGAGGTCATTGAGGTAGGTATTATCACAACATTTTAAACGATATTTGAACAAGTACTGTAGCGAGTCCAAACTTTGTGATAGAAACATAGAAACATAGAAATTAGGTGCAGGAGTAGGCCATTCGGCCCTTCGAGCCTGCATCGCCATTTAATATGATCATGGCTGATCATCCAACTCAGTATCCCGTACCTGCCTTTTCTCCATACCCTCTGATCCCCTTGGCCACAAGTGATCAAACGGTTACTTCATTTGGTGAGGTAAGTTTGACATAGATGAGCTTTGGAAATCTGTAACATACTTATTCATTGCTGAGCGAAGGTGTTGACTCGAGCTCAGCTACCTGTTGACTGATGAACTCAAGTTAAGATCTGCTGATACAGCATGACACTCTCCTTAACCCATTACATCACATGACAGCCCTCGCAACCACTGACGAGGGTTCGACAGTAAGTGGTCTGACCATCAGGTGATGACACAGTACATGGATAGGAAACGTTTAGAAGGATACTAGACCAAGTGCAGACCCGTTGGGTCTGCTCCCCCAATGGTGTGATCCCCCAAACCAATATTCCACCATGCACCCGTCTCCTCCAATGGAACTGAAGCCGTTCCCAAAAGTAAGATTCCAGCATTGCCCAGCCTCCCTCAGCAGTGGATTTAAAAAAAAAATCCAATGGCACCTCCCCTGCCTGCTGCAGCAGTGAAAAGTTCAGTGTTCCTGTCTTGCAACTTTGTTTCGAAGTGTGTTGGAAGCTGACATGTAAATGGAGAAGCCTGTTTATTTTTGAAATACTTGGGGGTGGGGGGGGGGAGAAGGATTTGATTAAAAACGTGTACTTCAACACGACGAAATGAAATGAGGAGCGGATACTTAGAAAGAAAAGCGAAATCTCTACCGAAATGGAAAATATCTCGGAGATTGAGCGTCTGGATTGGGCGTGGCAATGAATCAAAGGAAGAAATGCAGCCGGCAGCCGTACATGCAAATTAATCCATTCCGATTGGACATCTGCGAGCATCGGCCATTCCAATTGGACATCTGCGAGTATCGGGCACGAATCGAAAGGCAGGAAGGGCGCCGGTCGGCAGTCGGTCGGATGGCCCCAGAGTTTTATAGATATAGTAGATAGATAGATGGGCCAAATGCAGGCAGGTGGTACTAATGTAGATGAGGCATCTTGGTCGGCAAGGGCAAGTAGACTGTTTTTTGTGCTCTGTCACTCCATGAAAGTTTACGTTTTAGGGGGAATGAATGATTAGCGTTATTTTCTTGCATTCTTGCCTTACAGATTTCTGATTCACCCAAGCACAGGTGTTATTTACACTCAGCCCTGGGCTGAGCTGGATGCTGAAGAACAGTCCAAGTACAATTTTCACATCAAAGCAGATGATGTGGAAGGGAAGCACAGCTTGGCCGAGGTCTTTGTAACAGTTCTCGATGTTAACGACCACTATCCAGAATTTACAGAGAACGTTTTGGACAAGGTTATGATTATCGGATCACCTGTAAAAGTTGAGGTATGCAACCAGAACAAAATAATGCGTTACATTTGTATTGCCCGAGTATGCAAATGGATGCATTAGATCAGAATTTATAGACCTTACAAACTACATATGTTTGTCTTGTAATAATATGAGGTGTCACAGAGCAGAGGACTCTGGATTTGAATCATTAGGCAGAGCTTTAATAGATTGAGGAATTACATTGGGACTGATATATTATTGTCACCTGCATGAGATACAATGGAAAAAACAGTACTATCCAGTGAAATGATACTGTATATGAGTAAAATCAGGCTGTACACATGTCAAACAGATAGTACAAAGGGAAAAAAAATACCAGAGTGCAGAATATAGTGTGACATTGTTATAGCATTAAAATTACAGGGAAAGTGCATGTTAAAAAATGTACAAGGCCACTATGAGGTAGATTGGAAGATCAGGATTCCTGCCTTGTTTATAGAGGGTCATTCACTAATCCCTCACTAATCACATTTTCTCACCACATCCCCATCGACTGCTCCCAAATTCTACCACTCGGATATAAACTGGAGGAAACCTACAACGGATAATTAACCAAACAACTACAGGTCTTTGGTACGTGAAAGGAAACCAAAATGGTCACACAAGGAGAACGTGCTGATTCTGCTGCCAAATTTCTCACATAGCCCAGCACATCTCCTTTACACTTTGCCCCTCTCACCTTAAAGCCATGCCTCTAGTGTTTGTCATTTGCACCTGAGAAATAGGTTTTTGACTGTCTACCTCATCTACTCCCCCTCATCTTTTGGCCCCTCCATTAAGGAAAGTAAGTAATTCCTAATTACTCCCTTGAGGTCCCTTCTGCCCCAATTAAATACTCTGTCAGCCCTCTCAGTCCTAGCCCACCCAAACATTTCTCATTGCTACCTGTTTCCCATTTCTGCTGGATCCCTCTACTCCCTGCTTCATGTGAGAGTGTTGGGGAGAAGTAATTGAGTCACCTGAGCCAAACTTTTAAACGCAGGCCAAAGACGAGGATGCCGAGGAACCGAACAACATTGTGGACTACTCGATAATGCAAGGAGACCCAGCCAATGTCTTCGACATCGACCAAGCCACAGGGGAGATCATGTTGAAGTCCTACATCAGGTCCCTGGAGGTCATTCACAACATCACCAAGACCAGGGGTGGCCACTGGTCACTAGTCGTGCAAGCTAAAGATAGAGGCTCGCCTTCCTTCAGCACCACAGCGGTCGTTAGAATCGACATCACTGAGGAGGTAAGTGTGCATTCCAGATGTTGTACATACGATCCATGCAGGAATTCATTGTCACAGATGGCCATAGAGGTCAAGTCAATGGATATTCTCAGGGAAGAGATGAATAGGTTCTTGTGGTGTCTGGGGTTATGGGGAGTAGGCAGGAGAATGGGGTTGAGAGGGGAAGATAGATCAGCTATGATTATATTATATGCATCAATATTCAGAAGATTCAGAAGATTGAATGGTGGCGTAGACTTGATGGGCCAAATGGCCTAATTCTGCTCCTATCATTAAGGAATGTGAATAAAATGCTGCAGGACTAGAGACTCTGGCAACAACTCTACCGCCTGTAGTGTCAATGACGAGATCTTCTTTATTGGCAGCAGGTTCACGTACTGGGTCTCCACACCCGCACATTTGACATCTTTAAAATGTGAAGTGGAAAAGTGAGGCAGATCGAGGTAGCTCCATTCTCCCAAACGAACACACAGAGCTTCAAAATGGAAAATTCATCTCCTTGTGGCTTCACGCAAGCTAGGAGTGTAAATATGTAAAATTCGACATGGATGTCCTTGAGTTAATCTCCTCTGCTGCCCCCATCCCAACCACATGTTGAACCTCTAAACCTACCAGCAACTGCACTACCCTCTAATAGAGATGATCTTCACACTTGGAATTCTCTTATCTATTGCATTAGCCAAAGTTGCTTTGAAGCATATAATGATATTCATTTAGAAAGATAATTTGTCCCCAGCGCAGTTCTTTGTCAATATGAGATGGAAGCTCTCGTTGAAGATTATTATGTTCTTTCACTCCTCTACCAAACAGTGAAGGGTTTAGGGATCTGTGCCGCGGAGTGGTTTGGTGGTACAAGGTTTAGTGTGGAGATGGGTAATGCTGAGCTAACATGCATAGCGGATGAGAGCCACAATCTCAGGCTCAATGAGATAAAAAGTCAAATTACCCAAACATTAAAATTGTGCATGCATGTATTATATTATGCCTTTAACTTTAAACAAGTATTGCTCAAATGGAGGAATACTTGTACTTATCCAACTGTCGATTGCTAACTTGTTTACAAAATGTAGTTTATGGTTCTATGGTTAATCAAGATTGATTGATTGATTGATTGATTGATTGATTGATTGATTGATTGATTGATTGATTGATTGATTTATTGATTGATTGATTGAAAGCTGCAGCAGGGAAACCGATTGCCTTAAAGAAGAAGGGTCTCGACCCGAACTGTCACCCATTCCTTCTCTCCAGAGATGCTGCCTGGCCCGCTGAGTTACTCCAGCATTTTGTGTCTACCTTGCCTCAATGCATAGATCAGTGATGGATTATTGCCATCATAAAACTGCTCCCAGAGTGGCCACGGTGGAGCAGCAGTAGAGTTGCTGCCTTACAGCGCTTGCAGCACCAGAGACCGGGTTCGATCCCGACTAGGGACAAGGCGTCCAGAACAAGGGGTCACAGTTTAAGGATAAGGGGGAAATCTTTTAGGACCGAGATGAGGAAAACTTTTTTCACACAGAGAGTGGTGAATCTGTGGAATTCTCTGCCACAGAAGGTAGTTGAGGCCAGTTCATTGGCTATATTTAAGAGGGAGTTAGATGTGGCCCTTGTGGCTAAAGGGATCAGGGGGTATGGAGAGAAGGCAGGTACAGGATACTGAGTTGGATGATCAGCCATGATCATATTGAATGGCGGTGCAGGCTCGAAGGGCCGAATGGCCTACTCCTGCACCTATTTTCTATGTTTCTATGTCTATGTTTCTAAGGGAATTTGTACGTTCTCCCCGTGACCGCGTGTGTTTTCTCCGACATCTTCGGTTTCCTCCCACCCTCCAAAGACGTACAGGTTTGTAGGTTCATTGACTTGATGTTCAGTATGTGTAAATTGTCCCTTGTGAGCATGTGTAGGATTGTGTTAATGTGCGGGGATCGCTGGTCGGCGCGGACTCGATGGGCCGAAGGGCCTGTTTCCGCGCTGTACCTCAAACCTAAACTAAACTAAACTAAAATAAACGAGCACTAAGTTTGCTCAAACATTCTGATCAGCATCACTGAACTCTGATGTTTTAACATTTCCAGATTAAATCAAGGCTAAACTCATATATTTTGGGTCTAAGGAACCAGCCGTGGAGAATATTTAGGATTTGTGTGAGCACGATCATTCTCATCGTTTCTGTAACAGTGATTATTTCTGCCCTGATGTTCTGGAAAACTGCGAAAATGTCCCGTGTACACCCAAGCAACAAGATCCGAAAAATTGTCAAAGGACCAGCGTGAGACAATGTGGCTGATTAGTGACAGAGCTGGGCTCTGCTCCCACTCACACTCAATCCAATGGATGCAGAAAATAGACTCAGTGGGGCATTGTGATGGTCTAGTTACTCTACACTGGGTCTATGCCAATGGAACGGCAGAAATCCAGTGTCATGTATCTTAGTAAGTCGCAGTTTTCTCTGTCTCGTAGAGTGATGGAGCCACAGAGTCAGAGTCACACAGCACAGAAAACCAGCTCCAATCCAACGTGTCCTTTGGACTAAATCTCTTGTTTTTTTTGTACTCTTTTACAGACTGCTGGCAATGGGCATTTGGCTGACTTTTTGTTGCAATCTAAAGATAACCCAATGCAAGTGGTGGGAGTGATAGCTGGAATCATTGGCTTTTTTGTGGTTCTGACTGTCATGATTTCATCGGTGATGTTCTGGCGGAACAAGAAGTCCAATAGAATTGGCCCAGTGAGACGCATCATAAAGCGACGGTCAGGCTGGAAGCTGCAGGCACGACGATCAAAGTGGTTCCAGAGCAAGAAGTCGACCCAAACACGAGGCAACTTCATGACTTCAACGGACGACCCACACCTACAGACTGTCAGCGGCCTCAACAACCGCCCAGCACTTCAACTGGCTTTGCCAAGAGCACCTATGCTTCCACCCCCCATATCTACGCACCCAACCAGACTCCATAAGCCCAAACGAGACATCCCATCCGTGTCCGGGACCATCAGTCCCAAAAGAAGCTTTGTCCCCCAGCAATCAAAGGGCAAGACGGGCTCGAACATCAACAACGCACTGGTGTCAGAACTCAAAATGCGTCTGGAGAGAAAAATGAATGAAGATGCTTCCAGGTTGTACTTGTAGGAAATCTGAATGCACAATAAATTCGAGTATTGATATAATTGAAATGTTTTATTGATGCTTTCTATTTGTGTTAAAATAAATCATGCTTACCAGGTTACAGGATTCAAAGGCACTGTGACTGCATCAATCTCAATACATGCATAAAGGACATGATTTTCACTTGAAAATCGGTCTTGGAGACCAACATTTGTAGATTCTAGATGAAATAGATATAGTGATGAGCGTCAGAGATGGAGAGGGAAGAGGACCAGGGAGTCCAGAGTGGTCGGAGAACACAATAGTTTCAGTAGTGGATAGATGTTACTCCAAGCACAACATGGCCACAATGACATGTATAAACCTTCTCTCCAGCTCCCAAAACATTGATGCTTATTTCCTGTCTTCCTCGTGATTGCAGGCAATAATGTCAAAGCTTATGTGTGACATAACACAATCAAAGGCAAGAAGCAATTTGAGCAAACAAAGCCACAAAGGTGCTGGAGTAACTCAGCAGGTCAGGCAGCATCTCTGGAGAAAAAGAATAGATGATGTTTTGGGTCGGGACCCGTCTTCAAACTGATTTGAGCAACTTATTTTTATATTTGTGATTGTTGACTCTGGGATTTTGTTGGTTTTTATTTTGGACTTCAATTTGGAAATAATACACAATGTTTAATTGGGTTTCAATATTTTTTTAAATGGGATTACCTTTTCCCATCAATTTCAGGATGTGTCATTGTCCTTTACAGCCAAGTGAACAATATTCTTGTCATTGTTGCAACATTGGAAACTATGGTGATGTATCAGATTAGTAAGATTAATTAGCAAGACATTGCATTTTTTAAAAATATCTACATTGTGCAAACAAAAAAAAAGTACATTTGTTACGATTTGCAATTTGAGAAAATGGAATATTGATTAGATCATGTTTTGTTATAATATGTTACTTGTGAGACTTGAATCTCCACAAGGTCCTTTTGTGTTCTTTTGTTCGAAATGATTAAAGCTCTTGCCAGTAGGACATTGATCACATATTTTGTGTTATGACATGTTGGCAGAGAAGTACTTTGTGTGCTTATATGAAATTACTTCTGTTTTATAGCAGCATTTTAAAGGATTATTGTGACTATTAAAATAGCGAAGGAAGACTTTTGTATAAACTTATTAGATTCTCCCTAAGTTACTGTGGACATTTTTCACTGCCATGTAGATAAATGAGCATGGTCTTCCCAATGAAACGCTCAATTGAATCTGCTTGCTATAGGTTGAATGTGTAGGAAACAACTGTAGATGCTGGTTTACAGTAAATATGCACACAAAATGCTGGAGTAACTCAGCAGGTCAGGCTACATGTCTGGAGGAAAGGAATAGGTGATGTTTTGGGTCAGGACTCTTCCAAAACGTCACCTATTACTTTTCCCCAGAGATGCTGCATGACCCGCTGAGTTAGTCCAGCATTTTGTGTTTATCTCTGTGAAAGGAGGAATATATTTAAGGATTTCCCCAGGCTTAACTAAAACACTGTCCAAATGAAGGTTGGTGGAAGGATACAGCAAACTATCTTTGAACCTTTATCCTGGGGACAGTGTTACGAGGATGAAAGAGGAAAGGAGAGGAGGGAATGTCTGAAGAGTTGGCATGTGCTCTTTCATCAGCATCTAGCATTGTAGGCAGGTGGTGAAAGAACAGAAAGCGAGCCATCCTGAAAGGATTAATGTATTTCACATCTTTTGATGGTGGATTTGCACTTCATCATTTTTCAATGCACCTCAGGAATACTTCACGGGAATATGTAGAACCCATTAAACCTCCATCTTCCCTCCAGCCCCAGAAAGCTAAAACAAATACAGTTTAGTAAATAGCCCTGGTTTATCCAGTTATTAGTATAGATCTTCTAAAAGTACAATTTACAATATTTTCTTAGTGTTCAAATATTTTGATTTGTATTTTATATTTCTTTGATAAATAAAAGTTGATGATTCAGATTCAGTACAATTTGTGTTTCATACAGAACTATGTTTAATTCAGCTAGACATTAATTTCATCCGAAAGTGATAAGGTCATAACTGAAGTCATCATCAAACTTTCACTACTATCTGCCCTCTATAAAACTATACACTTGCAAGAAAATGTATCATACCTTCTATTGGTTTGGTTTATTGGTACATTATTATTTTTACGTGTATCGAGATACAGAGGAAGAACTTTGCCCTGCCTGCTATCCAAGCCAATCATCCCATATACGATTACATCAGGTGATGCTAAAGAGAAAATAAACTGAGTGCAGAAGTTACAACTAGAGGGCTGCAGCTAGAAAGGAGTTATAAATTAAAAAGTGCAAGGGGTGCAAAAAGGTAGATTGGAAGATCAGGAATTCATGCCTTGCATATGCGAGTTCAAGAGTCTGATAACAGCAGGAAATAAGTTGTTCTTGAATCTGATGTTGCATGCTTTAATACCCATTTAGATGAACATCCAGTTATACATTTTACATTCTGAATCAGATTTACACTTGGTATAAAAACTATGATCATTGGGTCCCTATGTTCGTACTTCTCCGTTTTCAAGGGCTCCGAATCTTGAAAATAGATACTGAAGAAGGGTTTCGGCTTGAAACGTTGCCTATTTCCTTCGCTCCATAGATGCTGCCGCACCCGCTGAGTTTCTCCAGCATTTTTGTCTACCTTCGAAAATACATACTATGTCAAAACACCCAACTGTGAAGATTAGCTAACAGAATAGCTCATTCTTCCAGACAAACCCAATGGCTACGTTGGTGTAGTATTATGATTATACTGCTGTATTTCCAAATGACTATCTCCTTACATGTTTTACTTGTAATGACAATATCTGGAGGACAACGGGGCACAATGAAGTTGGGAGAAAGGCAAGTTTGGAACTTGTGTAAAAGGTTTATTTTCTGTCAGAACTGTTAAACAATATGTTTTCTTTCATCTACATATTTTAAAACTCTATGAGTCAAAATGACAATATGTGGTCATTGATAGAGATGAGTAGAATAAAAATCCTCTAGCTTGACATTTTTGTTTTGAATTTGGACTATCTGCCATTTCAGTCCATTTGATTTGAATTTGGACTATCGCCCATTTCAATCTATTCATCCAGAAACATCCTATTGAATTCCCCATGGATTAAAAGGTACATTTAACTCACCAAGTTCATGTTCAGTTCCGGCTTCCCTGCGAGAGGAGAGATGCCATTTAGCAGGTAAGTGATGATTTACAAGGATGTTGCCAGGATTATAGGGAGAGTTTGGGTAGGCTAGCACTTTATTCCTTGGAGTGCAGGAGACTGGGGGGGGTGGATGATCTGATACAGGTGTATAAATTCATGAGGACGAAAGATAGAGTGAAGACACGGGGTCTTTTTCCCACAGTACTAGGGAGCATAGGTTGAGGTGAGAGGTAGAAAGATTTAATAGGAACCTTTTCACACAGAGGGTGGTTGTTGTGTGGAAAGAGCTACCAAATGAAGTTAAAGATATTCGTTCAGATACATGGATAGAAAAGGTTAAAAGGGATAAAGGCCAAGCGCAGGCAAATGGGATTTCCTTAGATAGGCCATCTTGGCCGGCATGGACGAGATGGGCTGAAGGGCCTGTTTCCATGCTGTGTTCCATTCTATGGCCCTCTGACATCAGTATTCTTCTGAGCAAAGGCCATTTTATATCAGGATAGCGGAAAAGTTATGCCATTGTTCCATATTAATAAGAACCAGGATAAGACTACTATAGAATGTTCAGTTCACACCATTTGAGTAGGCAGAAAAAGAGGCTTTTGTTCCATTAAGCTGGACTCATTTTACAAGAAAGACAAGAGCAGATTAACTCCTGTTTAAAATCCTGAAGATTAACTCCATCTACTTCAACAGCAGGTAACCCACTTTTAAAATCTATTTCTAAATGCATTTGCTTAACGTATGCTAATATATCTCAAGGTTTGGCTAATAATTGCAAAATAAATGAAGTCATTGGAAAGAATATCTACAGGATGTTTGCATAGAATTACATTATTGTATGTAGTTCAAAAACAGGCCATTTGATGCAATGAGCCCATGTCTGTGTTAATGCTTTATTGTAGCCCTCATCTATGTATAGGAAAGAGCTGCAGATGCTGGGTTTAAATCTGAAGAAGGGTTTCGGCCCGAAACGTTGCCTATTTCCTTCGCTCCATAGATGCTGCTGCACCCGCTGAGTTTCTCCAGCATTTTTGTGTACCATAGACACAAAATGCTGGAGTAACTCAGCGGGACAGGCAGCATCTCTGGAGAAGGAATGGGTGACGTTTCGGGTCTGAAGAAGGGTCTCGACCCAAAACGTAGCCCTTATCTAAAAATATATTCTCTTCTCCTTCACACTCTTGAGCCTCCCCTTAAATACATCTACATATAGTCCACATCAGTCATTTTCTGCTATAATCAGTTTGATTTTAATTTTATGGTTAATTGGGTAATTTTTATTCAATTAATAATAGTTTCTAATACTTTTTAAGGTAGCAATAAAATATCACAGAGCAGCTACTTTTCTGTGGTCTCTTCGGCAGCTTGGATGAATCTTGGTCTGCATGGACAAGTTCGGCCAAAGAGCCTGTTTCCATGCTGTATTAGGAGCGGCACGGTGGTGCTGTGGTAGAGTCGCTGCCTCTACAGCACTGGAGGCCCAGGTTCAATCCTGACCACGGGTGCTGTCTGTATGGACTTTGTACGTTCTCCCTGTGACCACGTGGGTTTTCTCTGGGTGGTCTGGTTTCCTACCACATTCCAAAGATGTATAGGTTTATAGGTTAATTGGCTTTGGTAAAGATTGTTAATTGCCCCTTGTGTGTTGGATGGTGCAAGTGTACAGGGGTCACTGGTCGGCGTAGACTTGGTGGATCAAAGGGCCTGTTTCTGCACTGTATCTCTAAACTAAACACAATGACTATGAAGTGGGAGCGCTTGGTATCATGTATAAGAAGTTTAAGAGGGAGTTAGATGTGGCCCTTGTGCTAAGGGGTATCAGGGGTCATCTGGAAGAAGCAGGTACGGGATTACTGAGTTGGATGATCAGTAACCATGATCATATGTTAATAAATAGTAAAGCAGAATTCCAAGGGATCGAATGGCCTACTCCTGCAAACCTAATTTCAAGTAGTCAAGTCAAGTTCTATTTTTCACTATACATAGAAGTGAAATGAAAGTATATTTTGAGGCAGAAAACAACAGAAAGTGGTAAAAATTAGGTCATCTGTAAGTACACAATTTTTTTGGATTACATAAAGGAAAGGAAGAGAGTAAAGGCGTAACTAGACAAATTGTCTGGGACATAAATAGTAAAGCAGAATTCTCCATGGAAGATCGTTTGCTTCCAAGCGGTGGAACAGTCCGTTGCAGGGGGTGGAAGAGGTCTACAGGGATTTTGTAACATGTTTCTTTTACTTCACAGTACCTATCTCTTGGAACCCTGCAGTGAATTACACTGGTTCATTCATACGTCGTTACACAAGATGCAACACATGTTTTGTCTCTCTACAACACACC